>NW_027412088.1:198943728-199329551 GCF_047663935.1 Musca autumnalis
TGAATGGCGGTTTCTTTAAGAAAACTTCAATTCAGCCTGGCTGAATGGCGGTTTCTTTAAGAAAACTTCAATTCAGCCTGGCTGAATGGCGGTTTCTTTAGGAAAACTTCAATTCAGCCTGGCTGAATGGCGGTTTCTTTAGGAAAACTTCAATTCAGCCTGGCTGAATGGCGGTTTCTTTAGGAAAACTTCAATTCAGCCTGGTTGAATGGAGTTTTCTTTAGGAAAACTTCAATTCAGCCTGGTTGAATAAAGTTTTCTCTAGGAAAACTTCAATTCAGACTGGCTGAATGGCGGTTTCTTTAGGGAAACTTCAATTCAGCCTGGGTGAATGGCGGTTTCTTTAGGAAAACTTCAATTCAGCCTGGCTGAATGGCGGTTTCTTTAGGAAAACTTCAATTCAGCCTGGCTGAATGGCGGTTTCTTTAGGAAAACTTCAATTCAGCCTGACTGAATGGAGTGTTCTTTAGGAAAACTTCAATTCAGCCTGGCTGAATGGAGTTTTTTTAGGAAACCAACAAATCAGCCTGGCTGAATGGAGTTTTCTTTAGGAAACCAACAATTCAGCCTGGCTGAATGGAGTTTTTTTAGAAAACCAACAATTCAGCCTGGGTGAATGGAGTTTTCTTTAGAAAACCAACAATTCAGCCTGGCTGAATAGAGTTTTCTATGAGAGTTTTCTATGGGAAAACTTCAATTCAGCCTGGCTGAATAGAGTTTTCTATGGGAAAACTTCAATTCAGCCTGGCTGAATAGAGTTTTCTATGGGAAAACTTCAATTCAGCCTGGCTGAATAGAGTTTTCTATGGGAAAACTTCAATTCAGCCTGGCTGAATAGAGTTTTCTATGAAAAAACTTCAATTCAGCCTGGCTGAATAGAGTTTTCTATGAAAAAACTTCAATTCAGCCTGGCTGAATAGAGTTTTCTATGAAAAAACTTCAATTCAGCCTGGCTGAATAGAGTTTTCTATGGGAAAACTTCAATTCAGCCTGGCTGAATAGAGTTTTCTATGGGAAAACTTCAATTCCGCCCGGGAAAACTTCAATATGGGAAAACTTCAATTCAGTATGGCTGAATGGCGGTTTCTTTAGGAAAACTTAAATTCAGCCTGGCTGAATTGCGGTTTCTTTAGGAAAACTTCAATTCAGCCTGGCTGAATGGCGGTTTCTTTAGGAAAACTTCAATTCAGCCTGGCTGAATGGAGTTTTCATTAGGAAAACTACAATTCAGCCTGGCTGAATGGAGTTTTCATTAGGAAAACTTCAATTCAGCCTGGCTGAATGGAGTTTTCTTTAGGAAAACTTCAATTATATAGATATATATATATATATATATATATATATATATATATATATATATATATATATATATATATATATATATATATGAATGGAGTTTTCTTTAGGAAAACTTCAATTCAGCCTGGCTGAATGGAGTTTTCTTTAGGAAAACTTCAATTCAGCCTGACTGAATGGAGTTTTCTTTAGGAAAACTTCAATTCAGCCTGGCTGAATGGAGTTTTCTTTAGGAAAACTTCAATTCAGCCTGGCTGAATGGAGTTTTCTTTAGGAAAACTTCAATTCAGCCTGGCTGAATGGAGTTTTCTTTAGGAAAACTTCAATTCAGCCTGGCTGAATGGAGTTTTCTTTAGGAAAACTTCAATTCAGCCTGGCTGAATGGAGTTTTCTTTAGGAAAACTTCAATTCAGCCTGGCTGAATGGAGTTTTCTTTAGGAAAACTTCAATTCAGCCTGGCTGAATGGAGTTTTCTTTAGGAAAACTTCAATTCAGCCTGGCTGAATGGAGTTTTCTTTAGGAAAACTTCAATTCAGCCTGGCTGAATGGAGTTTTCTTTAGGAAAACTTCAATTCAGCCTGGCTGAATGGAGTTTTCTTTAGGAAAACTTCAATTCAGCCTGGCTGAATGGAGTTTTCTTTAGGAAAACTTCAATTCAGCCTGGCTGAATGGAGTTTTCTTTAGGAAAACTTCAATTCAGCCTGGCTGAATGGAGTTTTCTTTAGGAAAACTTCAATTCAGCCTGGCTGAATGGAGTTTTCTTTAGGAAAACTTCAATTCAGCCTGGCTGAATGGAGTTTTCTTTAGGAAAACTTCAATTCAGCCTGGCTGAATGGAGTTTTCTTTAGGAAAACTTCAATTCAGCCTGGCTGAATAGAGTTTTCTTTAGGAAAACTTCAATTCAGCCTGGCTGAATAGAGTTTTCTTTGGGAAAACTTCAATTCAGAATGGCTGAATGGCAGTTTCTTTAGGAAAACTTCAATTCAGCCTGGCTGAATGGAGTTTTCTATGGAGTTTTCTATGGGAAAACTTCAATTCAGGCTGGCTGAGGTTTCCCTAGGAAATCTTCCATTCAACTGACTTTTTCCCATGAAAAGCCCTATTCATTCACGCTGAATTGATACTTTATTACCAAACCTAACTTGATTTCGTTTTTTGTTGAATATTGAAATTTTATTAGCTAGGCGTCATATTGTTGAATATTTTTCTCTTATTGTGCCTACCTTGGCAGACCCAACCAAACCACCAATTGTTCTGTGTCACGTAAATCGTTTGCAACAAAATCTAATCAGAAATAGAATTTGATTTAGATTTGCTGTTGTTGACACATTCAAGTTTTATCGCCTTTGCCGTTGTCGTCGTCTCCGCAAGGTGTCACAAATTTCGAATTTTCTTTATGAATTTCTTGGCGTAGAATTTTTTGGAATGCTGGCAGCATCATTGCGCGGCATGTGCAAATTTTCCTCGCATTGTGATGCCGTAAAGATAGCAAATTTGATTTGCATAATTAGATTTTTCCAACGGCAAATTGTCAGAGGTGTTCACACAAAACACCCGAACACACACGCACTCATAGAGCATGAGAGAAGAGTGGCGCACGTGCCTTAAATTTATATTTATATGCCAATGGTGGTGGCGACGTGGCGATGTATTAGTTCTCGATTTGGCCTGACGAAATGTGTTTGCGATGGTTTATTAATTTTTTGTGGATTATTAAACGGCATTGTTTGTTTCATTAATTGGAAATGGCTTTGGTTTGTGGGAATTGGGTTTCTAGATATGTTAATGTCGTCAGGCTGAATTGAAGATTTTCCATGGAAACCTTTCAACCAGGCTGAATTGAGGTTCGCGTACCGCAGCCTCCATTCAGGCAAATTCAATTGCATGTTTCTATAAATATTATGCTGAGAAAATAGGTATTGCCACCTGAAAATATGCTCACTTAAAAGGTAGTCTTACTTTTACACCCAATCTTTTCTATTGACAAACATAAAACGCGAATATTCCAACACCAGGTGTCATCCTAAAATGTTACTAGCGTAACTGTAATAATGCCATCAAGGCTTACTTAAATCTACCGGAAGGATACATGAAATTGTCATTTGCCACTCAAGGCATAACTCACCAAAAGCACTGCAACAGCAATGCTTTGGGAGGTCGGATGAATGCCTGGTTGGTTGGCTGTTAATGTTACGACGACATATTTTCAAGTTGTAGCAGAGAATTTTTTATGAATGAATAACTCACTGAACAATGAAGAAGCAAAACACTAAAAACCTTTCAGCACCAGTAAACCCCATTTGGGATCTAACATTATCCGAGTAACTTGGAATATTTTTGGTTGTTAATGTTAGCTGTGGAACCCTCTTCCACCTCTACATCATAGCAGCAATAAATCAAAATTGTTATTCTCACATTTTAATTTCACTAATGATATTGTTCTGTTCGGATGCAAGGAACAACATGTTTAAAACATTTTCCCTGTTCTCTTTGGTCTGCCAGTTCACCACCGGGTGCCATAGCTTGGGTTTCGTGCAATACTGCTGCAATCCAATGCAATTTAACATTGCATGCCAACAGACATGAATTGAATTCTTTACGTTTTTTCCTGCTGAGCAGCAGCATTAGTAAGCTTATGGGGTTTTCTACTTTCAAAACAAATTGCATGCAGTTTATTGTCATTCGTCTTCTGAGTGCTGAAACATTTATTTCTTCTTCCACCTCCCAGCATCTACTTAAATAATATCTTTGACTTTTCGCACCAAGAAATTTGTGGAGGGGATGGATGAATAAAATAATGTTGACAAGGAATAGTGGTAGGGCTACACTTGAATTCTCTATATAGAGGGTATAGAAGCAGTCTTTCTTTCAGAAAGGGTCCATAGAAGCCCCCTTTATTTGAGAAAGGGTTTATAAAAGCACCTTTTCCTTCAGAAAGGGTCTATAGAAGCACTTCTTCTTTCAGGAAGGGTCTATAGAAACAGCCTTTCTTTCAAAAAGGATCTATAGAAGCAGCCTTTCTTTAAGAAAGGGTCTATTGAAGCACCCTTTCTATCAGAAAAGGTCTGTAAAAGCACCCTTTCTTGCATAAAGGGTCTATAGAAGCAGTCTTACTTTCAGAAAGGATCCATAAAAGCAGCCACTCTTTCAGAAAGGGCCCATAGAAGAAGCCTTTCTTTGAGAAAGTGTTTATAGAAGCACCCTTTCTTTGAAAAAGGGTCTATAGAAGCAGCCTTTCTTGCATAAAGGGCCCATAGGATCAGCCTTCCTTTGAGAAAGGGTCTATAGAAGCAGCCTTTCTTTAAGAAAGGGTCCATAAAAGCAGTCTTTCCTTTAGAAATGGTCCATAAAAGCAGCCTTTCTTTCAGAAAGGGTCCATAGAAGCAGCCTTTCTTTCAGAAAGGTTCAATAGAAGCAGCCTTTCTTTAAGAAAGGATCCATAAAAACAGCCTTTCTTTCAGAAGGGGTACATAGAAGCAGCCTTTCTTTCAGAAAGGGTCCATAGAAGCATCCTTTCTTTCAGGAAGGGTTAATGGAAGCACCCTTTCTTTAAGAAATTATCAACAGAAGCAGCATTTCTATCAGAAAGGGTCCATAGAACCATCCTTGCTTTCAGGAAGGGTTAATAGAAGCACTCTTTCTTTGAAAAAAAAATGGTCAACAGAAGCAGCCGTTCTATCAGAAAGGATCCATAGAAGCAGCCTTTCTATCAGAAAGGATCCATAGAAGCAGCCTTTCTATCAGAAAGGATCCATAGAAGCAGCCTTTCTTTCAGAAAAGGGGCATAGAAGTAGCCTTTCTTTCAGAAATTGGGCATAGAAGCAGCCTTTCTTTCAAAAAAGGTCTATTGAAGCACCCTTTCTTTCACAAAAGGGTCTATAGAAGCACCCTTTCTTTCAAAAAGGTCTCAAGAAGCACCCATTCTTTCAAAAAGATCTCAAGAAGCACCCTTTCTTTCAAAAAGGTCTCAAGAAGCACCCTTTCTTTTGAAAAAATCTCAAGAAGCACCCTTTCTTTTGAAAAGGGTCTCAAGAAGCACACTTTCTTTCAAAAAGGGTCTCAAGAAGCACCTTTTCTTTCAAAAAGGGACTCAAGGAGCACCCTTTTTTCAAAAAGGGTCTCAAGAAACACCCTTTCTTTCAAAAAGGGTCTCAAGAAACACCCTTTCTTTCAAAAATGGTCTCAAGAAGCAATAGGGGTGAATAGGGGTTTCTATAGGAAACCATCAATTCAGCCTGGCTGAATAGGGGTTTCTATAGGAAACCATCAATTCAGCCTGGCTGAATAGGGGTTTCTATAGGAAACCATCAATTCAGCCTGGCTGAATAGGCGTTTCTTAAGGAAACCTTCTATTCAGCCTGGCTGAATATGGGTTTCTATGGAAAAACATCAATTCAGCCTGGCTGAATATGGGTTGCTATGGGAAACCATAAATTCAGCCTTGCTGAATAGGGGTTTCTATATGAAACCATCAATTCAGCCTGGCTGAATGGGGGTTTCTATAGGAAACCATCAATTCAGCCTGGCTGAATGGGGGTTTCTATAGGAAACCATCAATTCAGCCTGGCTGAATGGGGGTTTCTATAGGAAACCATCAATTCAGCCTAATTGAGCCTGGCTGAATAGGGGTTTCGATAGAAAACCATCTATTCAGCCCGGCTGAATAGGGTTTCTATAGGAAACCATCAATTCAGCCTGGCTGAATGGGGGTTTCTATAGGAAACCATCAATTCAGCCTGGCTGAATGGAGTTTTCTTTAGGAAACCAACAAATCAGCCTGGCTGAATGGAGTTTTCTTTAGGAAACCAACAATTCAGCCTGGCTGAATGGAGTTTTCTTTAGGAAACCATCAATTCAGCCTTGCTGAATGGGGGTTTCTATAGGAAACCATCAATTCAGTCTGGCTGAAGAGGGGATTTCATAGGAAACCATAAATTCAGCCTGGCTGAGTGAGGGTTTCTATAGGAAACCATCAATTCAGCCTGGCTGAATGAGGGTTTATATAGGAAACCATCAATTTAGCCTGACTGAATAGTGGTTTCTATAGGAAACCATCAATTCAGGCTGGCTGAATAGGGGTTTCTATAGAAAACCATCAATTCAGCCTGGCTGAATAGGGGTTTCTAAAGGAAACCATCAATTCAGCCTGGCTGAATAGGGGTTTCTATAGGAAACCATCAATTCAGCCTGGCTGAATAGTGGTTTCTATAGGAAACCATCAATTCAGGCTGCCTGAATAGGGATTTCTATAGGAAACCATCAATTTAGCCTGACTGAATAGTGGTTTCTATAGGAAACCATCAATTCAGGCTGGCTGAATAGAGATTTCTATAGTAAACCATAAATTCAGGCTGGTTGAATAGGGGTTTCTATAGGAAACCATCAATTCAGCCTGACTGAATGGGGGTTTCTATAGGAAACTATCAATTCAGCCTGGCTGAATAGTGGTTTCTATAGGAAACCATCAATTCAGCATGGCTGAATAGTGGTTTCTATAGGAAACCATCAATTCAGCATGGCTGAATAGTGATTTCTATAGGAAACCATCAATTCAGCATGGCTGAATAGTGATTTCTATAGGAAACCATCAATTCAGCCTGGCTGAATAGTGGTTTCTATTGGAAACTATCAATTCATCCTGGCTGAATAGGGGTTTCTATATAATTCGGCATGTCTTTATATGCATCCTGTAGCTCCCCCAAAAGTAACAAGATTTTTTCCATTTGATGTTATTCCTCTGTATATCTGGGAATCCTTATAATTTGTAACTGTTGTTTTACATTCGATGATTTAGTGCCACCAAAAGCCATTGGAATTTCATTGTTTTTTTGCATTTATAGTTTCTTTTCTACTCTCTTGTACTGCCTCTCTTTCTCTTTGCAAATGATAAATGAAACTTTGGTGGCTTCTGACCCATTTAATGGAAAATTTTCTTTACAAAAAAATTGTTTGCTAAAGTTTCATGAAGCATCATGTGAAGGAAATGCAAACAACAAAAACGCCATGAATGAACCATCATCAACCAACCAACCAACCATCTTTGCAAACCAACCAATCTTCCTTCTTCCGTTCGTCTTACACTGACAGTGTTTGCAAATTATAGCTGTGTTCCAGAACTACAAAGTTTTTACAATTTTTACGACTTTTACACATTTTACTCGAAAAAGCGTTCCCGTACACAAAAAAGTTGTAAAATGTTCACTTCTCTTTAAACAAAAATGGCGCTGAATGACGCTCTCTTTAAAAACTTTTTACACGACAAATTTGGGCGAGTAAAAAAATAGTAACATGGTTGCCGGCGTCTGATTGGCTAATATGCCGACTTTGACATTTGTTCCAGTTTTTTTGACGTATTTTCCATTTTTCCGTTCCCGAACTATTTCAAAAAACGTGTGTGTGAGAACAAATATTTTGCCGTTCTCTCTTTTACGAGTTTTACCATTAAAAAGTACGGGAACGAAGCTTATATTAGGTTTGGCTTATTTGTTTTTGTTGGTATTTCTCTGTTTGCTGGATACGATTTTCTTTGAAATATGTCAGAAACAATTACAACACTGTAACTGTTTTTGTGTTATAGCGAATGGAAATACAATTAATTAATGTTGAAGGACGACTTTTGCTAATTTGATGCCAAACACAAAAGAAACGTGTGATGTGTGTGTGTTTTTTCAACTCAAAATTAATTAGCTAAAGTGAAGAATGAAAAAGAAACGTGTTAAAAAATACTTTTTTTAATTGGGTTATTATTTTTGCAAAATGTTAATTAATTGGCTGAATTAAGGCTTCCATAGGAAATCTTCAATTCAGCCTGGCTGAGTGGAAGTTCAGCCTGGCTTTGCACAGGAAATCTTCAATTTAACCTCGCTGAGTGGAGGTTGTTATAGCAAGACCTAAATTCAGCTTGGCTGAGTATGGTCTTCTATTGCAAACCTTAGTGAAACAATTAAAAAATCCGTACTGTTTTTTGCAATAAAAAGTTTTTATTTTGTCTGTTTTGTTTTTTCCTTAAAATTAATAAAAATCATACTTTCCTCTTTACAGTTCACAGGCATTAATGTCATTAATTGTCGTGTAAATCCTGGGATATTTGACGTCAGATTGTATGTTCAAAAAGAACGTCTGGGCAAAATTATAATACATTACGGATTCCTCGGGAAAAGCTATGTTAAAAACAAAATACAGTTCCATGCATAGTTCAGCTGCCTCCACCACCGTCTGACAGCGATAACGTTGATCTTCAAAGTACACATACACCTCCTCGATGCTACCAGCCAGTTCGCCAACAATTAACAGCATGGGTGGGGTGGAGGTGGTTCGCGTAGCCAAACTGCTTTCAATTTCTGCCAACGATTTGCGTATAAAAAAGCAGGAGTTTTGAGAATCATGTATGGAGTAGCGTTTTTTGCGTCGCACTCCATTGTCATCAACAACCACAAGATTTGTGGGCGGTATTAGCTGATGTAGGGCCCACAGGAGTAATAAATGTTTAGATTCTGGAAGAAACAAAAAAATAGGAAAAGAAAATCATAGAAGAATGGGGGGAGGGTATTTTGTTTTTGTTGTAGCAGCATAGGTTTTTTATTATTATTATTTGCTGTTATTTATTTTTTATTATTATTGCTATTTATTTTTTATAATTATTTTTTATTAATTTTAATTTTTACTATAATCGATTTATTATTAAAATTTATTTGTTAATATCTATTTTTTATTATATATTTTTTATTATTTATTTTTTATTATAAATTTTTATTATTAATTTTTTATAACCTATTATTATTTATTAATATTATTTTTTTATTATTATTTATTTTTATTTTTTTTAATTATTTTTATATTTTTTTGTATTATTGCTTTATTATTATCACTATTATTTATGTTGTATTACTATTTTTTTATTATCAATATTATTAATTTTTATTATTTTTTAATATTATTATTTCTTATTTTTATTTACTTATCATTATTTTTATATTTTTATTTTTATATTATATAAATAATTATATACTTTATTTTTATATTTTTTATTATTTATTTTCTTATTATTTGTTTTTATACCCTCAGCCTTTAGGCTAAAGAGGGTATATCAGGAATATTGTCAATTATTTCATATTCCATTTCAGAAAAAAAGGATGATTTTTTTTCGCGCTACATCAACGATTTTTGATATGTAGGTTAAGAAAAAAATTCCCAGTACGAATCTGGTCGCGAGCCAATTTTTGGTTGTTGCGGACAAAAGTTATGGCGCTTTTATTTCGCTTTTTAAGAAAAAAAATTATAAAAACGCTAATTATTTTAATGAGCACAATTGTTACAAAAAATTTCTCTCGAAGTGACTTCAGCGAGTAGATTGCATAATACCTGCAAAATGTTACACAGAATTCGCGGAATGTACAAATTATTGAATATAAGTCTACTTTTTTTCAAAATTAAGGCCCATTTAGTGGTCATATAACTACATAAAAAATTGTTGTGGATCCAAACTTCACGGCGTATCAAATGAGACTGCAATCATACAGATTGGTGTTATAGTTTGGATGTTACAGCCAAAATAAGTACAAATTTTGGTCAAAAAATAATTGTTTGTTTGAAAAAATATTTTTTTCACATGCATTATGTAGTAGAAAATATTTTAAAAATGTATAGGAATACTTCCTTCATTTTGCTTTAATCTCCCAACAAAATAGACGGATTTTGCTTTATTGACATTCATATTAAAGCTTTCCCATTAGGGAAGCTAATTGGGTTGATGAGGATATATGTCAAAGCTTCTGAAATGGAAATAGAGGTCAAATAATCCATTTTAATTTATATGAATTTTAAAATACGTGTAGATCGCGTAATTATCAAAATCGTTTTGTCCGCATGTGATTTTCTTGTACAGCAAGACCATATCTTATAATTTGTATATATTTTTCGAAATATAATTTGGACGCTAATATGTAGCATCGTCTGCATCTTAGCATTAAAATACCTATAAAATATCGCTAATTTGCGCAAAGTGCATACAATTTTTGTCCGCATCCGATTTCAATGTCCACCATGAAAATCTACATCGATATATATCTATTTCAAGGCGATCAATTAAGAACCGTGAATGTAGCATCACACACTATTTTTTGGGATAAAATTAATGGAGCTCCCTTATCACTGAAGTTTTCAAAACTCTGTTTCCGCTAAAACGAAGATGCTGTACTAGTTGTTTCATTGCAGTGGGAACGTACCGCAGAAAACGCGATAAAATACGCGATATTTCCAAAAACAATTTTAGGCGATTTTTCTACTTTGGATTTTCTTGTAACTCGCGTTTTAATGGATGGATTTTCACGGGGAACGATTTATTAGATCCGGAACGTAAAAAACTAAAATGTGCAATCAAGTACGAGGAAATCGAATGATAATTGTAAAAATTAGGCCCGAAAAATATGATTTTTAGAAAAATGTTCGCACAAAATTTCCGTATTTGGATGCAGATTTCTATGAAGCTGTGTAGATTACATTCACGACACATATATATTAAATAACTCAGAATCGCGAGTTCTACAATCCTATGTACGATTTTTTGTAAACCCTGTTTGCGGAATGAAATTAGAAGAAAATGAAAAAAAAACACTGTAAAACTGGCTTCAAAATGTCAGCATCATTTAATGGTAAAAGCAGTTCAAATTTTGAAAAGTGATACATTAGTGAGATGATCCTTATTTAGTTTGCTTCAACTTTTACTTTGACAGGAAAATCGAGAGAAGTATGGTTTACTCACAAATCGAGAGAAAACAAAAAAAGACATGGTGGCTTCAACCCATTTTTACCCATTTTTTAACATAAATATAGCCACAGCTTCCACGCAAATCAACTTTGAAGGCCAATATTTTTTGCCACGTCCAAAAACATTTCATTTTATCCAAAAATATTTAATTTGTATAATATAGAACCACAAGTCGCGTATTCTAAAAGGGTAAACCTTGGCTTCAGCTATGTTAAATTTTCAAAAATATTGGTGATATACACTTTGATACGATGAAAATGTGCCTCATCGAAATAATGGTTTTAGACCCCAAGTATGTTTGGACGAAATGTGTTTCAGACACTTTGGAGTCGATCTAGCCATGTCCGTCCGTCTGTCTGTCTGTCCTGCTGGCTGGAGCGCACGATAACTCTCGAACGGATGAACCGATTCGGTTCAAATTTTGGCTTTCGTAATATTTTGCCCAAACTTAGTTTAAGTTCGAAGATGAGCTACATCGGTCCACCCCTTCCGGTACCTCCCCCACAAAAGTTCGAAAATGTTCGGAAAGTTTGTGCGCACGATAACTCTTGAAGGGAGTGACCGATTTGGTCCATACTTTGTATAGTGTAAACTTTCTACCAGAGTAATATGAGGTTCCAATATGGTCTCAATAGGTCCACTCCTTCGGGTACCTCCCACACAAAATTTCGGAAAAATTCAGTTTAGGGCCATCTCTCGAATCGCTTTGATTTTTGTTTTAGCAACTTGTATTCACTGCCCTCCATACAACGGTACAAGTTTCATCAGGGGCAAGTTCATACTTCCTGAGAAAATAGCCTGAAAGTTGCAAAAAAACCCTATGACAGCGAGTGTAGTGGTTCGAGCGCAAGATAACTTTCGAACGGATTTGCAGATTCGGTCTAAAATGTGGCCTTAGTAATATTTTGTCTAAACATAGTTTAATTTTGAAGATAAGCCATATCGGTCCACTCCTTCAAGTCCTTCCCCCCAAAAATGCAAAAATGATCGGAAAATTTTTCGTACGGTAACTCTTGAAGGGAGTGGCCGAATTGGTCTATACTTTACACATCCTAATATATCTACCAGATAAAGATCAGGTTCAAATATGGACTATATTTGTCAACTCCATCCGGTACCTCGCACACAAAATTTCAGATAAGTTCACTTTAAGACCTGCTATCGAATCACTTTGATTTTTGTTGAAGCAACTTGCATTCGCTGCCTCAATTACGAAGGTAAAAGTTTTTTCAGGGGCAAATCCACAATTCTTGAGCAAACAGCCCGAAGGGTGTAAAAACCCCCTATGGCACCATATGTAGTGGCTGGAGATCCACTTCCATAATGGTCAATGTCGATCCATTCCTTTAAGTATTTCCTCCACAAAACGTTTGCTCATTAATCCTAATCAACATTTTTGTCGTTTCATATGCCCAAAATTTTTAAAACCGTCTAAATACATACGTTTTTTGGGGAGAAAAAATTGTTTCAAACTACACAGGCTGAGGGTATATCTCTGTCGGCCAAGCCGACTGATACTTTTTTATTTGTTTTTATTATTCATTTTTTTTAATTATTTGTTATTATTTTTATAAGTTTTACTATTATTAAATTATTATTATAATTTATTTGCTATTATCTATTTTTTATTATTTTATATTTTTTTTTATTTTTTATTTTTTTATAATCTATTATTATTTATTTTTATTTTTTGTTATAAATTTATTATTATATAATTTTCTATCAATATTATATATTTATTTTTATTAGTTTTTAATACTATTATTTTTATTATTTACTTATTTTAATTGTTTATTTATAATTATTTATTATATTGTATAAATAAATTTTGTCATTTTTTATTTTCTTATTATTTATTTTTATTTATTTAAAATTATATCCTTTACTATTATGTATTTATTATTGTTATTTATTTTTTTATAATTATTAAGTATTTGTTTTATTTTTTATAGTTATTTTTTTGTGTTATTTAATTTTTATGATTATTTGTTATTATTTTTTAATTTTTACTATAATCAATATATTATTATTATTAATTTGTTATTATCAAATCTCTTTATTTTTTATTATTACATATTTTTATAATCTATTATTATTTATTGTTTACTTTTATTAATTTTTTTGTTATTATTACTTATTTTTTATAATTATTTTTTATTATAATTTTATTTTGTATTATTACTTTTTTTATAACTAATTTTTTATAATTATTTTTTTATTATAATTTTATTTTGTATTATTGCTTTATTGTTATTATTACTATTATTAACTTATTTTTATTATTATATTTATTTATTGTATTATGTAAATAAATATTTATAAAAAATAAAATAATGTAATTATTTATTTAAATTTATATCCTTTACTATTATTTATTTATTACTTTTAATGTTATTATTTTTTTAATTTTACTATAATTAATTTGTTATTATAATTTATTTGTTATTACCTTTTTTCATTTTTTATTATTAGTCAGCGGAATTTTATGCAACCCCTATTTTTGGTCCGTCAAAATTTAGGACTGGGCTTCTGATTTTCTCTACGATCATCTTAACCATATAAGCATATGCATAGGATTCCGCTGTCTATTTATTATTATATATTTTTTATCAGATACAAAGAACCCACTGCCGTGGTTTTTGGGTTTATTCTTTCGAGGTTTTTCCTTCCTTACCTTTTGTACAGTTCATATATGACTGCATGGTCTTATATGTTACCGAAGTTTTAATGACTTTGTCGAATATAACATTTTCCAATTTCTTGAATTTAGTGAAGAAAATTTCGGAAAATTTTGTGGCCCTGGGATATTTGGCACTAAAATCGTTGTGGATCTGCAATAAAGCATATAAACAGAATAATGTTTAAAATAAGTGATGGTGCATTTTCTCTCTTGGGAGTTTTGCATACATATTCCCTGGCATTTGGTAGTTTATATTCCGGCCATTTATCCAGTATGCCCTGTAAAACTTCTATATTATCTATATCCTTAAAACGTGGCAATTGATAACGTTGCCAAAACTGCATACGCTCCTCATCATTGGTGATATTTGCTCTCACATCATCTATGTGCTCTAGATCAACATTATCCAATATTTCCTCAATGAATTCCTCCTCTTTGTTTGTGGACGGAAAAATAGTTGAATATTCATGTTTCAGATTAAGGTTTAGGGGGTTATTTTGAACGAAAATTTGCCCTTGATTTTTGTCTTTCCGCCGATTGAACTTAAGGGAGAAAGTGAAAAAGCTGACGGGGACATTTCGTTCAGAATAACCCCCCTTTATACTTACTTAATTCACAATTACTGGAATTGTTGTCTGGTGATGGAGGCTCCGAAAGGTTTTTCAACAAATTACCATTAGACTTTCTCTTATTGTTTCTCCTCATATTGAATATTTTATTATAGAGCCTACCACGTTTGCCGGTCCGATAATATTCCTCCTTTTCGGTGGGAAATATTTCCAAAATTTGATTTTCTATATGTGTACCCTCCGATAAGGTTATGCTGCCACCCACACTTTCTATATACTGGGCTATGATATTAATCAAGCTGATGCGATGTTCTTCCTTTAGGATGTTATGCTGCTCATAGTATCTGTAAATTGCCTTAGCCTCAGTGCAGGCATTTAAGATTGCCCTTACGTTATAACGTGGTGGTAGTACACCTATGGGATATGTGGTGTGTCCACAGTTAATGGAAGTTAGTATATGGGATGAGGGTTGCGTTGAGGAAGGTTGCGGTGGTGGAGTTTGGGCCACCTGTTGTGAACATGTGGGCATTGTGGCAGCACTGAATTTAGAAGAACGCCTTGCTGTGGGCGGTCTTTTGGGTTTATTTACCATTACTTGTTGTAAATTCAGTTCAATATCATCATTGTCGTCATCATAATCATCCTCCTCATCATCATCCATGGTATTATCACTTACTTCCTTATTATGTGTGCTGCTGCTGCTGCCGCTATTATGTTGAAATCTTTGAACTGACCTTGAAATTGTAGCGTTTGATGTTGGATCACCTAAGGGCTTTGAAAATGCTGCTGCTGTTGGTTCATTCAGTAGTTGCAATTGATTCCATATTGCCAAACGATACTCAAACATGGCATGATCACCCACTGGACGATTGGCAAAAAGTTTATCCACATGTTTCGGTTGAAGTATCTTTAAAACTTTTAGCGTTATTTTTTGTTCCAAAAAATGATTGTGCAGATGTTCCAGCTGCCATGAAGCGAGCAGGGTTTTTATATCCATATCTGATTTGGTGCCGTATAGGGTATCCATGTTGTTGTGGAGGTTTTAGGTAATCTGTAAAGAGAAAGAGAGATGGGGAGACGTGTTATTTATATTTGATTTTGGGAAAAGGTTTTGTTGGGGGAGTTCTATGATATTTTTTGCAAAAAACTTGGTTTGGGATCGAAATAGCCGTCCCACTCCTGTCTATATAGGAAGGGGAAGGAATTAGAATGCCTAGAAGAGAATAGGAAGGAAAGAAGAGGGCATCATAGTTGAATGCTCTCTTTAAGTTCCCTATATGTTGCTACCTAAAATGGCATTAGCTGCTAGAAGGAATCCAGTTGGGATTTTTTAACCCCTACGGTCCATGCCAAGGGATGCATAGTTTTCGACAGTATCATAGAGGTCTTCCTACTTCCTTCTCACTCTCTCTCTTGGCTTAATTTAATTAAAACTGTTTCCAACCCACTGAGAGGACCTTTTTCCCCCTAAGGACCCTTACTGCACCTTGAGTCCCATCCTCACTTAGCTAAAGAAGATCAAGGCAACTTCTTCGACACAATATTACCACTTGTACCACCCAATAAAACCACTTCCAAATCACTTTCTTTTTGCAATAAAATTTTGTTTTATTTTGTCTTTTTCTTTTTTGTTAAAAAAAAAATTAAATATTTCTCTGTTCATATTTCACAGGCATTGATGTCGTTGATTGTGGTGAAAATCCTTGGATTTTTCACTTCCGATGGTATGTTCAAAAAGAAGGTCTGGGCAAAACTATAATACAATACGGCTTCCTCGGGAAATGCTATGCTAAAGACAAAATACAATTCCATACATAGTTCTACGGCCTCTACCACCGTTTGACAGCGATAACGTTGCTCCTCGAAATAAACATAAACTTCATCGATGTCACCAATCAGTTCGCCAACAACCAACAGCATGGGTGGTGTGGAAGTGGTACGTGCGGCCAGGACTTGTTCAATGTCGGCCAGTGTGTCGCGTATACAAAAGCAGGCATTTTGGGAATCTTGTATGGAGAAACGTTTTTTGCGTCGCACTCCATTGTCATCGACAACCACTTGATGGGTGGGGGGTATGAGTTGATGGAGGGCCCATAAAATTAATAAGTTTTTAGATTCTGAAAAAAACAAAGAGAACAAATTTTCACAATAAAATAAAGAGTTTTCTACTAGAGGTGGGTCCTGTTCGTGGCCCTAGATAACACGACACAACAACAAATGCGCACATAAACAACAACAACACTTTAGCGACGACTAAGTACTAAACTCTTTAGCTTTGTTGTGTCGGGTTTTCTAGTGCCACGAAACACGACAGTCGCCCACCTCTATTTGCCACCTTCTTTCCCCCATCCCTTTTCTTACCTTTTGAACAGTTATTGTATTGCTGTAGACACTTGTACGTTGCCGAGGAGGTGTATACCTTGTCGAACAAAACCTTTTCCAATTTCTTAAGATTCTTAAAGAAAACTTCTGAAAATTTGGTGGCCGTTGGAAACTTGACCTTAAAGTCATAGCTGATCTGCAGAATTAAAACAGAAACCAATATTCAATCAAAAGCAATTTTCCCCTGGACTATACATACATATTCCCTGGGATTTGGTAGCTTATACTCTGGCCACTTATCCAATATATCCTGCAAAGCTTCTATGGCATCAGTATCCTTGAAACGTGGCAATTGATGACGTTTCCAAAACTCCATACGTTCCTCATCACTGGTGATAGTTTTTCTCATTTCCTCAAAATCCACAGTTTCCGTCTGCTGCTCCTCCTCAATGAATTCTTCCTCTAAGCGAGCAAACAAAAAATACCAAACATTATTTTAAACTCAAACCCCCTTTTTCACTCTCTTTCCCTTACTTATCTGAATATTTCCCAAATTGTCTGGTGTGTCTGGTGCTGAAGCAAGGCTTTGCAATACTTCTTCGTGCTTTTTACTTCTTCTACATGCCCTTCTCAAATTGGACATTTTATTATAGAGCCGGCCACGTTTACCTGTGCGATAATATTCTTCCTTTTCCGTGGGAAACATTTCCAAAATTTGATTTTCCAAATTTGTACCCTCAGACAGGGATAGAATGCCACCAAAACCTTCTATATAGCGTGCTATACAATTTATCAAGCTGATGCGATGTTCCTCTTTTAGGATTTTATGTTGCTCATAATATCTGACAATCCCCTGGCCATCACAACTCTCACTTAAGATTTTTCTCAAGTTATAACGTGGCCCCAAGGCAGTTGTGGCATACGTCATTTGTCCAGAGTCACTGGAATTTGCATATGGTGAAGGAGGCGGTACAGAGGAAGACATAGGTGAAGGGATAGCAGTCATTGCTTCAAATTTTGGCATTGTTGTACCTGGTTTCGAAGAAGAAGAACGTCTTGGAATTGACAAACGTTTTGATTTGTTTCTAACTTCCAGCCAATCTTCATCGTCGTCATCATCATCCATCTCCTCTTCATAATCATCATCACCATCGTCATATGTGGCCTTATTATTTACTTCTTTATTTTGTACGCTGCTGCTGGTGTTATTTTTAGATTTTTCTTTTGGTTTTGGTGTAAGGAGATCGTCTTTTGGCCTTGAGAATGCTGCTAGTGTCGGTGGATCATTCCCATTGGCCTTGGGAATTGCTGTTGGTGTTGGATCATCGAATAGCTGCAATTGCTTCCATATTGCTAAACGATGTTCAAAGATGGCATGATCACCCACAGGACGATTGGCAAAAAGTTTGTCCACATGTTTCGGCTGGAGTATCTTTAAAACTTTTAGCGTTATCTTTTGTTCCAAACAATGATTGTAGAGATGCTCCAGCTGCCATGATGCAAGAAGAGTTTTTAATTCCAAATCGGATTTTGGGGTGTATTGAGTATTCATATTATTGTTGTTGTAGTTGCTAAAGTCTGGAGTATTAGGAGTATCACTCCATTGATAGGTTGGTTGGTTGTCGTTTTTTAGGTATTCTGTAACAGAAAGAAAGAAAAAGTGTTTATTTTTGCGGACACCCTCGGATTGCGTCGATTTTGTTTTATGATTTTTTTTTTAGAATTTTTATTTAGCATAGAATCCATTGTAAGAAATAGGAAAAGTTGACAACTGTTTGCCAAGAAGAGGAAGCGAAAAAAGGCCATCCAGTCTGAAATTCTTGAGTATGATTTATGTTTTTAGTTCCTCTGAGTGGTTCTTCATAGTTGTACAAGGTTCCGTGAGATAATGAAAATTTACTGGTGAGTCTATAGCCATTAGATAGGATGTAGAAAGATCGTTATACATCGAACTCACGAATTTGGTTTATACTTCTAGCCAAGTTATCCATTTAAGGCTTCTTGCGAAAAACCCCTATTGCTGGGTCTTTCGCCACTAGATTGTATATAGTTCCGATGCTATAATCGGATTGGTATACCTTTTCAGAATGAAAGGATGCTTTAATAGATCCTTTCTAAATAAAAGGGTGTTTCAATTGCTCCTTACTGAAGGAAAGGGTGCTTCTATCGCTCCTTTCTGAAAGAAAGAGTGCTTCTATAGACCCTTTTTGAAAAAAGGGAGCTTTTATAGACTTTTTCTGAAAGAAAGGGTGATTCTATAGACTTTTTCTGAAAGAAAGGGTGATTATATAGACCCTTTCTAAAAGAAAGGGTGCATATATAGACCCTTTTCTGAAAGTAAGGGTGCTTCTATAGACCCTTTCTGAATGAAAGGGTGATTTTAAAGAACCTTTCTGAAAGTAAGGGTGGTTCTATGTATTCTTTCTGAAAGAAATGGTACTTCTTTTGACTCTTTCTGAAAGAAACGGTACTTCGATTGACTCTTTCTGAAAGAAAGGATATTTCTATTTACACCTTCTAGAAGGAAAGGTACTTCTATTGACTCTTTCTGAAAGAAAGGGTACTTCTATGGACCCTTTCTGAAGGAAAGGTTACTTTTATTGACTCTTTCTGAAAGAAAGGTACTTCTATTGACTCTTTCTGAAAGAAGGGGCACTACGATTGACACTTTCTGAAAGAAAGTGTACTACGATTGACTCTTTCTGAGAGATAGGGTACTATGATTGACCCTTTCTGAAAGAAAGAGTACTACGAATGACTCTTTCTGAAAGAAAGGGTAATTCTATGGACCCTTTCTGAAGGAAAGGTTACTTTTATTGACTTTTTCTTAAAGAAAGGGTACTTCTATTGACTCTTTCTGAAAGAAGGGGTACTACGATTGACTTTTTCTGAAAGAAAGTGTACAACGATTGACTCTTTCTGAAAGATAGGGTACTATGATTGACCCTTTCTTAAAGAAAGAGTACGTCGAATAACTCTTTCTGAAAGAAAGGGTAATTCTATGGACCCTTTCTGAAGGAAAGATCTCTTTTATTGATTTTCTTAAAGAAAGGGTACTTCTATTGACTCTTTCTGAAAGAAGGGGTACTACGATTGACTCTTTCTGAAAGAAACTGTACTACGATTGACTCTTTCTGAAAGAAAGGGTACAATGATTGACCCTTTCTGAAAAAAGAGTACTTCGAGTGACTCTTTCTGAAAGAAAGGGTAGTGCCACATAGCACTTCCATTTACAAAAGAGTATTCAATAGGTCCTTTTTTGAGAAAATAAACCAATGACACCTATTCCATTGAGAAGATGACACCCTCGGACGTCGTTTATAGAGAAAATTATATACTGGGAAATCTTCTATAGGGAGTATCTCCTTTTGTTACATAGATAAGATCGCCTACATTGTTCTTTTCTGAATAGTGTTTAGTTCATCGCCTATTCGAATTGGAAAATTATCCATTTGGTCACTTCGGTACAGATGACGACAAATTTGGTCTCCTATAGTGAAGATGGGATTTCTTTAATAAAATAGGGGTGCCAATTGGTCTTTTTTTGAGAATATAACCCAATGACACCTCTTTCGTAGGGTCGTCTTCTGTACAGAAAATCACATACCGATGATTTATTGGGCTCCCTTCCATAAATACCGTGTCCCATTGGGTCGTCCCTTTTTATGTATGCGCTATCCCAGTGGCACTTGTGTTCTTTTCTAAGAGAAGGCCCAACTGATATGCTTCGGCAAAGTCCATCCTATTGCATTTTTTAAGGAGAAGATATGCTGCTGGAGTATCTTGGCATAAGATGAATGTCTTGGTCTTGGAATGCTGATTATGCCAATATATATTTCATGTTTGGGAAGTCCGTATTTCCCGAGATATAGGCTTCGAAAGTTCCGAAGAACCAAATAATTTTTGACAAAAAAATTAATATGAAAAAAATTATGATCGTTTAGCATCTGTCCATAGAAGAAAGTCTTAAATCCCGGCCAAAGGCCTGCTATTTTCGAATTCTCATTTTTGAAAACTTTTTGTAGAAAACGTTACAAATCCAGCCACTACATTCAACTTGCTCCATTATTCCATTATCTTTTATAGAGAAGATAATTCGAAGATAATAATCTAGATTTTAATTTAATAGCCCCGGTTGTCTGGATAAAAAAATTGAATTTCGCATGATTTTTTCCCAGAAAGATGTTAGAGAGATCAGTATCAACAAATGTCCTCTTGCAAATCCATAAGAGCTTTGCGGGGATATCGAGCGCATACATGGAATATCTTTGATACCATCGGCCTGTTGAAAGCAGCCACCATAGGGCTGTCAGTAGGATCTGTTTCTCTCTTGACTCATCTTTGGAATTTGACGTAAGATGGATATCAGGTTGATTGCAGATTTTACATGGTTAAAGCTGGCATGACACATATTAAGGTCGATAATACTGACAAGCCCTCTTGTCTGTCTCTCTCCTTGTAGGTGCACCGAACTTATACAGTGGCCTAAGGGTTCAAGAACAGCATTTTTACAGATTTATGTAAAATTGTTTTTCTCTTGTTACTTGCTGTCAATATTGGTTTACTACGGACCGGCTTACCACATAAGCCGCACTTTTGGTGGTCAACAACACCAAAAGTGATGCCGGTCAGTGGCGGCTTGAGGATCTTGTTGATGCTCCATAGCTTGGCCGACTTCCGTATTGTCAGTTGCTTTGTATTCGTGCATGAAACTATGGGGGGTTCTTAAATCGAGTTCCATACTAGAGTAATTTTATGAAATTGCAGTAGTGGGGAAATCGATTTAAGAACCCCTAGTTTAAGCACGAATACAAAGCAACGAACAATACGGAAGTCGGCCCTTTTCACAAAAATTATTCGTATTAATGGCAAATTGAGGATTTTGATAGCCAATGTCCAAAATGCGGAACTCCTTTTTATCCCGATTCCAACCATGTATTGCTTTTGTTGCGGAAACGTATAAATCCTGAGATATAGGCCTACAAAGATTCACAAAGGCCCTAACCTTTAAGTTTGGCAAAACAACGCAGAAAATTATAAAGAAAAAATTACCACAGATAGTGCTTTTTACACCGAATCCAACAATGTATTGCTTTTGTTACGGAAATGTATACTTCCCGAGATATGGGCCTCAAAATATCCACAATGGCCCTAACCTATTTTTCTCTAAATAGACGGCCTTCGGCCGGGATTTAGGACTTTCTCCTATGGACAGGTGCAAATCTCGGGAACGGGAACAAGATTTTCTTTTAAATTTAATATTTTTAGAGGCCTACATCCCGGGAAGTATACAGTTCCGCAACAAATGCAATACATGGTTGGAAACGGGATTAAAAGCACTATCTGTGGTAATTTTTTCATAATTTTCTGCTGTGGCTTGCCAACATTTTATACTAGGACCTTTGTGGAACTTTGGAGGCCCATATCTCGGGAAGTATACATTTCCGCAACAAAAGCTATACATGGTTGGAATCGGGATAAAAGGCACTATCTGTGGTAATTTGTTCACAATTTTCTGAGGTGGGTCGGTAAAGGAAAGATAAGCCCAAAATGCTCTTTCAAATAAATTTTCTTCGTTTTTGGACTTTCTCGCAACAGCAAAGCAAATGTTATTAGGACTCAAACCCTACCTGTGCTACAAAATTTCACCGCAATCCGAAAGGTGCACCTAAAATTAACTTAAATCACCGATTTTAAGATGTCTGTAAAGGAGGAACAAATTAGTTACTTACATTTTGTTCTTTAAATCTATTAGTTTGCAAAATTGCACCTATTGTGATCCCTTCCAGCAGACCGTAGTTTTTGATTCAATATTCTACATAAATTCCGCGACTATTCGAGAGTTTAATATTTAATATTTTTTGTATTTTGGCGCTTCTTTGGGTTTTCATGTAATTTCACAAATAAACAATGAACAGCTGATCTTATTTGAGAGAAGAGAGAACAGAACAAAAAACACCCCATTTTATACAACAATAACTCAAAACAACAACAATCAATGGATTTTTTACAAGGATGCCAACCATGGCACATGCCACCATGATGCCAACTGTTCCGAGGTAAAAATCGCTACAGGCCATAGATCTTTGAACAGTTGACATCCCTGCTTAAACATGGTTTTTGTACGCCAAAAATCACCAGAAATAGCGGGAAAAACACCAACGAAAACTGAGACTGTTTTTTTGTTGACATTTACTCTTCTCAAATAAGAGCTAATTTACACGGTAGCAATAAGTTGCAAGCAATGCATTATTCGTACTTGTAAGTGAAAAATTATGGATTTTTTGTAAAAATACGTTTAATATAATTTTGTTAAAAAAATTGTATGATACACTTTATTTTAAGCAGTTTGCTGATGCATCTACTTTCGTAAATATTCCTTGCTCTCCACTCCCTAGTTTTTTGACAGCGCTGGAGATTGCTCTTTCTTAAAAAATTAGATGTTCTGTTCCAGAACCTGCAAGAAGCTACTATTTTCTACTACGATAGCATTTTTTTCTTTATGTTATCAGAAAAAATAGTAAAAATTAGTAGATTCTTGCAGGTTTCTCTAACAGAGCAACAAGCAGCAGAATTTATTGATTTTTTATTCATACTAATTTTATTTTTTTATTTCGGTTTTTTGTATAGTTAAGTGAGGCGCACACGATCAGTTTTGAATGTCGATTTTTTGGAAATATCGATAAATGTCAAACTGTCCAGCAACCACAAAATATTTTGTGGTTGCCTGACGACTGACAAAAATTAGCGGCCACACTGGCAAAGCAACCGATTATTTGAGCAAAACTGACAGTCAAAACTGATCGTGTGTACCCCACTTTAGAGTTACCTATGCCTGCAGAAGTTGATGGTGTTGCCATGTCATAGTCTTCTTCTTCATACTTAACATCGTAGTTAACCCCATAATTGTTGACAATTTGTAGTTGTAAAGAGTCAGCAAAAGTTTTATGAAAGCATATTATGTGTCGCTTTAAATTTGACATTAAAAATTTTCCACTTAATTTTCTTTCACAATTGTTAATTCCACAAAGTGTCTTGTTTTCTTCAGCATTATAATGGAAATATTTTCGGATTTCATTATTTAATTCTTTATTATACATTATAGTATACAAATTATTTACACTTAAAACATTAAACCATTCACGACGGCCGGCGGCAGGGTTACAAACCACGCAGTACAAAGCTAGCAATCAAACTACTAGCATATGTATTGTTGGTATAGATTGGTGGCAACAGCGACGTATTCAACGTACGGGGTGCTCTCGCTCGAAATCGAGCGAATTTCACTCTCTATCCTATATTTCTATAGAGATTGTTGTTGGTATGTATTTTGATTGACGTACATATGTAGTTGACATACTCGTATGTTTGTACATATGTACATAGGTATATTCTTGTTTTATCTGGTCAATACAGAAGGAGAGCTAAATTATTTACTCTCCCTAGCCACAACAATTCACCACACTTTTGGTTTGTTGTAAAAATGAAATGCAATGCACACACCGACACACTATTCGATGGCTTTGTTAAATGTACAACAAAATTTAATCAATATTTAGCACGATAATGTTATTTCATTTTAAATAATTTATTAAAAACAAATTGGTTATTATGCTATATATACTATACCTTACTTTTGTTGTATTTTATTTAGTTGGAAACAAGTTTTTTTACTGCTTTGTTGCAATCTATTTCAAAAAATACATTTTTCTACTTTGCTTTGATAAATTCCACACAAGACTGACTACACAATTCATTGAGGCAACTTCATGTTGTTAGCGTTTCTCAGTTATCTGTAAGATAACTGAAAGAGAATTGTTTGGTTGAGGGTTCAGCGTTGCCAGTATTTTTTAGACTCTTTTCCCCAACTTGCCCAAAACTTTTCCCCAAAATTCCCCAGATTTTATTGAATTTCCTCAAAAAAATCCCCAAAATTTTTTTAACAAATATGCTCTGTTCCATAACCTGCAAGAGCCTACTATTTTTTACTACGATAACATTTTTTCCTTTATGTTATCGGAAGAAATAGTAAAAATTAGTAGATTCTTGCAGTTCTGGAACAGGCCAATAATTACAAAAAAAATCGAAAGTAGTTTTAATTTACTATTGAAATTCATATCATTAAACTTGTAAATTATTCTATACACTTATATGGTCTGTTCCAGTACTGCAAGAATCTACTAACTTTTACTATTTTTTCCGATAACATAAGGGAAAAAATGTTATCGTAGTAAAAAATAATAGCTTCTTGCATGTTCTGGAACAAAGCAATATATGAATTAAATTAACGATATTGAAAACTTCACTTTCAAGCGATTCAGAATCATTAGTCTCATTGGATTTATGTATATACATTTGTATAATGAAAGAGTTGTAACATTTCTTTAGGTGGGTCAAAATTTCTACAACAAATGGAGTTGTTAGAAAATTGATTATTTATTCTAGTAACTTGTACTGCATTTTAAGAATTACTTGTTGGAACGGAAAGCCTATTTTGTCCCGGCCCACACTAGAGTAATTTCAATGAAATTTTGACATGAAACTTTGCATTTTTTGGGAAAAAAACATAATTTCAAGAAAACTGTGTACACGGTTTCATGTGTTCTGCAGTTTTGCTTTGTTGCAATATTCGTATGAAACAAACAGATCGTTTTATTTTACATTTTCTTTTACTTTCATGTCAAAATTTCAGTGAAATTACTCTTAGTGTGGCCCGGGACTTAATACCATTTCCAATTTACGAATGATAACTTTCTCCATTGCGATTCTTAAACAATCGTGGAGACTTTTGTGTTGACAACTGGTTCTAAAAAGGTTCGTATAGAGCTAAAATTGTGTTAACCCAGTGAATTGCTGCAAATATTGGGGTATAATTGCTTTTAAGTTTAATAATTGCATATTTGTAGGCATCGGTCACAGCATTTGTATTAACAGCGTTTAAGATATTCGGCACTGGTCTTTTTAACTTTAATAATTGTTTACCCAAAAAAGTACAAGTCAAAATTAAAGCCTTTCTATCGATTCCACTATTTTTTCAATATCTTCTTAATTTTTTTTTATAAATGGTTTCAATATTCGAGTGTACAGGGAAAAATGCATATTAGCAGTGTGCATCGGTTTGAAAACTTAGATTAAGGCCCGTTCTTATATCTTTTCTTTAAAATCCCTTTTTGTTATACCTTACTTTAAGAAAAATAAGGAATAAAGTTCGCATTACCAGGAATTTGTTATTACATCTTCCATTCCATTTCAAGCAAAACAGTCTGTATACATAAAATTTACTCAAATCGGATTGGTTGATTTGAATTTGTTCTCAATTTTTTCTTGTTTTTGGGCGCACTTTAAATTTTAAAAGGAACACAAAGTTGCTTTTATTTTATCTGACTCTTATTATTAAAGCAAACTTGTAGGAATATAAAACGGGTTATCTGTCCGATATCGGCTAACATTTAACTACAAAAAAGGATATAATAACGGGCCTAAGCATATTTATCTCTTTTATAATTGGAGCCATGAATGTTAAATAAAGTTTAATTTTATCATTGCCCATCAATCTAGAAATTATTTCTGCAGTTAAGTCCCCGCAGTAGAAATTATAGAAAATGTTATTTAAATTCAACCCACTGTTCTAGTACGCTGTCAGTCGTCGAACCGCATGATAACTTTTCAAATCTGTCATAAATTGTTACAGCTGCGACCAGTTAGTATATGATGCTACTACTATTCACATACTGAAATTAAAAAAGATCAGTTAATCTGAAGTAATTAGTCTAAAAAGAAATTCCCCAAAAATCCCCAAAGATTTTTCAGATTTCCTCAACATTTTCCCAATTCCCCAAGTCGAAATTTTTTTCCCCATTTCAAAAAAAAATTCCCCAATTTGGGGAAAAATCCCCAATACTGACAACGCTGTGAGGGTTGCAAATTGCAATGGTGAATGATTGAGACTCGATTGAGACTCAGGGATGGAAAATTAAAATTGATAAAAGATATAAAAAAAATAACTTGTTAAACAAAAATGGTCTGTTCCCATGGTAGAACAAGAAAAGGTAGCAGCAATACCCAGCTGACTGAACTGGGTTGTAGTGTTAGTGTCAAATTTCATATGACATTTTATACATTCATTTCTATTTCGATGTACATTAGGGACATATATTTTTTGAGAAACAAAATATATCATTCAGAAAAAACCATTTCCCAGAAAGACTTCTTCATATCAATGATATGTAATCTCCTCCAAGTTCGAACGATAAGCCGCGCAGTAAATCACCGCTTGTAGAGGCGATACAACGTTTGTTAATATGTGAGGTATTTTGTTAAAATTTAAAAAACTAAAGCCCTAATAAACATGTGCTTCTTTGATTTCTAAAACAAAACATTGAAACAGCTACTCCTTTTTCTATGAATTTCCAGCGACCCCAAACTTTTCTGCAAGAAATCTACTTTCTGCGAGAATTTATGCATTTAGTGGAATGATGTGGAAACATAAAAATTGAAAATGTAACGAATTTTCATTCATGTTTTCCAAAATATTGAACCAAATGTGAAAAATTATTAGTTTTTTAAATTCCAATAATTTATAGACATTTCCTTGTTTTGTTTACAAATACAACTGGCAGTAACGTTACAAACAAAAACAAATTCCTTTGTGGTTGTTGTTCGAGTTGTATTTGTTGTAGTATTAACTTTACCTTGTATTTGTTCTACCATGGTCTGTTCCTTTACTTTTAAAAATGGTAACAGTGACAGAAAATGGTAAAAGTGGTGAATTGCTCTCATATAAATTTTATGCGACCCATACACTGTGGGCATGCAGGACAGCATTTGTAATAGTATTAGTAAATTTTGAAATATTTGTCAATGTATGTGTGAATATTTTATGCAGGATAGAAATCAAAACAATTTTGATTTTGAAAATGAAACCCTTTCAAACCAATGAAGTTTGTTTATTTTCAAAGTAACCAACAAACAATTTTTGAAAACGACAAATATTAGCTGTGTCTGGTTACCCTAAAATTTGTAACAATTTGTACCAATTGTTGCTGGAAGTCGTCTGTTAACACAAAAAACCAGCAAAAGAGAGCGATTCGAGAGAGACATTTTGACAGTTCTTTCACTGAGAGCTTGCAAATTCTTGCTGGACAAATTTCTTCTAGCAAGCACTTGCAAGCTCTTCTTCTTCCTGAAAACAATCAATCAGCCGTTTTTAGTTTTTTGTTGATTTATGTTTGTGAACATTAAAAACAATTTTATTGTGGAAATAACATAGTCTAATTGTATTGTTTTATGGAGAACAAATTTGTAAAGTGGAAAAATACTTTTTTGTTTCATTTTCTTTTTTATTTTTAATAAAATACAACGTGTTTGCTTCCTTTGTTGGCGGACAAATTGTTCTGTTTTGGCAAGTCAGCTGATTGCTTGCTGGTTTTTGCTGGGAAGGTGTCTCTTTACTTTTTACAATTTTCTAGCAAAAGAGAATAAAAACCCCTTACTCTCTGAGAAAGTTCTTGCTGGACAATTCTTGCTGGGAAAGTAACCAGACAGACTTATTATTCGTGAAGAAATTAAAAAATTGGAAAACTTGAACTTAAAATCGTGTTTTTGGAGGAAAATTTATCATTTCTGAAAAATGGATTGAACGGATGCCACACACACTCAATCACACACGTACACAAGGGTTCATCGGTAGCTGTCCTGCATGCCCATAGTGTATGGGCCGCATTATGCTTTTTAAAGTAAGGGAACACTTTGCAGGTTAAAAATGGTAACCTCAGGCAAGTAAAGGAACAGAGCAAAAGTGAACAAATGTACAAAAATTGAAATGGCTAATGTCATGTTCACGCGAGCGTTTGAAGTATGTTATTCGCCTCTCGAAATGCGTACACGAATAAACCCGTTTCCACTACACCATTCGTAATTAAGAAAGATAATTTATTATACCCTACACCACTAGTTGGTTTTGCCCAAAAAGTTTGTAACGCATCGAAATAATGGTCGTAGACCCATACTTATATATACCAAAATGAATGTCTCGACGAGCTGAGTCGATCTGGCTATGTGTATCCGTCCGTCTGTCCATCTAAACCTTGTAATCACGCTATAGGTCGCAATTTTGATCGAATCGTCACGAAATTTTGGGTGTTGATGAGGGTCCCGGAGGGGAAGAAGCCTATTGATTTTGGTGATGGTCGGATAATATTCAAGGGTCGGAATGGGCAAAAAACTTATGTGGATAAAAAGACAACGTTTTTTCCAAAGCGAATATCTCAGCTTTTATATGGGGTTTACCAAAATGAAAGTAGAAAATATCACCTTTCTAATGATGTAAAGTAAGTTCTCGTAGGTGATCAAACAACGAAGATATCACAATAGTCGCAAATAAACCCCAAATTTTCATTCTTGCGATTTTAATTATAATGACGAATATCACAGCTTTGGTTGGGGACTTTCTAAAAGCAAAGCCTGACTATGAAAGTAGAAGATCCCATCTTTACAATGATGCAACCAAGTTGGCGTAGGTGATCAACTAACGGAGATATCGCAATAGTCGGTAATACATCCCATTTTTCCATTTTTTTGGAAATCACGCTACAGGTCGCAATTTTGATCGGATCGTCACGAAATTTTGGGTGTTAGTGGGTGTCCCGGAGGGGAAGAAGCCTATTGATTTTGGTGTTGGTCAGATAATAATTAGGGGTCGGAATGAGCAAAAAAGTTATTTGGAGAAAAATACTACATTTTATTCCAAAGCAAATATCTCAGCGTCTAAAGGGGTTTATAAAAAGCAAAACTTGGCAATGAAAGTAGAAAATATCACCTTTGAAACGATGTAACGTAGGTTGTCGTAGGTGGTCCCAACTTTTCATTTTTGCGATTTTAATAATAATGACGGATATCACACCTTTGGTTGGGGACCTTCTAAAAGCAAAGCCTGAAAGTAGAAAATCCCATCTTTAAAATTATGCAAATTAGGTTGGCGTAGGTATTCAAACAATAGAGATATCACAATAGTCTGTAATGCATCCCTTTTTTTCGCTTTTTCTGCAATCACACTACAGGTCGGAATTGTGTCGGATCATCACGAAATTTTCTCAAAGATATAGAAGCCTATTGATGTTGGTGATGTCGAGAGTAGTCTAATATAAAACTAAATATTAATTATTTTGGTTCAGTTCGCCTTAACCTTTCGTATCTCCGTAAAAGAAATGTTTTCGAGTGAAAAGATTATGCACAGAAGTAGTGGTGTAGGGTATCACATAGCCGGGCCCGTACCGACTATAGCCTTTTCTCACTTGTTTTTCCTTACTTTTTGTTTCCTCGTTTTCATGAGAATTTGATCACATAACACGTGTAATGCCATGTTCATACCAGCATTTGAATCACGTTGTTCGCTCTCATAAATATGTACACGAATTAACCCGTTCATACGACATGGTACACAATTCATAGCAACGTTCATTCATTTTTTCTATTTTTTCTCACAATTTTGGTGTTTTCAGCACATTTTTTAATTTTTCTATTTTCAAAATTATCAAGAGAGAGACCTGCCAAAATAACTTTTTGGTATACAGACTTTCTGATTTTTGTTTCTAAATTTGTACGCGAATTTTAAACGATGGACAAGAAATGCAGCTGTAGTAAAAGAGAAGAGAAAATTTGCTATGATTTGAATGTATACTAGTCGTTAAACCGTTTACTTTTCATTCACGTTTTGCAGTTTTTCTAAAAATATTTGAGTTTTTAATAAATTTTTAAATTTTATATTTTTTCTGTCATAATTAATTTATTTCGATAAATTCTCTCATTTGTTAGAGATGGGACATATTTTATCGTCGTTCTGAGAGTAATTTAAATTGAACAATGTACAAAAATCGTTGTTCGTTCTCAAAATTTTGTATGGGAAATGAAGTAATTATATTGTAATTTAGGGTCGAACAACGAATAGAGAGCGAATTACCGTCAGTCTGAACAAGGCATAACATACATACATATGTACAGTGAGTGTCAAAAATATTCGGTTTTCAATTTTACCAATAATAGCTTTGTTCCTTTACTTTTTTAATGGCAAAAGTGGTAAAAGTAGTAAAAGAGAAAACTGTCAAAATTGCTCTCTCATTAACATTTTTACCAGAAAAGTAAAGGAACGAAAAAATTGTAGTTCTGGTAGCAATGTCAAAAAGAAACATAAAAATTCAATTTTCTTCTTTTATTTCACAGTTTTTAATTTTGTTTTGTCAGTTTTCGCCTTTTTCTTCTTCTTTTCGTTCATTTCTTTATTCATTGTGAAAGAACCGTCAAAAAATCAGTTCTACCATTTTTTACCTGCAGAAATTTGTCTGGTAGCCTCTGGTAGAACAGAAAAAAATTGCTGCCAGCTTTACCACTTTTTGGGGTTAAGGAACGCTTTGCAGGTTAAAAATGGTAACAGGTAAGTAAAGGAACACAGCTAATAACACCTCAGTATTTTAGAAGCCCATACCCAATAACTAAAAAAAAAACAAATTCGTATAAAAATGTTGGTCCTTTGGCAATTAAAAACTGTATATAACATGGCCATGGAACCCTATAAGCGAGAATAACAATGAAAGGTTTGTAAACCCTGTTTTCTATGCGTCAAAAATTTCCGTTTTTTTGTAAATTTTGTTAAATAAATTGTCAAAAAAACGGGTCATTATCGAACTTTTTCTGCAATATTTGTATACATTTTAATAATTGCGAACATAATCTCCGTTCCTGTGTGTAAAAATATTATATTTTATATCAAATTGTTACAATTTAGCACTAAAGAAAAACGCTATTCCAGAAAAGAGAAAACTGGGGTCCTATTCTGTAACATTTTAACAATTTTACTCATTGTTTATTTTACAACAATTTCATTTGTTTGTTTTGTAGTTGTTACAAAAACAAAAGAAATTTTAACAACTTTGGAATCGATAAAAGTTACAGAATTCCTATACAGGTTATATTTTATTATAACAAGTAAAAGCCTGTGTGACTTAAAATACTTTGTTCTCAAAAAAACCTATGTATTTAGGGGGGTTTCAGAATTTTGGGCGTATGAACTTCCCGAGAAAAATATGGACTAGGATTAAAGCTCAAAGCTTTTGGTGCCATAGGGATTTTTTACACTTTTCGGGCTGTTTTGCTGTAATTCATGCATTTACCTTATGTAAATATGCCTTGGCCGATACTTTTTTACTTGCTATTTTTGGAATTTCCATATTTTCAAAATTTTTTATACCTATTATTATTTTGATTTTTTCCAATAAGTATGAGAGAATTATATAACTGATTTTCTGAATAAGAAATTTCTGAACGAAAACCAACAGTGTACTTACGAAATATTTGATAAATTTCACATTTAATTAACACTCAACAATTACCCAATTTTTCAAATTGTCAATACCTAAATGACAAAAAAAGTTAAAACACTGAATATGATTTTATAAAATAACATTAAGCATTTATTTTAAAGAAAAAAAAAACAAAAGGTTGCGTTTTTAATAAGTTACATATTTAATTGATTTCTTTAAAAAATCAATTTTCTAAAAACGATACAAATCCAGTTAATTTAGACAATTGTTGTTCAGAGCTAACAGCCGAAATTGTATTTTGAGATCCACAGTAAGGAGTAATCTTATCACCAGTAGCAACTGCTGTCCCATTCACATTCTTTTGACAAACATCGATGGCCTCAATTAGATTATCTTTCACAATCGAAGAATATGCATTCTTAACAGTATTGAGAATATTAATTTGGACTCTGCGTAATAACTCTTCCATAATAGGTTTGATGTCTTCTGGCCATTCTCGTTGAATATGTTGGCTTAGTTGTAAGATGTTATTGGCAAGAAGAGATCGTAAGATCAAATGTAATGCCTTGAGGTCATCATTTTCGTCGCACAACGTTTTTGGCAGACGTTTCCACAAAAATTTTGCATCATACAATCTATTTTCAACCAGATAACAGGCAAACAATTTGATGTACAATTCAGTACTTGGAACAGCTGCCTGCAGTTCCTCGCGTTCAAGATCTGCTAATAAATTTTCGTAGTTTTCCATCATTAACTAGAAAATAAACAATTAAGAGGTGCGGCAGAGAAAACAAAATATTATTAGAATTGTGTAGTTCCGGAATGAAGTAGTAGTTCAATTCTTTTATAATTCAATATTAGTTTTGATGTTAAGATGCCAATAATAGGTACAGTGAGTGTCAAAAATATTCGGTTTTCAATTTCACCAATAATAACACCTCAGTATTTTAGAAGCCCATACCCAATATTCAAAAAACCAAATACTTAAAAAAATGTTGGTCCTATGGCAATTAAAAAATGTATTTAACATGGATCCATGGTAACCCTATAAGCGAGAATAACAAAGACGAAGTTGTTAGCCCTGTTTTCAATGCGTCAAAAATATTCGGTTTTTTGTAACTTTTGGTAAATATTTTGGCAAAAAACCGGTCAATATCGAACTTTTTCTGCAATATTAGTATAAATTTCAATAATTGCGAAGAGAATCTTTGTTCCTGTGTGCAAAAATATCATATTTCATAGCAAATTATCAAAATTTAGGGCTAGGGAAAAACGCTATCCTAGAAAAGAGAAAACTGTTTATATTTTATTATAAAAACGGCAGAAATAAAGGGAATTTTTGCTTATTTTTGAATATTTAGTCGAATATAGTTTGAATAATTTGCAAAAGTCACGAAAACACAGAAATAATCGATTTCGTGAAACACATAAGCCATCCAAACCAAGGTCTTTGAGGGAAGGTAGAGGAATCTCCTGAAAAATTACGGCTAAACCGCCCTTAATTTTCTTGAAATTAGTCACCGAGTCCTAAATGACTTTCGGAATATAGAAAATATGTACTTACTTTCCAAAAAAATCGTTAGGATAAAGCCTTTCATGGCCTTGTAACAGATCACACACCATCGGCTTACTTACACAACCAATAATCTAGTATAAATTTCGCCTTGATGTACCTTCAACACTTGATGTACATCTGAAACTTGGTGAAAAGGAGTTAGTTTTGAATGTCTAAGCAGGAAAATCAGTATACCACCAAGTTTCCGGCCTTTCTGTGTACTCCAACACAAAAAGTACGAAGGAGCTTCTAGGAGGCATGTATTTATCAATGACTTATGATTTGTTACAAGGCCATGAAAGGCTTTATCCTTACGATTTCTTTGGAAAGTAAGTACATATTTTCTATCTTCTGAAAGCCATTAAGGGCTCGGTGACTAATTTCAAGAAAATTAAGGGCGGTTTAGCCATAATTTTGCAGGAGATTCCTCTACCTTCCCTCCCAGACCTTGGTTTGGCTGGCTTATGCGTTTCACGAAATCGATTATTTCTGTGTTTTCGTGACTTTTGCAAATTATTTAAACTATATTCCACTAAATATTCAAAAATAAGCAAAAATTCCCTTTATTTCTGCCCTTTTTATAATAAAATATAAACAGTTTTCTCGTTTCTAGGATAGCGTATATACTTAGCCCTAAATTTTGATAATTTTCTATGAAATATGATATTTTTGCACACAGGAACAAAGATTCTGTTCGCAATTATTGAAATTTACACTAATATTGCAGAAAAAGTTCGATATTGACCGGTTTTTTGCCAAAATATGTAACAAAAGTTAGAACGTTTTCAGACGATAAGGTTTGACTGCTCAAAAACGTGGTTTCCGTTTTGACTCTCATTCGTAATTTTCACATCTAGTGTTGCGTTTTTGAAGTCATTGTATACAAGCGTACTTTTTGAACAAATAGAAGTACGGTTTTACATAAATGTACCAAAAAGGTTTATGTGTGTATTGTATTTGAAAATTAAAAAAAGTAATTCTTGTGAATCCCATAAAATTGGGTAAAATGTATGCGTTGTTAAAATTGTTGCCTCATGCGCGCATGCCATGTAAAAAATAATGTAATAATTCTTACCACCTGAAGGTAAGATGATACCTGCGTAAATTTTTCAAGAAAGATTTTTATGAAATAGGGAAATACCTTTGTTATTACAGGAACATAGAAGTCATGTTTTGAAGTCATGTTTTGTAAAAAATATGATGAAACAGGTAGGTAATATCTTACATGCTAGTGTTGTATGTATGGTACTTTATGTACGTTTTCGTTCACTTCCACATTTTGTTTCAACACTGACACAATTAACGAATGAGAACCAAAACGGAAAACGTATTTTTGAGCAGGCAAACCTTATCGTGTGAAAACGTTCTTACAAAAACCGAATATTTTTGACACATTGAAAACAGGGTTAACAACTTCTTCTTTGTTATTCTCGCTTATAGGGTTGCCATGGATCCATGTTAAAGACATTTTTTAATTGCCACAGGACCAACATTTTTTTAAGTATTTGGTTTTTTGAATATTGGGTATGGTCATCTTAAATACTGAGGTGTTATTGTTGGTGAAATTTAAAACCGAATATTTTTGACACTCACTGTATGTACGATAACTTTCCCGGCAATAATTACTCAGCAAATAACAGTTACTTCTCTCACTGAATTGAACTTGAGGGAGCAACTCAAGCATAAAATTTCCAACGAGTTATCGAACAACATTTTGTAAAAACACAAAACAGCCAGCTTTTCCGAAAATGAATGAACAATTTTTACACAAAAATATTAATTTAAAATTGTTTTTTACTTATTTAAGGTAATAATGCGTTATATTTTTAATAATAAAAATTCCGTGCGGATTTTGTTTCCTTTCTCCAATTTCACATTTTTTTTATTTCGAAATTTATGTCCAAAAAGGGAAGGTTTGTGACGATTCGGCGAGAATATTCAGAATATTCCATAAGTGATTTTAGCAGTTTTTAACGTTTTCAAATATTGATTTTTTAAAGAATTTCACTTTTTAAAATTGTTTTCCGGGCTGAAAATTCCGAGAGAATTATTCATGATTGCACTGATTGTTTACATTAAATTGCTGAAAAAATGTTTCATCAACATTTAGTAAGTAAAAAGACACACCTAATGTCTCTGAACTCGCTCTGTACGAATTTGTCAACATTTTTGGGTTATCGTACAGACCTAATAACGGCAAAGCAAAACAAAAAGCAGACGAATTGCACAGAAAGAATAAACACACAAACAATTATACATGAAACAACAACAAAGACCGGTTTCGCAAAGGGACACTCAGCCAAACAGTCTGTACGCAGCATAAGGCATTATTTCAGTAAATCAACAACAACAATACATAACAACACATGGCAAGGCATATTCGTTGCTGTGTGGGGTTGTTAAACACACAACGGAGAGAGAAAGAGCACAATTCGTAGAGAGTTGCGAAATAATTCACCACCCAAGTGAGTTTGTTTGGTTGTTGTTGTTATTGCTTGGCCGGCATAATGGTATACACACAAAATCATTATTTGATGGCCACATTTGATAGAATAAAAATACTTTTTGACTTAATATTTCACTATAATATAATTAAGTTACCTTTTAATATTGTAGCACAATGTTTGGTATATTGTTATCTCACGATTTACGTGGATTTTGTTAAACTTTAAAGACTTTGATAATGAATAAACAAACAGACGACACTTTTTGTGTTGTTATTTTGATAAATGCCAGCGTAGACTGACTAATCGTTTGTCGTTGAGGGCAACAGAAACAGCTGTTTTGTGGATTTGTTGGTATGTGTGCTCTCAATTATCTATGCGAGAATTGAAAGATAATTTTGGTTTATTTTTGCAATGTGGTGAAATGGGTTATGGATGGTGAGACAATGAGATACTTTTTACAAATGAATTTTCAGATAAATTCAATAAATGCGGTTTTGACAAATGTTTCAATCGATTATTTTAAAATATGTACAGTTTGACAAGTAATTGTTTTCAAACTGAGAAAACGAACACTTTTCATGCATTAATTACTAAAAATGACAAATAGTTGTGATAAAAATGTCGGGTTTTTTGCAAAAATTAGTTGGTCGACTTATTTAAGACCAAAATGAATGGATAAATAAAAAAATAACCGGCTTAGTTCAACAATAATAACCAAAAGAATAATTAACATGTAATGCAAGGTGCCAAGAAAATGTTTTCAAAATGTAATTGAGGTTCCAAAATACCCCATGTTTTCGATAAATACTTAAAAATCATGACATTGTATGAATTTTATTGTTAACAAGGATTAGTTGCTAACAAGTATCAACAATATTAGGCATGGAATATCCCCACTAAGAGGGTTACCATATGGACCAAGGGGGTACCAAATCGTATTACATGTAAACGATGTCCTATAGGTCTCAAACCGGGAATATCTGAAAACTAAGACATTTTATGAATATTTTTAGTTCACCAGGATGGACTTCCATCAATTACAATAAATATTGTCTACAGAATAGCTCGATCATGAGGGTTGCCAGATCGAGTAAAAAAGTACCAGGTCTTATTAACAGTAAAAGGGACCAACTAGGCCCACAACGACAGCATACAAGTGGTTTCATGAAACAGTCGAAAATAGCACATTTGGAGACTAATATTCCTTAGAAATTTTGGGGGTACTGATTTCTAAAATTTTCGCAAATACTTACTATGACCTACTTGTGGACCTAGGTGGTCCAGTTTACTGTTATTAAGACCTGGTACATTTTTAGTCGATCTGGCAACCCTTTTGATCGAGTTCTGTTGTAGGTAATATTCATTGTAATTGATGTCATACCATCTTGGTAAACCAAAATACTCATAAAACGTCTTAGTTTTTAGATATTCTCGGCTTGAGACCTATAGGACATTGTTTATATGCAATATGATCTGATAAACCCTTGGTCCATATGGTAACCCTCTTAGTGGGGATATCCCATGCCTAATATTGCTGATACTTGTTAGCAACTAATCCTTGTTAAGAATGAAATTCATAAAATGTCATGATTTTTAAGCATTTACCGAAAACATGGGGTATTTTGGAACCTTAATTACATTTTGAAAACATTTTCTTGGCACCTTGCATTACATGTTAATTATTCTTTTGGTTATTATTGTTGAACTAAGCGGGTTAATTTTTTATTTATCCATTCAATTTGGTCTTAAATAAGTCGACCAACTAATTTTTGCAAAAAACCCGACATTTTTATCACAACTATTTGTAATTTTTTAGTAATAAATGCATGAAAAGTGTTCGTTTTCTCAGTTTGAAAACAATTACTTGTCAAACTGTATTTCATTTAAAGTTGGGATGAATATTTATTTAGTCAATTAACGACGTCATGGAATAGACAATAAATAAAGTCAAAAGTTTAGATTCTAAATCATAAATACACTTTGCAGTTTATATTCGCACAGTGTCACGACAGCGGCCAAAATGGTCAAAACCAAGTACCTCGGAATACAGATGTAATGACGGGAGTCGATAGAAAACATTCCAAATAGATTTTTTTTGGATTTTGGCATTGATACGCCAAGTAGTTTTGTTTATGTGAGGGTCAAATCCAAATAGGAAATAATGGTTTTACCTCTCAAAGTAAAATATGGAATAACAATTCTTTACCAATGCAAATGATCCACTGAAATCACGGCATCACATGCAACCACCTCGATAAAATGTTGCTGAGTTACCTTCTGCTATAGAAATTTCAAACGAAAAAACCGCAGTGTACCCATGAAATATTTAACTAATTTTAGATTCAATAAATTCATCCAAATAAAAAACCACAAAAATTGAACATTGAATTTAATTTTTTCAGCATTTAATTTTGTTTATGTTAAGTCCCCGTCCATACTAAAGCGATTTCAATCAAAGATTTAAATACATAATGATTGGAAAACTCAATTGTTAACATTTGTCAATAGATGGAGTCAAGCTCTGTTGTTACGATATCATAACAACATTCTGTTAAGTAATTAACCATTTCAGGAGTTTTCAACCGCCAAGTTCATATTCAATGAACTGGAAACTGCTATGGAATACAATCCTGAGTCCAACTTTTTGCTTTCCTACAATTTTATTTTATTATATACTTTGTTTCATAAACATTTGTGCATTATGCATCTTTTCCTGTCTTTACAGTTCTATGTCTTTATTTCAATGAAATGATTTCATGAAATTATCAGGGTGATTATGAATGTAAACTCCCGTGAGTTTTGTCTTTCTACCCTTTCAACTTTCAAAAGTGAGAAAACTCACGGGGAGTTCATAGATCGAGATCCATACTAAAGTAATAGCTCATTTTGACTAGCCATAAATCCTCAACTGGATTTAATGGCTATATTACATCATATGCTTTTTACCATGTATGTTTTCACTTTGGGTATACTAATATGCAGACCAGCTGATGTCATACATGTGAAAAAGCATATGGTGTGATATAGCCATAATAAATATAGTACAAATCTCATTGCATTTAAATATACCTTTGGAGAAATTAATTGGCAGTCAGCTGATTTTTGTTCATAGCGCAAATACCAAAGTAGATACATGAGCCCATCTGATCGAATTTAAACGTCAAAAGAAGTTGTTGTAAATCGAATTCGTCGCAAATTAGAAATTTATTGTTCAATGTTGAAAATATTAGCAAATAATAAATTATTGTGTCGTTTAGATATCGTAAATATTAGTCTTGGTTGATTAAAATCAACTTTGTATATCAAAGTAAATTAATTTTTTTCTCCATGTTTACAAATTTTGTCATTTTAAATTATTTTTATTGTAGCAATTGACCAATGCATCTACCATGTTTCTTGTGCCAGCTTGCAACTTTTTGTATTTTCTAGCAACATGTTGCGAAAAACAGAGTTGAATACGACGATTTATGCCGGATATAAAACAAATCCGCTCAACACGAGGATTTATTTTTGTATGGGAAATTAGATTATGACCGGATTTAGCAAATAAAACCTGATAATGTGCTAAATCTGGCTAATGAATTTATATCTAATAGCACGGTTACACTAGAGTTTTTTATCGAGTTAACCAACTTCATGAGGATTTATTTGACGTTTGCGCTATGGAATTGACATTTGAAACCCAAACCCACTGGGTTAATCCGGTTAAGTGTAACCGTACTATAAATGGCATATAATTTTATGAAATTGCTGTAGTGGGGAATTCTATCTAAGTCCGGGGCCACACTAAGAGTAATTTCACTGAAATTTTGACATGAAAGTAAAAGAAAATGTAAAATAAAACGGTCTGTTTGTTTCATACGAATATTGCAACAAAACAAAATTGCAGAACACATGAAACTGTGTACACTAGTTTCGTGAAATTATGCATTTTCCCAAAAAATGCAATGTTTGATGTCAAAATTTCATTGAAATTACTCTAGTGTGGCCTAAGGACGCCTAATTTTATGAAATTATTTCATTGAAATGGCTTTAGTGTGGACCGCGACTAAGATACCAACAATAATATAATAATTGTTCCACAAACATTCCAGACGGGACAGGGAGACTAATCGGTACTTTACACGATATGCTTTTTGTTGGATTGGCGTTCAATTTTATACCTTGTTCATTTATACTTTCTTATTTATTTAACTTTATATTCTAGTTGGCATTGATAGAAAATGTATATTCATTGAAAATATATTTTAATTTTCTTGTCATTCAATAAAATCGAATTGCTGTGAAAAGTCCTCTGCCTTATAATTCCAATAGGTTATGGGCCATTAAAGAGCTTCTAGATTCGATAAAAGGATTATCAAGAAACTTTAAGGACATCAATATTTCAAGGTACAGGATTCAATAAGGAGCAAAGGCAATATGGCTGAAGCAAAACCAAGATTTGCAAAATTGAACAATTCAAATTATGCGAATTGGAAATTTAGAATAGAATTATTGCTACGGAAACAAAATCTATGGAAGAAAGTAATTGAAGGATCAAGACCCCAAGAAAATCGAGGACAAGCAGGTATTATTGTAAATGCGGCAGAAATTAGTGATTGGGAAGATAAGGATGACGAAGCAAGAGGTACAATCGGTTTATTAGTTATGGATGATCAATTATGTCATATAAGGCACCTCAAAACAGCAAAAGAGACATGGAATGCTTTAAAAGAATATCATGAGCGAAATACATTAACGAATAAAGTCTTTTTGATGCGTTCCATATGCTCATTAAAACTTGAAGAAGGAGGTGATGCGGTAAGCCATATTAATGACATGAATGATTTATTCACAAAATTAAGAGATATCGGCGAAGAGGCCTTGACGGATAAATGGAGTGCTGCTATGTTACTTAGTAGTCTTCCAGAGAGCTACGATACTTTGATAACATCACTCGAATCACGCAAAGAAGAGGAAATTACGTTCGCATTTGTTCAACAAAGGGTCATTGCTGAATTTGAAAGACGACTACATGCTAATGGTGTTTCAAATGATGCTGTTATGAAAGTTGCTGACAATTCCAATAAGACGTGTTTCTTTTGCAAAAAGCCTGGTCACCAAAAGAAAAATTGTGCAAAATATAAAAATTGGAAAGTAAAACAAGATACCAGCAAGGGCAAGTATAAGGTACATGCGATTGAAGAAAAGCAGGAATCGCCAAAACCGTCGAAAGATTTTCTTTTCAACTTTGGAAGTGCAAGTAAAGGTTCTTGGCTAATCGATTCAGGTGCTACAAGGCATGTGGTGAACAATAAAGAATTTTTTCGATCTTTAAATGAGACATACAAAAGTACATTGCAATTAGCAAATGGCGAAAATATTTTTGTACAAGGCTTAGGATATGGTGATTTAAAGATAGCGAATGATAATGGTGATGAACGAAAAATTTTACTGAAGGAAGTTCTATATGTACCTACCCTCGTTGGAAATATTCTATCAGTTAGACAACTGTCGAAAGATGGATATGAAGTCAAATTTAAAGGAAATGTTTGTGAAATTCTACATAGAGATAAAACTGTCGGAATTGCAGACGTTAGTGGAGAAATGTATATTTTAAGGACACCAGATGCTGTTTGTACCTTGACACAACATAATGAAAATTGTATTCATCAGTGGCATCGAAAATTAGGCCACAGGGATCCCAAAGCAATTCGTAAAATGGAAGCAGGCGGATTAGTTGAAGGTATGAAAATAGTTGATTGCAATATTAAAGAATCTTGTGAGACGTGTATAAAAGGAAAAATGACTCGGCTGCCTTTTCCCAAACAGTCAAAATGTTTATCTAAAGCTCCCCTAGATTTAATCCATACTGATGTATGCGGACCTATGCAGACTGCAACAGCTAGTGGAAAAAGGTATATTGTCACTTTTATAGATGACTTCTCCAGCTTTACAGTGATACAATTGCTAAAAGAGAAATCTGAAGTGGAAGGGACTATAAGAGGATTCATAAAGTTTTGCAATACTCTTTTTGGCAGTAACCCAAAGGTAATCCGTTCCGATAGAGGCGGTGAATATACAGGAAAACGACTACAAGATTATTTAAAATCGGAAGGTATTCAAGTTCAATTTACCACCCCTTATTCTCCACAACAAAATGGTAAGGCTGAAAGGAAAAATCGCACACTTGTGGAAATGGGTCGATGTTTACTTATTGACGCTGATTTACCAAAATCATTCTGGGGTGAAGCCGTGTCAACAGCAAACTACATACAAAACCGAGTTCTAACGAGAGCAACCAAAACAACTCCTTACGAATTATGGTATGGTAAAAAGCCAGATATTTCAAACCTTCATATATTTGGTTCAAAGTGTTTCGTACATATACCATCCGAAAAACGGCAAAAGTTAGATTCAACGGCAAATAAGATGATTTTTCTCGGATATGATGCCAATTCAAAAGGCTATCGATGTTACGATGCATCTAAAAATAAGGTTGTCGTAAGTCGGGATGTAAGATTTACAGAAATAGAATTAAGAGATTGCTCAATGGATTTCCCACAAAAGAAACAAGGCACATTACAGATTGAGGAGGAGAATTTACCAGTTTCAGATTCTGTTTCAAATAGTGATGAAAGTCAAACATCGAGGTCTGTTACAAGTAATCAGGAAAATGAAGAAGCAATCAGTAATGTGCACATTCAGGAGGAGAGTGAGAATGAGGAGGAGCAAACAGTACGCGTGTCAAAAAGATCAACTAAGGGTATTGCAGCTAAACGATTAATAGATGAAATTTGGATGGCGAATCACGAATCAGAACCGAAAACGTATGATGAAGCTATTAACAGCGATGATAAGGACAAATGGTTTGATGCTATGCAAGAAGAAATAAAAGCTATGAGAACTAATAATACATGGGACATAGTACCATTACCTGAAGGGAGGAAAGCGGTGGGCAGTAAATGGGTTTTCAAATTAAAAAGGAACGCGAATGGGGATTTTGTTCGTTATAAAGCAAGACTCGTTGCCCAAGGATATTCGCAGAAATATGGAGTAGACTACAATGAGGTGTTTTCGCCTGTCGTCATGCATACAACTTTTCGAATACTTCTCTCTGTTGCTGCGAAACGAAATCTTATTGTCCAACATATAGATGCAAAAACCGCATTTCTCAATGGAAAGTTGGAAGAAACAATCTACATGGTACAACCGAAGGGTTTTGAAGATGGAAATGAGAAAAATGTTTGTTTATTAAAGAAGGCTATATATGGGTTGAAGCAAGCTTCAAGGTCTTGGAATAATTTATTGAATGAAACATTGACAAAGGCAAAATTAAAACAAAGCGTTAGTGACCCCTGTCTTTATTCCGGATATATATTAAATCAAATATGCTATATTATTATATATGTTGATGATATTATTTTGGCTTGTTCAACAACTGATCAGATACAACATATAGAAAAAATATTATCTGACAGTTTTGTTATGAAGAATTTGGGAGATATAAGAAGTTATTTGGGAATTCAAATTAACAAAGATTTATATGGAAATTATGAAATTTGTCAATCCCAATATATTAAAAGGTTAGCAGATGAGTTTGGCCTGGGAAGTTGCAAGTTGTCAAAATCTCCTATGGATATAAGTTACGGAAAGAAAAACAATTCAAACTTGTTGGAAACTAATGCAAAATATCGAAAACTTATTGGTCATTTACTATATGTATCTGTTAATTCGCGACCAGATATTTCTGCAGCAGTATGTATCTTGTCACAAAAGGTTTCAAATCCGTCAGAAGAAGATTGGAAACAAAGTAAACGGGTTGTAAAGTATTTGGTACACACTGAAAGCATGAAATTAAACTTAAGTAACGTTCAAAATGAGAATTTGGAATTAATTGGTTATGCTGACGCATCATGGGCAGATGATCAATTGGGAAGAAAGTCAACAAGCGGTCGCATATTTTTTTATAATGGAGGAACAATATCATGGACGTGTCAAAAGCAATCCATCGTCGCTACTTCTACTTGTGAGGCAGAATACATATCTATGTCTGAAGCCGGAAAGGAAACTAAATGGTTGCGACAACTGCTCCGAGATTTCGATGAACCTCCTACCAAACCTACTGTTATTTTCAATGATAATCAAAGTTGTCTTCGAATTCTTACAGATGACAAATTTTCATTTAGAACAAAACATATGGATATTAAATATAAATTTACAAAGGAATTGGTGAAGAAAAATATAATAATTTGTGAATATTGTCCGACTGAGTATATGATAGCGGATATTTTAACAAAGCCTCTACCAATATCAAAACACGAATTTCTACGTTTGAAGTGTAATATAAAATGAACGAGGAGGAGTGTTGGATTGGCGTTCAATTTTATACCTTGTTCATTTATACTTTCTTATTTATTTAACTTTATATTCTAGTTGGCATTGATAGAAAATGTATATTCATTGAAAATATATTTTAATTTTCTTGTCATTCAATAAAATCGAATTGCTGTGAAAAGTCCTCTGCCTTATAATTCCAATACTTTTTACATATGAGTTGTCACTTTGCATATATGTACATTTTGTATGGGAGAAGTGAAAACTCATATGTAAAAAACATACCGTGTAAAGTACCCATAACAACAATAACGACAAGTAAGAATATTAGGCGAAAAGCATAGAAAGAAAATATTCGCACAAAATACGCATTTCATTTTTGTTTAAAAAAAAAAGCGATAAAAGTTTTAATACTTTTTTCACACAATTTACAACATCTTAATTTAAAGATATTATAGTACGTTTACATATAACCGGATTTAATAAACCCACTGGGTTTCAACTGTCAATCCTATTGGAAAAAAGTTGTAATATAAACAGGCTATCGTTTAAACGCCACCAAAAATGGTTGCAAAAATTTACGTAAAACTTGGATATTTTCGCATATTTTTGTGGGTTATTTTGCATTTTCTTATAGTATTGCCTGTTATCAGTCATTTCATGCTCATAAAGCTTTATTTGGCCAATGCATCTCCACGCAATTAGCCTTAAACGCAAGCAATTCAAAAAATCGACTTTTTTTTGCAATTTTAGACTTGATGAAAAATTTAAACATGCGATAACAATTTATTCATAAATATTATACCCCGTTTATATACAACCGGATTTAACAAACCGACTAGGTTTTAAATGTCAATTCCATTGCTTATATTTCAAACAAATCCTTATAAAGAAGGTTAACCCTGCAAAAAGCTCTAATATAAACAGCATATTACATTCATATAAAGTCAGGGATTTGTTAGGAGTACAGTAAGAGTATTTTCTCAATCAAAAAACAAGGCATGCAAGAATACACCTATATTACCCTTCAAAGTTTTCGGGACTTTTGACAGCTCGTGGTGCCATCTGCTGGGCTGACGAGGGCACCTGTATAGCGGGGCACGCACCATCAGTTTTTACTCTGGATGTTTCGGATATATCGATTACTGTCAAACAGCTCAGTAACATCGAAAGCTGGCTACACATTGTCAGTTTTGAATGACGATATTTCGCAATTATCGATAACTGTAAAACCGTCCAGCAACCACAAAACATTTTGTGATTGCATGATGAATGACAAAAATGAACGGCCACACTAGCAAGCAACAACAAAGCTGTCATTCAAAACTGACAATGTGTACCCAGCTAAAACATTAGGTCTGCTCGATAACTTCGCAATTAAAAAGTACTTTTTGAGTTATCGAACAGACCTATTTACGGCATTCCAGTAAATAAACAACAATACATAACCACAAAACCAAATATTCATTGCTGTTTGGTAGGAATACCAACTGTTCCGAGGTAAAAACCGTTACAGACCATAAATCTGTAGCGATTTTTACCTCAGAACAGTTGACATCACTGCAGTGGTTTTTGGACTTCAAAAATATCCACAAGTAGCTGGAAAACCACTAAGGCCGTCATCAGACCATCTGCTTTTTCACATGTATGACATCAGCTGTTCTGTATATTAGTATATCCAAAGTGACAACATACATGTGAAAAAGCAGATGGTCGCCTAACACGGCATCCCTGCTGTGTGTGGTTGCTAAACACAAGAAAGAGACGACGAGCGTATGTAGCTCAAGTGAAATACGAACCCAGCAAAATGTTCGATGCCAAAGATGTCATTCAATCATGGGTGAAAGTGATCTGGCATGTCATCTTTTTAGCATCTTAATCGATGAATTTTATATGAGCGTGGACCCCAAAAGAAGCTATTCATTTTTGGATCCAAAGTATGTCATTTTAACCAATGCTTTGGCATGTCATTTTCACCAACCCTTTGCAATGACATTATTTGATTTCGAGTCTCCGACAACATCAAGCTTATTGTAAATAATTAATCTTATATATTACAAAAAATTGTGTATAATAAAAATACAAAATTAATATCTATTGGATCGATGGAATGGGTTCAAATGTTGATGAAAAGATCGGATCTTTTACGACATTCTTAGCATGGGTTCAAATGCTAATGAAAAGATCAGATCTTTCACGACTTCCTTTGAACCAATACAAAAGATGCCATGAAATCACATCATCGCAAAGAACCCCTTCCTTCAAGTTTTGCTGCGAAAATATCAAAAAGGTCAATCGTGTAGAGAATTTTCACAGCTACAATATATTCTCTAATCCCATTTCGATAGGACTTGCGGTTTCCAAGCACAATAGTGAAAACCTAAAAAAAAACTCTAAAAATGTGAACTTTGAATGCGATTTATTTAAAAAGTGTTCTGGCGATTTTTTGTTTATTGATTTTTCTCATCTATGAACATTGTAGTTTCAAATCCGCAAAAACTTCCCAGGTGTAAATCCATGGTAGAATAAGAAAAGGTAGCAGCAATACACAGCTGACTGAACTGGGTTGTAACGTTAGTGTCAAATTTCATATGACATTTTATAAATTTATTTCTATTTCGATGTACATTAGGGACATATATTTTTTGAGAAAAAAATATATCATTCGGAAAAAAAACATTTCCCAGAAAGACTTCTTCATATCAATGATATGTAACCTCCTCCAAGTTCGAACGATAAGCCGCGCAGCAGTAAATCCCCGCTTGTAGAGGCGATACAACGTTTGTTAATATGTGAGGTATTTTGTTAAAATTTAAAAAAATAAAGCCCTAATAAACATGTGCTTCTTTGATTTCTAAAACAACACATTGAAACAGCTTCTCCTTTTTCTATGAATTTCCAGCGACCCCAAACTTTTCTGCAAGAATTCTACTTTCTGCGAGAATTTATGCATTTAGTGGAATGATGTGGAAACATAAAAATTGAAAATGTAACGAATTTTCATTCATGTTTTCCAAAATATTGAACCAAATGTGAAAAATTATTAGTTTTTTAAATTCCAATAATTTATAGACATTTCCTTGTTTTGTTTACAAATACAACTGGCAGTAACGTTACAAACAAAAACAAATTCCTTTGTGGTTGTTGTTCGAGTTGTATTTGTTGTAGTATTAACTTTACCTTGTATTTGTTCTACCATGGTGTAAATCCATGGATTTGTTAAACATGCATAGTCTAACTGGGTTATAATTCAACAAATTCATTACAATATTTTAATTTAAATATGTTATAGTACGTTTACATATAATCGGTTTTAATTAACCCCCTGGGTTTCAAATGTCTTTTCCATTGCGTATATTATGTACGTCCATGGTAGAACAAATACAAGGTAAAGTTAATACTACAACAAATACAACTCGAACAACAACCACAAAGGAATTTGTTTTTGTTTGTAAACCTTAGTGTCAACGTAAATGTAAACAAAACAAGGAAATGTCTATAAATTATTGGAATTTAAAAAACTAATAATTTTTCACATTTGATTGAATATTTTGGAAAACATGAATGAAAACTCGTTAGATTTTCAATTTGAATGTTTCCATATCATTCCACTAAATGCATAATTTCTCGCAGAAAGTAGAATACTTGCAAAAATGTTTCGGGTCGCTGGTAATTCATTGAAAAAAGAGAAGATGTTTCAATCATTTGCTTTTGAAAACAAAAAAGCACATGTTTATTAGGGCTTCATTCTTTTCAAGTTTAAGAAAATACCACACATATTAACAAATATTGTACCGCCTCTATAAGCGGTGTTTTAGTGTGCGGCATGTCGTTCGGACCTGGAGGAGGTTACATGTCAATGATATGAAGCCGTCGTTATGGGAAAAAGTTTTTTTTTTCTGATGAATAAATTTGTTCTTCAAAAATATATATCCCTAATATACATCGAACATAGAAATAAATACATAAAATGTCGAATGGAATTTGACACTAACACTACAACCCAGTTCAGTCAGCTGGGTATTGCTGCTACCTTTTCTTGTTCTACCATGATGTACGTCAAATAAATTCTTGTAAAGAAGGTGAAACCAACAAAAAGGTATAATATAAAAAGGTTATTATTAAAAAAATCAATCGAATTTGGCAGCTCGTTAGAGTTGTTAAAATCTAGTTCGTTTGAACGACCTAGTTCACTACATAATTCAGTACACACCGGTCATTGTATGAACGAACTGCGAATGAGTTATTATGTCACTTTGTTTTCAAACGAACTACGGTACTGAACAAGTTCACTAGATTTAACAAAGCTGACTTTCGTACCGTTTTTTACTTTGCGTGTTTAAACTTCGTCAAAATATTTCAGTTGCACACTCATACATTGTTCCTCGAAAATACAACTACCTAAATGTATCAGAAATAAAAATGAAACATGTTTGCTATTTACCTGCGTTGAAAATGCGTGTTTTTGATGTTTTGATACACATAGCTTCGTAGTGGTTAATTGCAACGGCGTTAAGAAACACAATACTTGGCACATTTTCAGTCCTTTGTAAAGCAACTGACGATACGGAAGTCAGCCCAACTCTAGTAACTGTATGATTGTGCCATGCGTTATTAAAGGGCTGTTTACACTAGCCATCAATGTCATATGATCCGATATAAAACCATTCTATATCTGCCCACACAGACAATGTGGAGACGTAATTTCACTGCATTTTTGATGGTGTGGACGCCAAAAGTAAATGGCGTAAAGAAAATCCCCAATATTCCACTCATTAATAACTATATAACGATGGAAAATTTCAGGTCATATGGCATTGATGGCTAGTGTAAACACCCCTTATATAAACAACAACAATACATAACCACACACAAATGACAATGCATTTTCATTGCTGTGTATGGTTATTAAACACAAGAAAGAGATGACGAGCGTATGTAGCTCAAATAGAGAGTCGCGAAATAATTCACCACCCGAGTTGACTGTTGTTGGTATTGCAACGAAAAAAAAAATGCTTGGTATACACCACTGTTGGGCAGAAATGCTTTTTTACACTTTTGTGTATGAGGACAAAAGTGTAAAAAATACATTAAATAGAATAAAAATACTTTTTTTACTTAATATTTCACAATAATATTAATTTACCTTTTAATATTGTGGCACAGTGTTTGGTGTGTTGTTATTTCACAATTTATGTTGATGTTTTAAACTTTCTTTGATAAAAAACTTTGATAACGAATTAACACGAACGGACGACACTTTTTCTGTTGTTACTTTGATAAATGCCAGCGTTGACTAATCGTTTGTGGCTGAGGGCAACAGAAACAGCAATTGTTTTGTGAGTTCTTTGGTCTGTGCTCTCAATTATCTATGCGAGAATTGAAAGATATGCGAGAATTGAAAGATATTTTTGCAATGTGGTGAAAATGAGTTATGGGAAGTTAGACCATGAGATACTTTTTATAAATGAATTTTCAGATAAATTCAATGAATGTGGCTTTGACAACTGTTTCAATCGATTATTTACAAATAATTCATTTAACTAATGAAGATTTTTTAGGCAATTAAGGAGGTGATGCAATCGGGAATAAATAATAACTTCTAAACCATTAAAATACACTTTGCAGTGTGAATAGTTGGTAGAAAATACAGTCGATTATCCGCGAACGTCCTTTATACCGGAAAGGAGAAACAAAATTTTCTCTACTTTTTACACCGATTAACCGTGAAAACCTTTATGATCCGGGATTACAACGCATTCGATAAACTTTCAGTGTATAAAAACACCGCACAAATTAATTATTTTGGAACAGTTTCAATCTTTTAAAAGTCGGGTCTACATAAGCATACTTTCTTTCAGAAAGGGTCTATAGAAGCTCGCTTTTTTCAGAAAGGTTGTATAGAACCATCCGTTCTTTCAGAAAGGTTGTATAGAACCACCCGTTCTTTCAGAAAGGGTCTATAGAAGCACCCGTTCTTTCAGAAAGGGTCTATAGAAGCACCCTTTCGTTCAGAAAGGGTCTATAGAAGCACCCTTTCGTTCAGAAAGGGCCTATAGAAGCACCCTTTCGTTCAGAAAGCGCCTATAGAAGCACCCTGTCTTTCAGAAAGGGTCTATAGAAGCACCCTTTCGTTCAGAAAGGGCCTATAGAAGCACCCTTTCGTTCAGAAAGCGCCTATAGAAGCACCCTGTCTTTCAGAAAGGGTCTATAGAAGCACCCTTTCGTTCAGAAAGGGCCTATAGAAGCACCCTTTCGTTCAGAAAGCGCCTATAGAAGCACCCTGTCTTTCAGAAAGGGTCTATAGAAGCACCCTTTCGTTCAGAAAGGGCCTATAGTAACACCCTGTTTTTCAGAAAGAGTCTATAGAAGCACCCTTTCTTTCAGAAAGAGTCTATAGAAGCACCCTTTCTTTCAGAAAGGTTGTTTAGAAGCACCATTTCTTTCAGAAAGGTTGTTTAGAAGCACCCTTTCTTTCAGAAAGGTTGTTTAGAAGCACCATTTCTTTCAGAAAGGTTGTTTAGAAGCACCCTTTCTTTCAGAAAGGTTGTTTAGAAGCACCCTTTCTTTCAGAAAGGTTGTTTAGAAGCACCCTTTCTTTCAGAAAGGTTGTTTAGAAGCACCCTTTCTTTCAGAAAGGTTGTTTAGAAGCACCCTTTCTTTCAGAAAGGTTGTTTAGAAGCACCCTTTCTTTCAGAAAGGTTGTTTAGAAGCACCCTTTCTTTCAGAAAGGTTGTTTAGAAGCACCCTTTCCTTCATTAATTTTGTATAGAAGCACCCTGTCTTTCAGAAAGGGCCTATAGAGGCACCCTGTCTTTCAGAAAGGGTTGTATAGAACCACCCGTTCTTTTAGAAAGGTTGCATAGAAGCGCCCTTTTCTTTCAGAAAAGTTGTATAGAAGCACCCTGTCTTTCAGAAAGGGTCTATAGAAGCACACTCTCTTTCAGAAAGGTTGTATGGAAGCATCCTTTCTTTCAGATAGTTTGTATAGATGCACCGTTTCTTTCAGAAGGGCCGTATAGAAACACTCTTTCTTTCAGAAAAGTTGTATAGAAGCACCCTGTCTTTCAGAAAGGGTAGGTAGAAGCGCCCTTTCTTTCAGAAAGGTTGTATAGAAGCACCCTTTCTTTCAGATAAGTTGTACAGAAGCACCCTTTCTTTCAGATATCTTGTATAGAAGCATCTTCTCTTTCAGAAAGGGTATATAAAATTACCCTTTGATTCAGAAAGCTTCTATAGAAGTACAATTTCTTTCAAAAAGGGTCCATAAAAGCATCCTTTCTTTCAGAAAGGGTCTGTAGAAGTACCATTTCTTTCAAAAAGTGTATAGAAGCATCCTTTCTTTCAGAAAGGGTCTATAGGAGTAGAATTTGTTTTCAAAAGGGGTCTATAAAAGCACCCGTTCTTCCAGAAAGGGTCTGTAGAAGCACTCTTTCTTTCAGAAGGGTTCTATAGAAGCATCCTTTCTTTCAGAAAGGGTCTATAGAAAGGGTCTTTAGAAGAGCACTGTGCTCTTCTAATTCTTATACTGTGGTCTTCACATAGAACACACTTTGAAGTCCTTCCTATTGGTCTTCTCAAAGATTACCCTTTCAACCTTCTTACATGGAAAACCCTTTTGTCTTATCAAGGTAGGCCCTTTGTTCCCTGATTGATTTTGTCCTTAATTGATTATGTGTTTTTGTCTTTTCCAGAATTGAGTTGAGTTCGATTATGTTTTATTTAAAAAATTTCCCCCTTTCGTAATTTTACGATCATTATATTCAATACGAAACTTTTGTAACCTCAATTTAAACCACTCGAACAGTATCAAAGAGCAATTAGTGTAAAACTTATAAGTCTCACGGATTTGTATCCCTTTCTTCATTCCGTTTTTGCTTACAGAATCTTTGTGCTCATCTATGCACTGCACCCCTCATGATGTGAGTTCCCTCTTTTATTTTTTTTCTGCTTTTCAATGTAAAAACCATGTAAATTTTCTTGTACTTGTCCGCCGTTGGAATACTGGAGATTGTCTCGTTAAAAAGTTTCTTTGAAACAAAGGAAATGCGAAAAGGAGAAAACAAAAACAAATCAGAATCCTTGCAAATCGAATTTTAATGACTTTAACATTTATCATTGTCAGTGAAAACCAAAGAAGAAGAAGAAGAAATTGTTTTGAATTGGTTGCGAGGGGGATAAGAACATATTGGTTTATCAAACAATAACTCAAACTATTCAAATTATAGAAAATATTTGTTATTTTGAAACAAAGCATAGCAGAGGAAAAAAATATAGAAAGATTTGCCATGCTTTGGGGTTATTAACATTTGAAAGATGAACGAACAGAGACTAACATTGACTTTAGCAGTAACAGTCATGAATGGGAAACGGAAATCGGGAAAATGTATTTTTGTATTTTTCTGTAAGATAAATATTTGAATTTTCAATATGCGATGGTAAGGCAGAGGGGAAATTTGAATGTCGATTATTTGTTGTTGTTTTTAAACTATTTTTTCTAGAGGACTATCTCTGCCATAAGCGTGGATTTTTAAAGAAATTTTTCTAGAGGACAATCTCTGCCATAAGCGTGGATTTTTAAAGAAAATTTTCTAGAGGACAATCTCTGCCATAAGCGTGGATTTTTAAAGAAATTTTTCTAGAGGACAATCTCTGCCATAAGCTTGGATTTTTAAAGAAATTTTTATAGAGGACAATCTCTGCCATAAGCGTGGATTTTTAAAGAAATTTTTCTAGAGGACAATCTCTGCCATAAGCGTGGATTTTTAAAGAAAATTTTCTAGAGGACTGTCTCTGCCATAAGCGTGGATTTTTAAAAACATTTTTCTAGAGGACCATATCTGCCATAAGCATGGGTTTTTAAAAACATTTTTCTAGAGGACCATCTTTGCCATAAGCATGGGTTTTTAAAGAACTTTTTCTAGAGGAACATTTCTGCCATAAGCGTGGATTTTTAAAGAAATTTTTCTAGAGGACTATCTCTGCCATAAGCGTGGATTTTTAAAGAAATTTTTCTAGAGGACAATCTCTGCCATAAGCGTGGATTTTTAAACAAATTTTTCTAGAGGACTATCTCTGCCATAAGCGTGGATTTTTAAAGAAATTTTTCTAGAGGACAATCTCTGCCATAAGCGTGGATTTTTAAAGAAATTTTTCTAGAGGACAATCTCTGCCATAAGCGAGGATTTTTAAAGAAATTTTTCTAGAGGACAATTTCTGCCATAAGCGTGGATTTTTAAAGAAATTTTTCTAGAGGACAATCTCTGCCATAAGCGTGTATTTTTAAAGAAATTTTTCTGGAGGACTATCTCTGCCATAAGCGTGGATTTTTAAACAAATTTTTATAGAGGACCATTTCTGCCATAAACGTCGATTTTAAAAGAAAATTTTCTAGAGGACCATCTCTGCCATAAACGTGGATTTTAAAAGAAATTTTGCCATCTCTGCCATAAGCGTGGATTTTTTAAGAATTTTTTCTAGAGGACCGCCTGTGCCATAGGCATGGGTTTTTAAAGAAATTGTTCTAGAGGACCGCCTCTGCCATAGGCTTGGATTTTTTAAGACATTTTTCTAGAGGACTATCTCTGCCATAAGCGTGGATTTTTAAAGACATTTTTCTAGAGGACTATCTCTGCCATAAGCGTGGATTTTTAAAGAAATTTTTTTGGAGAACAATCTGTGCCATAAGCGTGGATTTTTAAAGAAATTTTTATAGAGGACTATTTCTGCCATAAGCGTGGATTTTTAAAGACATTTTTCTAGAGGACTATCTCTGCCATAAGCGTGGATTTTTAAAGAAATTTTTTTAGAGGACTATCTCTGCCATAAGCGTGGATTTTTAAAGAAATTTTGCTAGAGGTCTATCTCTGCCATAAGCGTGGATTTTTTAAGAATTATTTCTAGAGGACCGCCTCTGCCATAGGCTTGGATTTTTTAAGAAATTTTTCTAGAGGACAGTATCTGCCATAAGCGTGGATTTTTCAAGAAAATTTTCTAGATGATTAACTCTGCCATAAGCGTGGATTTTTAAAGAAAATTTTCTAGTTGATTAACTCTGCCATAAGCGTGGATTTTTAAAGAAAATTTTCTAGATGATTAACTCTGCCATAAGCGTGGATTTTTAAAGAAAATATTCTAGATGATTAACTCTGCCATAAGCGTGGATTTTTAAAGAAATTGTTCTAGAGGACCGCCTCTGCCATAGGCTTGGATTTTTTAAGAAATTTTTCTAGAGGACAATATCGTGGATTTTTAAAGAAAATTTTCTAGATGATTAACTCTGCCATAAGCGTGGATTTTTAAAGAAATTTTTCTAGAGGACCGCCTCTGCCATAGGCGTGGGTTTTTAAAGACATTTTTTTAGAGGACCATTTCTGCCAAAGGCTTGGGTTTTTTAAAGAAAATTTTCTACGTGGATTTTAAAAGAAATTTTTCTAGAGGACAATCTCTGCCATAAGCGTGGATTTTTAAAGAAATTTTTCTAGAGGACAATCTCTGCCATAAGCGTGGATTTTTAAAGAAATTTTTCTAGAGGACAATCTCTGCCATAAGCGTGGATTTTTAAAGAAATTTTTCTAGAGGACAATCTCTGCCATAAGCGTGGATTTTTAAAGAAATTTTTCTAGAGGACAATCTCTGCCATAAGCGTGGATTTTTAAAGAAATTTTTCTAGAGGACAATCTCTGCCATAAGCGTGGATTTTTAAAGAAATTTTTCTAGAGGACAATCTCTGCCATAAGCGTGGATTTTTAAAGAAATTTTTCTAGAGGACAATCTCTGCCATAAGCGTGGATTTTTAAAGAAATTTTTCTAGAAGACAATCTCTGCCATAAACGTCGATTTTAAAAGAAATTTTTCTAGAGGACAATCTCTGCCATAAGCGTGGATTTTTAAAGAAATTTTTCTAGAGGACAATCTCTGCCAAAAGCGTGGATTTTTAAAGAAATTTTTCTAGAGGACAATCTCTGCCATAAGCGTGGATTTTTAAAGAAATTTTTCTAGAGGACTATCTCTGCCATAGGCGTGGATTTTTAAAGAAAAATTTCTAGAGGACTATCTCTGCCATAGGTGTGGATTTTTAAAGAAAAATTTCTAGAGGACTATCTCTGCCATAGGCGTGGATTTTTAAAGAAAAATTTCTAGAGGACTATCTCTGCCATAGGCGTGGATTTTTAAAGAAAAATTTCTAGAGGACAATCTCTGCCATAGGCGTGGATTTTTAAAGAAAAATTTCTAGAGGACTATCTCTGCCATAGGCGTGGATTTTTAAAGAAAAATTTCTAGAGGACTATCTCTGCCATAGGCGTGGATTTTTAAATAAAAATTTCTAGAGGACTATCTCTGCCATAGGCGTGGATTTTTAAAGAAATTTTTCTAGAGGACAATCTCTGCCATAAGCGTGGATTTTTAAAGAAATTTTTCTAGAGGACAATCTCTGCCATAAGCGTGGATTTTTAAAGAAATTTTTCTAGAGGACAATCTCTGCCATAAGCGTGGATTTTTAAAGAAATTTTTCTAGAGGACAATCTCTGCCATAAGCGTGGATTTTTAAAGAAATTTTTCTAGAGGACAATCTCTGCCATAAGCGTGGATTTTTAAAGAAATTTTTCTAGAGGACAATCTCTGCCATAAGCGTGGATTTTTAAAGAAATTTTTCTAGAGGACAATCTCTGCCATAAGCGTGGATTTTTAAAGAAATTTTTCTAGAGGACAATCTCTGCCATAAGCGTGGATTTTTAAAGAAATTTTTCTAGAGGACAATCTCTGCCATAAGCGTGGATTTTTAAAGAAATTTTTCTAGAGGACAATCTCTGCCATAAGCGTGGATTTTTAAAGAAATTTTTCTAGAGGACAATCTCTGCCATAAGCGTGGATTTTTAAAGAAATTTTTCTAGAGGACAATCTCTGCCATAAGCGTGGATTTTTAAAGAAATTTTTCTAGAGGACAATCTCTGCCATAAGCGTGGATTTTTAAAGAAATTTTTCTAGAGGACAATCTCTGCCATAAGCGTGGATTTTTAAAGAAATTTTTCTAGAGGACAATCTCTGCCATAAGCGTGGATTTTTAAAGAAATTTTTCTAGAGGACAATCTCTGCCATAAGCGTGGATTTTTAAAGAAATTTTTCTATAGGACAATCTCTGCCATAAGCGTGGATTTTTAAAGAAATTTTTCTAGAGGACAATCTCTGCCATAAGCGTGGATTTTTAAAGAAATTTTTCTAGAGGACAATCTCTGCCATAAGCGTGGATTTTTAAAGAAATTTTTCTATAGGACAATCTCTGCCATAAGCGTGGATTTTTAAAGAAATTTTTCTAGAGGACAATCTCTGCCATAAGCGTGGATTTTTAAAGAAATTTTTCTAGAGGACAATCTCTGCCATAAGCGTGGATTTTTAAAGAAATTTTTCTAGAGGACAATCTCTGCCATAAGCGTGGATTTTTAAAGAAATTTTTCTAGAGGACAATCTCTGCCATAAGCGTGGATTTTTAAAGAAATTTTTCTAGAGGACAATCTCTGCCATAAGCGTGGATTTTTAAAGAAATTTTTCTAGAGGACAATCTCTGCCATAAGCGTGGATTTTTAAAGAAATTTTTCTAGAGGACAATCTCTGCCATAAGCGTGGATTTTTAAAGAAATTTTTCTAGAGGACAATCTCTGCCATAAGCGTGGATTTTTAAAGAAATTTTTCTAGAGGACAATCTCTGCCATAAGCGTGGATTTTTAAAGAAATTTTTCTAGAGGACAATCTCTGCCATAAGCGTGGATTTTTAAAGAAATTTTTCTAGAGGACAATCTCTGCCATAAGCGTGGATTTTTAAAGAAATTTTTCTAGAGGACAATCTCTGCCATAAGCGTGGATTTTTAAAGAAATTTTTCTAGAGGACAATCTCTGCCATAAGCGTGGATTTTTAAAGAAATTTTTCTAGAGGACAATCTCTGCCATAAGCGTGGATTTTTAAAGAAATTTTTCTAGAGGACAATCTCTGCCATAAGCGTGGATTTTTAAAGAAATTTTTCTAGAGGACAATCTCTGCCATAAGCGTGGATTTTTAAAGAAATTTTTCTAGAGGACAATCTCTGCCATAAGCGTGGATTTTTAAAGAAATTTTTCTATAGGACAATCTCTGCCATAAGCGTGGATTTTTAAAGAAATTTTTCTAGAGGACAATCTCTGCCATAAGCGTGGATTTTTAAAGAAATTTTTCTAGAGGACAATCTCTGCCATAAGCGTGGATTTTTAAAGAAATTTTTCTATAGGACAATCTCTGCCATAAGCGTGGATTTTTAAAGAAATTTTTCTAGAGGACAATCTCTGCCATAAGCGTGGATTTTTAAAGAAATTTTTCTAGAGGACAATCTCTGCCATAAGCGTGGATTTTTAAAGAAATTTTTCTAGAGGACAATCTCTGCCATAAGCGTGGATTTTTAAAGAAATTTTTCTAGAGGACAATCTCTGCCATAAGCGTGGATTTTTAAAGAAATTTTTCTAGAGGACAATCTCTGCCATAAGCGTGGATTTTTAAAGAAATTTTTCTAGAGGACAATCTCTGCCATAAGCGTGGATTTTTAAAGAAATTTTTCTAGAGGACAATCTCTGCCATAAGCGTGGATTTTTAAAGAAATTTTTCTAGAGGACAATCTCTGCCATAAGCGTGGATTTTTAAAGAAATTTTTCTAGAGGACAATCTCTGCCATAAGCGTGGATTTTTAAAGAAATTTTTCTAGAGGACAATCTCTGCCATAAGCGTGGATTTTTAAAGAAATTTTTCTAGAGGACAATCTCTGCCATAAGCGTGGATTTTTAAAGAAATTTTTCTAGAGGACAATCTCTGCCATAAGCGTGGATTTTTAAAGAAATTTTTCTAGAGGACAATCTCTGCCATAAGCGTGGATTTTTAAAGAAATTTTTCTAGAGGACAATCTCTGCCATAAGCGTGGATTTTTAAAGAAATTTTTCTAGAGGACAATCTCTGCCATAAGCGTGGATTTTTAAAGAAATTTTTCTAGAGGACAATCTCTGCCATAAGCGTGGATTTTTAAAGAAATTTTTCTAGAGGACAATCTCTGCCATAAGCGTGGATTTTTAAAGAAATTTTTCTAGAGGACAATCTCTGCCATAAGCGTGGATTTTTAAAGAAATTTTTCTAGAGGACAATCTCTGCCATAAGCGTGGATTTTTAAAGAAATTTTTCTAGAGGACAATCTCTGCCATAAGCGTGGATTTTTAAAGAAATTTTTCTAGAGGACAATCTCTGCCATAAGCGTGGATTTTTAAAGAAATTTTTCTAGAGGACAATCTCTGCCATAAGCGTGGATTTTTAAAGAAATTTTTCTAGAGGACAATCTCTGCCATAAGCGTGGATTTTTAAAGAAATTTTTCTAGAGGACAATCTCTGCCATAAGCGTGGATTTTTAAAGAAATTTTTCTAGAGGACAATCTCTGCCATAAGCGTGGATTTTTAAAGAAATTTTTCTAGAGGACAATCTCTGCCATAAGCGTGGATTTTTAAAGAAATTTTTCTAGAGGACAATCTCTGCCATAAGCGTGGATTTTTAAAGAAATTTTTCTAGAGGACAATCTCTGCCATAAGCGTGGATTTTTAAAGAAATTTTTCTAGAGGACAATCTCTGCCATAAGCGTGGATTTTTAAAGAAATTTTTCTAGAGGACAATCTCTGCCATAAGCGTGGATTTTTAAAGAAATTTTTCTAGAGGACAATCTCTGCCATAAGCGTGGATTTTTAAAGAAATTTTTCTAGAGGACAATCTCTGCCATAAGCGTGGATTTTTAAAGAAATTTTTCTAGAGGACAATCTCTGCCATAAGCGTGGATTTTTAAAGAAATTTTTCTAGAGGACAATCTCTGCCATAAGCGTGGATTTTTAAAGAAATTTTTCTAGAGGACAATCTCTGCCATAAGCGTGGATTTTTAAAGAAATTTTTCTAGAGGACAATCTCTGCCATAAGCGTGGATTTTTAAAGAAATTTTTCTAGAGGACAATCTCTGCCATAAGCGTGGATTTTTAAAGAAATTTTTCTAGAGGACAATCTCTGCCATAAGCGTGGATTTTTAAAGAAATTTTTCTAGAGGACAATCTCTGCCATAAGCGTGGATTTTTAAAGAAATTTTTCTAGAGGACAATCTCTGCCATAAGCGTGGATTTTTAAAGAAATTTTTCTAGAGGACAATCTCTGCCATAAGCGTGGATTTTTAAAGAAATTTTTCTAGAGGACAATCTCTGCCATAAGCGTGGATTTTTAAAGAAATTTTTCTAGAGGACAATCTCTGCCATAAGCGTGGATTTTTAAAGAAATTTTTCTAGAGGACAATCTCTGCCATAAGCGTGGATTTTTAAAGAAATTTTTCTAGAGGACAATCTCTGCCATAAGCGTGGATTTTTAAAGAAATTTTTCTAGAGGACAATCTCTGCCATAAGCGTGGATTTTTAAAGAAATTTTTCTAGAGGACAATCTCTGCCATAAGCGTGGATTTTTAAAGAAATTTTTCTAGAGGACAATCTCTGCCATAAGCGTGGATTTTTAAAGAAATTTTTCTAGAGGACAATCCCTGCCATAAGCGTGGATTTTTAAAGAAATTTTTCTAGAGGACAATCTCTGCCATAAGCGTGGATTTTTAAAGAAATTTTTCTAGAGGACAATCTCTGCCATAAGCGTGGATTTTTAAAGAAATTTTTCTAGAGGACAATCTCTGCCATAAGCGTGGATTTTTAAAGAAATTTTTCTAGAGGACAATCTCTGCCATAAGCGTGGATTTTTAAAGAAATTTTTCTAGAGGACAATCTCTGCCATAAGCGTGGATTTTTAAAGAAATTTTTCTAGAGGACAATCTCTGCCATAAGCGTGTATTTTTAAAGAAATTTTTCTAGAGGACAATCTCTGCCATAAGCGTGGATTTTTAAAGAAATTTTTCTAGAGGACAATCTCTGCCATAAGCGTGGATTTTTAAAGAAATTTTTCTAGAGGACAATCTCTGCCATAAGCGTGGATTTTTAAAGAAATTTTTCTAGAGGACAATCTCTGCCATAAGCGTGGATTTTTAAAGAAATTTTTCTAGAGGACAATCTCTGCCATAAGCGTGGATTTTTAAAGAAATTTTTCTAGAGGACAATCTCTGCCATAAGCGTGGATTTTTAAAGAAATTTTTCTAGAGGACAATCTCTGCCATAAGCGTGGATTTTTAAAGAAATTTTTCTAGAGGACAATCTCTGCCATAAGCGTGTATTTTTAAAGAAATTTTTCTAGAGGACAATCTCTGCCATAAGCGTGGATTTTTAAAGAAATTTTTCTAGAGGACAATCTCTGCCATAAGCGTGGATTTTTAAAGAAATTTTTCTAGAGGACAATCTCTGCCATAAGCGTGGATTTTTAAAGAAATTTTTCTAGAGGACAATCTCTGCCATAAGCGTGGATTTTTAAAGAAATTTTTCTAGAGGACAATCTCTGCCATAAGCGTGGATTTTTAAAGAAATTTTTCTAGAGGACAATCTCTGCCATAAGCGTGGATTTTTAAAGAAATTTTTCTAGAGGACAATCTCTGCCATAAGCGTGGATTTTTAAAGAAATTTTTCTAGAGGACAATCTCTGCCATAAGCGTGGATTTTTAAAGAAATTTTTCTAGAGGACAATCTCTGCCATAAACGTCGATTTTAAAAGAAATTTTTCTAGAGGACAATCTCTGCCATAAGCGTGGATTTTTAAAGAAATTTTTCTAGAGGACAATCTCTGCCATAAACGTCGATTTTTAAAGAAATTTTTCTAGAGGACTATCTCTGCCATAGGCGTGGATTTTTAAAGAAAAATTTCTAGAGGACTATCTCTGCCATAGGTGTGGATTTTTAAAGAAAAATTTCTAGAGGACTATCTCTGCCATAGGCGTGGATTTTTAAAGAAAAATTTCTAGAGGACTATCTCTGCCATAGGCGTGGATTTTTAAAGAAAAATTTCTAGAGGACTATCTCTGCCATAGGCGTGGATTTTTAAAGAAAAATTTCTAGAGGACAATCTCTGCCATAGGCGTGGATTTTTAAATAAAAATTTCTAGAGGACTATCTCTGCCATAGGCGTGGATTTTTAAATAAAAATTTCTAGAGGACTATCTCTGCCATAGGCGTGGATTTTTAAATAAAAATTTCTAGAGGACTATCTCTGCCATAGGCGTGGATTTTTAAAGAAATTTTTCTAGAGGACAATCTCTGCCATAAGCGTGGATTTTTAAAGAAATTTTTCTAGAGGACACTCTCTACCATAAGCGTGGATTTTTAAAGAAATTTTTCTAGAGGACAATCTCTGCCATAAGCGTGGATTTTTAAAGAAATTTTTCTAGAGGACAATCTCTGCCATAAACGTCGATTTTAAAAGAAATTTTTCTAGAGGACAATCTCTGCCATAAGCGTGGTTTTTTAAAGAAATTTTTCTAGAGGACAATCTCTGCCATAAGCGTGGATTTTTAAAGAAATTTTTCTAGAGGACAATCTCTGCCATAAGCGTGGATTTTTAAAGAAATTTTTCTAGAGGACAATCTCTGCCATAAGCGTGGATTTTTAAAGAAATTTTTCTAGAGGACAATCTCTGCCATAAGCGTGGATTTTTAAAGAAATTTTTCTAGAGGACAATCTCTGCCATAAACGTCGATTTTAAAAGAAATTTTTCTAGAGGACAATCTCTGCCATAAGCGTGGATTTTTAAAGAAATTTTTCTAGAGGACAATCTCTGCCATAAACGTCGATTTTTAAAGAAATTTTTCTAGAGGACTATCTCTGCCATAGGCGTGGATTTTTAAAGAAAAATTTCTAGAGGACTATCTCTGCCATAGGTGTGGATTTTTAAAGAAAAATTTCTAGAGGACTATCTCTGCCATAGGCGTGGATTTTTAAAGAAAAATTTCTAGAGGACTATCTCTGCCATAGGCGTGGATTTTTAAAGAAAAATTTCTAGAGGACAATCTCTGCCATAGGCGTGGATTTTTAAAGAAAAATTTCTAGAGGACTATCTCTGCCATAGGCGTGGATTTTTAAATAAAAATTTCTAGAGGACTATCTCTGCCATAGGCGTGGATTTTTAAATAAAAATTTCTAGAGGACTATCTCTGCCATAGGCGTGGATTTTTAAAGAAATTTTTCTAGAGGACAATCTCTGCCATAAGCGTGGTTTTTTAAAGAAATTTTTCTAGAGGACAATCTCTGCCATAAGCGTGGATTTTTAAAGAAATTTTTCTAGAGGACAATCTCTGCCATAAGCGTGGATTTTTAAAGAAATTTTTCTAGAGGACAATCTCTGCCATAAGCGTGGATTTTTAAAGAAATTTTTCTAGAGGACAATCTCTGCCATAAGCGTGGATTTTTAAAGAAATTTTTCTAGAGGACAATCTCTGCCATAAGCGTGGATTTTTAAAGAAATTTTTCTAGAGGACAATCTCTGCCATAAGCGTGGATTTTTAAAGAAATTTTTCTAGAGGACAATCTCTGCCATAAACGTCGATTTTAAAAGAAATTTTTCTAGAGGACAATCTCTGCCATAAGCGTGGATTTTTAAAGAAATTTTTCTAGAGGACAATCTCTGCCATAAACGTCGATTTTTAAAGAAATTTTTCTAGAGGACTATCTCTGCCATAGGCGTGGATTTTTAAAGAAAAATTTCTAGAGGACTATCTCTGCCATAGGTGTGGATTTTTAAAGAAAAATTTCTAGAGGACTATCTCTGCCATAGGCGTGGATTTTTAAAGAAAAATTTCTAGAGGACTATCTCTGCCATAGGCGTGGATTTTTAAAGAAAAATTTCTAGAGGACAATCTCTGCCATAGGCGTGGATTTTTAAAGAAAAATTTCTAGAGGACTATCTCTGCCATAGGCGTGGATTTTTAAATAAAAATTTCTAGAGGACTATCTCTGCCATAGGCGTGGATTTTTAAATAAAAATTTCTAGAGGACTATCTCTGCCATAGGCGTGGATTTTTAAAGAAATTTTTCTAGAGGACAATCTCTGCCATAAGCGTGGATTTTTAAAGAAATTTTTCTAGAGGACAATCTCTGCCATAAGCGTGGATTTTTAAAGAAATTTTTCTAGAGGTCAATCTCTGCCATAAGCGTGGATTTTTAAAGAAATTTTTCTAGAGGACAATCTCTGCCATAAGCGTGGATTTTTAAAGAAATTTTTCTAGAGGACAATCTCTGCCATAAGCGTGGATTTTTAAAGAAATTTTTCTAGAGGACAATCTCTGCCATAAGCGTGGATTTTTAAAGAAATTTTTCTAGAGGACAATCTCTGCCATAAGCGTGGATTTTTAAAGAAATTTTTCTAGAGGACAATCTCTGCCATAAGCGTGGATTTTTAAAGAAATTTTTCTAGAGGACAATCTCTGCCATAAGCGTGGATTTTTAAAGAAATTTTTCTAGAGGACAATCTCTGCCATAAGCGTGGATTTTTAAAGAAATTTTTCTAGAGGACAATCTCTGCCATAAGCGTGGATTTTTAAAGAAATTTTTCTAGAGGACAATCTCTGCCATAAGCGTGGATTTTTAAAGAAATTTTTCTAGAGGACAATCTCTGCCATAAGCGTGGATTTTTAAAGAAATTTTTCTAGAGGACAATCTCTGCCATAAGCGTGGATTTTTAAAGAAATTTTTCTAGAGGACAATCTCTGCCATAAGCGTGGATTTTTAAAGAAATTTTTCTAGAGGACAATCTCTGCCATAAGCGTGGATTTTTAAAGAAATTTTTCTAGAGGACAATCTCTGCCATAAGCGTGGATTTTTAAAGAAATTTTTCTAGAGGACAATCTCTGCCATAAGCGTGGATTTTTAAAGAAATTTTTCTAGAGGACAATCTCTGCCATAAGCGTGGATTTTTAAAGAAATTTTTCTAGAGGACAATCTCTGCCATAAGCGTGGATTTTTAAAGAAATTTTTCTAGAGGACAATCTCTGCCATAAGCGTGGATTTTTAAAGAAATTTTTCTAGAGGACAATCTCTGCCATAAGCGTGGATTTTTAAAGAAATTTTTCTAGAGGACAATCTCTGCCATAAGCGTGGATTTTTAAAGAAATTTTTCTAGAGGACAATCTCTGCCATAAGCGTGGATTTTTAAAGAAATTTTTCTAGAGGACAATCTCTGCCATAAGCGTGGATTTTTAAAGAAATTTTTCTAGAGGACAATCTCTGCCATAAGCGTGGATTTTTAAAGAAATTTTTCTAGAGGACAATCTCTGCCATAAGCGTGGATTTTTAAAGAAATTTTTCTAGAGGACAATCTCTGCCATAAGCGTGGATTTTTAAAGAAATTTTTCTAGAGGACAATCTCTGCCATAAGCGTGGATTTTTAAAGAAATTTTTCTAGAGGACAATCTCTGCCATAAGCGTGGATTTTTAAAGAAATTTTTCTAGAGGACAATCTCTGCCATAAGCGTGGATTTTTAAAGAAATTTTTCTAGAGGACAATCTCTGCCATAAGCGTGGATTTTTAAAGAAATTTTTCTAGAGGACAATCTCTGCCATAAGCGTGGATTTTTAAAGAAATTTTTCTAGAGGACAATCTCTGCCATAAGCGTGGATTTTTAAAGAAATTTTTCTAGAGGACAATCTCTGCCATAAGCGTGGATTTTTAAAGAAATTTTTCTAGAGGACAATCTCTGCCATAAGCGTGGATTTTTAAAGAAATTTTTCTAGAGGACAATCTCTGCCATAAGCGTGGATTTTTAAAGAAATTTTTCTAGAGGACAATCTCTGCCATAAGCGTGGATTTTTAAAGAAATTTTTCTAGAGGACAATCTCTGCCATAAGCGTGGATTTTTAAAGAAATTTTTCTAGACGACCATCTCTGCCATAAGCGTGGATTTTTAAAGAAATTTTTCTAGACGACCATCTCTGCCATAAGCGTGGATTTTTAAAGAAATTTTTCTAGAGGACAATCTCTGCCATAAGCGTGGATTTTTAAAGAAATTTTTCTAGAGCGTGGATTTTTAAAGAAATTTTTCTAGAGGACAATCTCTGCCATAAGCGTGGATTTTTAAAGAAATTTTTCTAGGGGACAATCTCTGCCATAAGCGTGGATTTGTAAAGAAATTTTTCTAGAGGACAATCTCTGCCAAAGGCGTGGATTTTTAAAGAAATTTTTCTAGAGGACAATCTCTGCCATAAGCGTGGATTTTTAAAGAAATTTTTCTAGAGGACAATCTCTGCCATAAGCGTGGATTTTTAAAGAAATTTTTCTAGAGGACAATCTCTGCCATAAGCGTGGATTTTTAAAGAAATTTTTCTAGAGGACAATCTCTGCCATAAGCGTGGATTTTTAAAGAAATTTTTCTAGAGGACAATCTCTGCCATAAGCGTGGATTTTTAAAGAAATTTTTCTAGAGGACAATCTCTGCCATAAGCGTGGATTTTTAAAGAAATTTTTCTAGAGGACAATCTCTGCCATAAGCGTGGATTTTTAAAGAAATTTTTCTAGAGGACAATCTCTGCCATAAGCGTGGATTTTTAAAGAAATTTTTCTAGAGGACAATCTCTGCCATAAGCGTGGATTTTTAAAGAAATTTTTCTAGAGGACAATCTCTGCCATAAGCGTGGATTTTTAAAGAAATTTTTCTAGAGGACAATCTCTGCCATAAGCGTGGATTTTTAAAGAAATTTTTCTAGAGGACAATCTCTGCCATAAGCGTGGATTTTTAAAGAAATTTTTCTAGAGGACAATCTCTGCCATAAGCGTGGATTTTTAAAGAAATTTTTCTAGAGGACAATCTCTGCCATAAGCGTGGATTTTTAAAGAAATTTTTCTAGAGGACAATCTCTGCCATAAGCGTGGATTTTTAAAGAAATTTTTCTAGAGGACAATCTCTGCCATAAGCGTGGATTTTTAAAGAAATTTTTCTAGAGGACAATCTTTGCCATAAGCGTGGATTTTTAAAGAAATTTTTCTAGAGGACAATCTCTGCCATAAGCGTGGATTTTTAAAGAAATTTTTCTAGAGGACAATCTCTGCCATAAGCGTGGATTTTTAAAGAAATTTTTCTAGAGGACAATCTCTGCCATAAGCGTGGATTTTTAAAGAAATTTTTCTAGAGGACAATCTCTGCCATAAGCGTGGATTTTTAAAGAAATTTTTCTAGAGGACAATCTCTGCCATAAGCGTGGATTTTTAAAGAAATTTTTCTAGAGGACAATCTCTGCCATAAGCGTGGATTTTTAAAGAAATTTTTCTAGAGGACAATCTCTGCCATAAGCGTGGATTTTTAAAGAAATTTTTCTAGAGGACAATCTCTGCCATAAGCGTGGATTTTTAAAGAAATTTTTCTAGAGGACAATCTCTGCCATAAGCGTGGATTTTTAAAGAAATTTTTCTAGAGGACAATCTCTGCCATAAGCGTGGATTTTTAAAGAAATTTTTCTAGAGGACAATCTCTGCCATAAGCGTGGATTTTTAAAGAAATTTTTCTAGAGGACAATCTCTGCCATAAGCGTGGATTTTTAAAGAAATTTTTCTAGAGGACAATCTCTGCCATAAGCGTGGATTTTTAAAGAAATTTTTCTAGAGGACAATCTCTGCCATAAGCGTGGATTTTTAAAGAAATTTTTCTAGAGGACAATCTCTGCCATAAGCGTGGATTTTTAAAGACATTTTTCTGGACGGCCTATCGCTCCTTTCCCCCTTTTTTCATATTTAAATTACATTTCGAAATAAAATCTTAAATAAATTTAAATATCCCTCCTTGCCCGTTTAGCTAGCAAAAACTTTCGAACAACTTCTGTGTACCAATTACTTTTCTGTGTAGTTTTTTACAAAAAAGTTCGGAGTTTTTTTATTTACTCGACTAGTTACAGCTGCAGCAACTACTTACAATTTATTCTAACAACAGGCGATATCCTATGTTGATATTGCCTGAGTGCCTCCCTCCCTCTTTTGACTCCTCCCCCTCCTCCCTGGAAGTCAGGCAACAAAACTTAAGTAGTTGTTGCCAGCAGCAGCTTGTATTTTGTAAAGTAGCCTTTGGTGACATTAGCGTCAACAGCCAACTACTACAGCAGATCCCACGACAATTTCCCTACTTCTGCTACAACAAGAAACTAACAACAACAATAATAATAGAGAATAAGAAGAAGAAGACTAAAAGTTCTTGTACAACAAAAGTTGTAATTCCTATTGTGCTGAGGGCACTTGGAGCAGGACGCAAAAAATCACAGCTAAGCAAAATTGAATGGTGGGTAGGGAAGGGGGCGATTGCAACAACAAATTTGAATAATGTAATGATGACAATTTGAAAAATGATTTGCAAGAGATTTTAAATTGAGTACATCTCGGGGAAGATAGCACTTTTTTAAAATATACAGGACTATCAGAGCTATAACAATGGACATTTCTTTGAAATTTTCAAGGACTTTCATAACCATAATTGTCGACTATTTTAAGAAATATTTTTTACAAAATTTTGAAAGTATAACCTATGTTTTCCTTTCCAGGATATCTTTCCAAAAACACCCACACCAAAAAAAATTTGGATTTAATAGACACTCGCCCTCCCGCATGAATAGTTTGCAATTTTTACAATTTTTATGTGGGGCTCTCTTCTGTCTTCCCATCTTATCGTGACTTAATTGAATTACTATTTTTAACATTTTCAAAATTTAATACTAAAAATATGCCGTCCCCGTTCTTATGATGGTGCTGCTGCTGCTCCTTATTTCATATTCAAATCCAGTAATCTATGCTTCTCGCACATTCCATGTTTTGCTGATGCAGGTGTCTGTCTACTGGTCTGTGGTTTGTCTTTTCTTTAATTTTATTTTGTCTAGCTGGCACCAGTTGGATCTTTGAATCCACATTTCCAGCATATTTGAGAACTGCAAATACTGATGTAAACACGAAGTAAGGCAGAGATCCAAATATTGCTTATGAATTTATTTAAATGTTTTATAAAATGTTTCAAAATGTATTTTTTCGCTTTTATTTTCTATTGGAGAATTTTACATGTAGAAGGGGTTGTACAAAAGGAATGATGGGAAATTTCTTCTAAGACAAAAAAAAAAAACGGTTTTCTATCAGAAGACCTATGGGTTTTATATGTGAAGGGACGCTGATATTTTGTAAGATGACCTATGGATCTTTTATGAGAAGAACTAGGTGCCTCCTACGGATTTATTATAAGACCACCTACGGGTTCTCAATAACAGTTCTTCTATGAAAAGTCCTACGGGTTCCTATTAGAAGGCGCAGGGGACCTACGAGTCTCCATGAGAAGACTTACGAGACTTCTCTGAGAATAACTTTGAGAAGATCAATGAGCCTTCCTACGGGTATTCTATGAGAGACGTAACGCTATTTTATGAGAAGAGCTTTGTGAAAAGATCTACGGGACTTCTTTGAGATGATCTACTAGTCATCCATGATAAGAACATCTGGTCATCTGTGAGAACACCTACTACTTATATATTATGAGATGGCCCACGGGACTTCTTTGGGAACAACCTGAACAAATATTCTGCTGAAAAAATGCGGTTTACAGGTCTTCTTTGAGAAGACCGAATAAACAGTCTTCTATGACAAGAACTAAAAGAATTCTATGAGAAGATTTGCAGGTCTTCTATAAGAAGAAATACGGGTCCTCCATGAAAAATACTAAGGCTTTTCTATACGAGAAGACCTACGGGTTCTCTATAGAAAGACAGGCGAGTGTTCTATTAGAAGATCTAAAAGTCTACTATGAGCACTTCAATGAGGAGACCTAAAGTTCTTCTATGAGAAGACCTGAAGCTCTTCGTTGATAAGACCTAAACCTTTTCTATGAGGAGACCTAAGACTCTTCTATGAGAAGATCTAAATCTCTTATATGAGAAGACAAAAAACTCTTTTTTGATTAGACTTAAGATCTTCTATGAGAAGAGCAAAAGCTCTTCTATGAGAAGGCATAAAGCTCTTCTTTGATAAGACCTAAAGCTCTTCAATGAGAAAACCTAAGGCTCTTCAAGACCTAAAGAACTCCTATGAAGAGAAATTAATGACATTTTGCAGAATAATTTCTAATACGAAAAGACCTACGGGTCTTCCAAGAAGACTTTCCACACTTCTAGGAGAAGACCTACACGTCTTTGACGAGACGACTTAAGAATCTTCTAGTTTCAAAAGCACCCTGTCTTTCAGAAACAGTCTATAGAACGACCCTTCTTTTTGGAAGGGTCTATCGAAGCAGCCTTTCTTTTTGGAAGGATCTATCGAAGCAGCCTTTCTTTTTGGAAGGGTCTATCGAAGCAGCCTTTCTTTCTGAAAGGGTGAATCGATGCGCCCTTTTTTCGGAAAGAGTCTATCGAACCACTCTTTCTTTCAAAGAAGATCTATCGAAGCAACCTTTTTTTAGAAAGGGTCTACCGAAGCACCCTTTATTTCTGAAAGGCTCTATCGAAGCACCCTTTTTTTATCAGAATGGGTCTACCGAAGCAGCCTTTCTTTCAGAAAGAGTCTATCGAATCACCTTTTCTTTCAGAAATGGTCTATCCAAGCACCGTTTCTTTCAGAAAGGGTCTATCGAAACACTATTTCTTTGAGAAAGGGGTTAACGAAGCACCCTTTCTTTCAGAAAGGGTGGGTCGATAGACCCTTTCTGAAAGAAAAGGTGCTTCGATAGATCCTTTCTGAAAGAAAGTGTGCTTCGATAGATCCTTTCTGAAAGAACGTGTGCTTCGATAGACCCTTTCTGAAAGGAAGGGTGCTTTGATAGACCATTTCTGAAAGAAAGGGTGTTTCGATAGACCCTTTCTGAAAGAAAGGGTGCTTCGATAGACCCTTTCTGAAAGAAAAGGTGGTTCGATAGACCCTTTCTAAAAGAAAAGGAACTTCGATAGACCATTTCTAAAAAAAGGGTGCTGCGGTAGATCCTTCCTGAAAGAAAGGGTGCTTCGATAGACCCTTTCAGAATGAAAAGGTGCTTCGATAGACCCTTTCTGAAAGAAAAGGAACTTCGATAGACCATTTCTAAAAAGAAGGGTGCTGCGGTAGATCCTTCCTGAAAGAAAGGGTGCTTCGATAGACCCTTTCAGAATGAAAAGGTGCTTCGATAGACCCTTTCTGAAAGAAAAGGAACTTCGATAGACCATTTCTAAAAAGAAGGGTGCTGCGGTAGATCCTTCCTGAAAGAAAGGGTGCTTCGATAAATCCTTTCTAAAAGAAAGGGTTATTCTATAGACCCTTTCTAAAAGAAAGGTTGCTTCGTTAACCCCTTTCTGAAAGAAAGGTTGCTTCGTTAACCCCTTTCTGAAAGAAAGGATGCTTCGTTAACCCCTTTCTGAAAGAAAGGGTGCTTCGTTAACCCCATTCTGAAAGAAAGGGTGCTTCGTTAACCCCTTTCTGAAAGAAAGGGTGCTTCGTTAACCCCTTTCTGAAAGAAAGGATGCTTCGTTAACCCCTTTCTGAAAGAAAGGGTGTTTCGTTAACCCCTTTCTGAAAGAAAGGGTGCTTCGTTAACCCCTTTCTGAAAGAAAGGGTGCTTCGTTAACCCCTTTCTGAAAGAAAGGGTGCTTCGTTAACCACTTTCTGAAAGAAAGTGTGCTTCGTTAACCCCTTTCTGAAAGAAAGGGTGCTTCGTTAACCCCTTTCTGAAAGAAAGGGTGCTTCGTTAACCCCTTTCTGAAAAAAGGGTATTTCGATAGGCGCTTTCTAAAAGAAAGGGTGCTTCGATAGATCCTTTCTGAAAGAAAGAGTGCTTCGATAGACCCTTTCAGAAGGAAAGGGTGCTTCGATAGACCCTTTCAGAAGGAAAGGGTGCTTCAATAAACCCTTTCAGAAGGAAAGGGTGCTTCGATAGACCCTTTCAGAAGGAAAGGGTGTTTCGATAGACCCTTCTGAAAGAAAGGGTGCTTCGATAGACCCTTTCTCAAAGAAAGGCTGCTTCGAAAGACCCTTTCTGAAAGAAAAGGTGCTTCGATAGATCCTTTCTGAAAGAAAGTGTGCTTCGATAGACCCTTTCTGAAGGAAAGGGTGCTTCGTTAACCTCTTTCGAAAAGAAAGGGTGCTTCGTTAACCCCTTTCGAAAAGAAAGGGTGCTTTGTTAACCCCTTTCGAAAAGAAAGGGTGCTTCGTTAACCCCTTTCCGAAAGAAAGGGTGCTTCGTTAACCCCTTTCCGTAAGAAAGGGTGCTTCGTTAACCCCTTTCCGAAAGAAAGGGTGCTTCGTTAACCCCTTTCCGAAAGAAAGGGTGCTTCGTTAACCCCTTTCTGAAAAAAGGGTATTTCGATAGGCGCTTTCTAAAAGAAAAGATGCTACGATAGATCCTTTCTAAAAGAAAAGGTGCTACGATAGATCCTTTCTGAAAGAAAGGGTGCTTCCTTAACCCCTTTCGAAAAGAAAGGGGGCTTCGTTAACCCCTTTTGAAAAAAAGGGTGCTTCGATAGATCCTTTCTGAAAGAAAGAGTGCTTCGATAGACCCTTTCAGAAGGAAAGGGTGCTTCGATAGACCCTTTCAGAAGGAAAGGGTGCTTCGATAGACCCTTTCAGAAGGAAAGGGTGCTTCGATAGACCCTTTCAGAAGGAAAGGGTGCTTCGATAGACCCTTTCAGAAGGAAAGGGTGCTTCGATAGACCCTTTCAGAAGGAAAGGGTGCTTCAATAGACCCTTTCAGAAGGAAAGGGTGCTTCAATAGACCCTTTCAGAAGGAAAGGGTGCTTCGATAGACCCTTTCAGAAAGAAAGGTAGAAGGTCTTATATACCTTCGATTCGACTTTGAAAAGACCTAAGAGTGTGTTCCTGCGAGTCGACTGAGAAAAGACCTACGGGACTTTTAGGAGAAGACCTGTAAATCTTCTGTGAGAAGACCTGAATATCTTCTTTGAGGAGATCTTTGGGTTTTCTATGAGACGACCTACGGGAGAAGACTTTCGAGTCATCTCTGAGAGATGTTCAAGCCTTCTATGAGAAGGCCTACGAGTTTTCTATGAGAAGACCTTTTATTCTTCTAATCGAAGACTTTATAGTCTTATAAGTCGTACGGTTAATCTAGGGTAGGATTACTGCTATTTCTCTAGAAGAATACTTGGAAGTCTGTCTTCTAAAAGACGTGCTATTGTTCAATAGGATAGTGTTTGGGATCTGATCCTCTAGAATTAGACAAACCGCTCTGCCGTAATGATATATATGTCTGGTTTGAGAAGACCTACGGTTCTCTTAAGTTTCTACAGGAAGATCGACTTGTCCTCTATAAGAAAATGTAGTGAAATTCTTGCTTCGGTATAAAACTCCTTGTTTTTCTGAATAGGTCCAAATGGCAAAGTCAACATGTTTTCTATAGGAAAACTTTTTCAATTTTCAATTCCCATCCTCCTATACCTAAGACACCCTTTGTTTTGGAAGAGATATTCATTTCCTTCCTGTGTAAAATCCACGCATCCTTTTTGTCGGTTATTGTTTGTTTTTGTGTGTTTGTTTCTCTCCGATTGTCTAGCTTTTGTTGTGTGTCGTCCTCTTACAGGCTTTGAACAAGGATTTGATGTGATGTGTAGATGTAAAAGTGTGGCTGGCTTTGGCATGCGTCTGCCAACCATACAGCCAGCCAGACATCCAGCCAGGCAAACACTATTCCATGTAGTTACTACCCGTGTTGTTGTTGTTGTATCCGTCTAACTACTAAGATAAAGCTAACAGAATTCCAGTGGTAATGTCATTGGCAATGGCACTGTTAGGGGTAATGTCTGTTGCATTTGTAATTTTAGCCATGGCTAGGAGGAGATAGGGCAACAAAAAAAAGCGTAAAATGAAGCGGTTCCTGGCCGGGGTATCCTAACCGTCTGTTTTAGTTGATTTGATATGCACAAACAGCGGAAGATGGTGATGGAAGACAGGGCGGGAAAGAAAAAGAGTCAAATAGGTACCCTTGTTTTGGTTTAGCTTATTCTGTGGTTTAACTTCTGACAACAATGTTAAGTGTTTGATTCCATTGCTTTCTTGGCGGTAGTGGATTGTTGGTTGGTTTGTGGAACATTTGCATTTGGAATTTAGTGCTTAGCTCCTTTCCTTGGTGCTTTCGTTTTTATTTCCTCTTCCCTAACCTGGAGATAGAGATTTCAGTTTTACTTCTTCTTCTTGGTTGTCATTTGAAATATAGTATTTTTTGCCTCGGTTACATTTCGTTTGTGGAATAATTTCATTTTGTTATATTTCCCTTTTCCTTGGAATTTAGCACAGATATGCGTTCTGTTTTTTTAGCAAGAGATTCCTTCGGTTTATTCTTGTTCCTCTGGCGGGATTGTTTTAGCTTTTGTCAAATGAAAAATAAATTAATGTTGACATTTTGCATCCGTTATTATGTCGTCACCACTGTCGTCTGCGTTGTAACTAACCCGCCAAGCAACTTTACCTCCCTCCAGCCTTTGCAAATGTCTGCATATCTGTGCATTTATCAGCAAACATTCTACCATCCACAGATCTCCGTGAGTGTTTTCATTTAATTATAATCGCTGTGGTGGTTACAACGTTTCTTGTTTTTGCATTGCAAAAAATGTGTTTTTTGTTGTTGTATTTTGGAATTCGTCTGAAATCTGCATGATTACAAAATGTGATTTAATTTTTTTGCTTCTGTTTCTTTCACCGCTACCATCATCATCATCGTCGTCGTCGCCGTCATCCGTTCATCAGTTCTACCTGCTTAATATTCAAAAGTGCAGAACTCTTCAGTTTTCACTCTCGTTACGCTCTTAGTTTCAGCTGAAATCATTTCTTTTGTAATCGCCTACTTTGGCGGTTTTTAATTGGATTGAAATACAATAACCGCAATATTTAACCTGGGGATGAGGAGAGAGAGAGGTTTTTAGCCCTTAAGCCAAAATTTGTAGATTTCGTATGTAATGGGGCCTCTTTAAGGCTACCTAACTGACATATTAATGGATGGAATTATAAGTATGAGAGGGGGAATTTAATTTAATTTCAAAGCAGCCTACCAGACTCTGGTGATGATAGACGCCAAACATTGGGCCTGATAGACAAAAAAGTGGTAAAAATTACAGGACCGAATATGATAACTCTTTCATCGACTTTGTATAACACTGTGGTATTCTATGAGATGACGTAATGGCATTCTTCTAGGAAATACCCACTACTCTCCTAGAGGGTGCCTTCCAGGGTTTCTAGGAAAATACGTACTAGTTTTCTAGCATAAGACCTATGGGCCTTTTCGAAGAACATTGATTTGTCAGGAGAAGACTTACTTGCCTTCTAGGAGAAGATCTCCTGGTTTCTACTGGAACCTGCGGACTTTTTAAAAAAATACCTCATTGTTTTCTCGAAGAAGACTTACTGGTGTTCTAAGAGATGACCTCCTAGTCGTCAAGGAAACGGCTTCCTGCTCTTCTAATAATATACCTACTGGTCTTTTAAAAGAAAATCTGTGATCGTTCTGGAAGAACACCTTCTTCTTTTATGAAATCTACAGAACTTCCAGGAGAAGACCTTCTAGTCTACTATCGCAACAGCTCCTGATCATCTAGGAGATAACCTACGGATATTCTAAAACAAGACCCACTAATATTCTTGGTTGAGACACCCTGGTATTCTATAAGAAGACCCCCTGGTAATATAGGAGAAGAAAATCCTGAAGAAACACCTCCTCCTGAAAAAAATCTTCTTGTCTTCCGCTTTCTAGAAGAAGAACTCCTTGTTTTCTTACAGAAGACATCTTCGTTTTCTAAGAGAATACCATTTTGTCTTTAAAGAGAAACCCTACTGATATTCTAAGAAAAGACTGATGGGTCTAGGTAAAGAACTTCTGACCTTCTAGGAGAATACATACTTGTTTTCTAATAAAAGACATCTTCGAGTTCTAAGAGAAGGCCTCCGGGTCTTCTAACAGAAAACATCTTCGTCTTCTAAGAGAAGGCTTCCTGGTCTTCTAGAGGAAAACCTACTAATCTTCTAAAGGAAGACCTTCTGGTCAAAGAAAAGAACTACTGGTTTTCTATGAGAAACTGATTGATCTTCTACGAGAAGACCTACTGATCTCTTTGGAGAAGACTTACTGATTTTTTGTGGCAGACCTTCTAGACTTCGAAGAGAAGGACTTCTTGTCTTATTTTTGGGGAAAAACTTCTAGTCTTCTAATAAAAAATGTCCTCTTCATCTAAGAAAGACCTTTTGGGAATCTAAAAGAAACCCTCCTGATCTTCAAGAACAAGAACTTCTGGTATTTTAAGGGAAGACATACTGATCTTTTAGGTGAAGAACTTCTCATTTTCTAGGAGAAGGACTCCTCTAGGGGAAGAACTACTCGGCTTTTATGGGAAGAACTTCTGATCTTCTAAGTGAAGACCTACGGCTCTTCGTCTCCAAAGAGAAGAACTTCTGATCGTTAAATAAACTTCCTAGTCTATATGGGAAGACCTACTGATCTTTAGGAAGGAACATCTTATCTTCTAGGACCTATTGGTCTTCTATGAGGAAGCCTCCATGTCTTCTATGAGAAGACCTCCAGGTCTTCTAAGAGAAGACTTCCAGGTCTTCGAAGAGAAGACTTTCAGGTCTTCGAAAGAAGACTTCCAGGTCTTCTATGAGATGATCTCCAGGACTTCTATGAGAAGACCATCCAGGTTTTCTATGAGAATACCTCCAGGTTTTTTATGAGAAGTCCACCCAGGTTTTCTATACCTCCAGGACTTCTATAAGACGATCTCCTGATCTTCTAAGGGAAGACCTTCTTGTCTCCTATGACCTCCTGATACTCTATGGGAGCATCACCTGGGCTTCTATGACCTGCTGGTCATCTAAGAGAAAACCTCCTGATCTGTAAGGACAATAACTCCTGGTCTTCTTGGGGAAGACCTACTGACCTTTTAGGTGAAGAACTTATAGGAGAAGGGCTCCTCTTCTATCGGAGCACCATCTGGCCGTCTATGACCTCCTGGTCTTCTATGGGAAAATCTCCTTGTTTACTATAAGAAGACCTCCAGGTCTTCTATGAGAAGACCTCCAGGTCTTCTATGAGAAGACCTCCAGGTCTTCTATGAGAAGACCTCCAGGTCTTCTATGAGAAGACCTCCAGGTCTTCTATGAGAAGACCTCCAGGTCTTTTATGAGAAGATCTCCAGGCCTTCTATGAGAAGACCTCCACGTCTTCTATGAGAAGCCTCCAGGCTTTCTATAAAAAAACCTGCAGATCTTCTATAAGAAGAGCTCCTTGTCTTCTATGAGAAGATCCCCTCCTCTAAGGGAAGAGTTTTTGGGTTTCTATGAGAAGATCTCCTTCCTTTTTTTCTGTAATACGACCTCCTTGTCTTCTATGAGAAGACCTCTTCCGAGAGAAGGCCTACTGTTGTTCTAAGTAAATACCTACTAATCTTTTAGATGAACTCTTTCCTGCCTTCTTCTTAGTCTTTTAGGAGAATGCCTTCTGATCTTCTAAAAAAAGACGGAAGGGAAAACATTTTTGCCTTTTATGAGAAGATCTCCTTGTCTTCTACTAAAAGCCTTATTTTCTTCTGTGAGAATACCTCCTGGTCTTCTACGACCTCCTAATCTTCTATGGGAAGACCTCCTGGTCTTCCATTAGGAAACCTCCAGGACTTCTACGAGAATACCTCCAGGTCTTCTATGAGAAGACCTCCAGGTCTTCTATGAGAAGACCTCCAGGTCTTCTATGAGAAAACCTCCAGGTCTTCTATTAGAAGACCTCCAGATCTTCTATGAGAAGACCTCCAGGTCTTCTATGAGAAGACCTCCAAGTCATCTATGAAAAGACCTCTAAGTCATCTATGAGATGACCTCTAGGTCTTCTATGAGAAGACCTCCAGGTCTTCTATGAGAAGACCTCCAGGTCTTCTATGAGAAGACCTCCAGGTCTTCTATGAGAAGACCTCCAGGTCTTCTATGAGAAGACCTCCAGGTCTTCTATGAGAAGACCTCCAGGTCTTCTATGAGAAGACCTCCAGGTCTTCTATGAGAAGACCTCCAGGTCTTCTATGAGAAGACTTCCAGGTCTTCTATGAGATGACCTCCAAGTCATCTATGAGAAGATCTCCATGTCTTCTATGAGAAGATCTCCAGGTCTTCTATGAGAAGACCTCCAGGTCTTCAATGAGAACAACTCCAGCTCTTCCATGAGAACACCTCCAGGTCTTTTATGAGAACATCTCCTGGTCTTCTATGAGAAGACCTCCTGGTCTTCTATGAAAACACCTCCAAGTCTTCTATGAGAAGACCTCCAGGTCTTCTATGAGAAGACCTCCAGGTCTTCTATGAGAAGACCTCCACGTCTTCTATGAGAAGACCTCCACGTCTTCTATGAGAACACCTCCAGGTCTTTTATGAGAACACCTTCAGGTCTTCTATGAGAAGACCTCCTGGTCTTCTATGAAAACACCTCCAAGTCTTCTATGAGAACACCTCCAGGTCCTCTATGAGAAGACCTCCTGGTCTTCTATGAGAAAACCTCCTGGTCTTCTATGAGAAGACCTCTTGGTCTTCTATAAGAAGACCTCCACGTCTTCTATGAGTATACCTCCTGGTCTTCTATAAGAACACCTCCTGGTCTTCTATGAGAAGACCTCCAAGTGTTTTATGAGAATACACCTCCTGGTCTTCTATAAGAACACCTCCTGGTCGTCTATGAGAAGACCTCCAGGTCTTCTATGAGAAGACCTCCTGGTCTTCTATAAGAAGACCTCCTGGTCTTCTATGAGAAGACTTCCGGGTCTTCTATGAGAAGACTTCCGGGCCATCTATAAGAACACCTTCAGGTCTTCTTTAAGAAGACCTCCAGGTTTTCTATGAGAAGACCTCCAGGTCTTTTATGAGAAGACCTCCAGGTCTTCTATGAGAAGACCTCCAGGTCTTCTATGAGAAGACCTCCAGGTCTTCTTTGAGAAGACCTCCAGGTCTTCTTTGAGAAGACCTCCAAGTCTTCTACGAGAAGACTTCCAGGTCTTCTATGAGAAGACCTCCAGGTCTCCTATGAGAAGACCTCCAGGTCTTCTATGAGAAGACCTCCAGGTCTTCTATGAGAAGACCTCCAGGTCTTCTATGAGAAGACCTCCAGGTCTTCTATGAGAAGACCTCCAGGTCTTCTATGAGAAGACCTCCAGGTCTTCTATGAGAAGACCTCCAGGTCTTCTATGAGAAGACCTCCAGGTCTTTTATGAGAAGACCTCCAGGTCTTTTATGAGAGGACCTCCAGATCTTTTATGAGAAGACCTTCTGGTCTTCTATGAGAAGACCTCCAGGTCTTCAATAGAAGACCTCCAGGTCTTCAATAGAAGACCTCCAGGTCTTCAATGAGAAGACTTCCAGGTCTTCTGTGAAAAGATCTCCTGGCCTTCTAAGGAAAGGCGTCCTGGTCTTCTAAGGGAAGCCTTTTTATCTTCTATGAGAAGATCTTCTTACCTTCTATGAGAAAGCTTCTTTTTCTTCTGTGAGAAGACCTTCTTGTCTCCTATGACCTATTGATATTCTATGGGAGCACCACTTGGCCTTCTATGACCTCCTGTGTTCTATGAGAAGACCTCTAGGTCTACTATGAGAAGACCTCTAGTTCTTCTATGAGAAGACCTCCAGGCTTTTTATGAGAAGAGCTCCAGGTCTTCTATGAGAAGACCTCCTGGTCTTTTATGAGAAGACCTCCAGGTCTTCTATGAGAAGACCTCTAGGTCTACTATGAGAAGACCTCTAGTTCTTCTATGAGGAAGCTTCTTTTTCTTCTGTGAGAAGACCTTCTTGTCTCCTATGACCTATTGATATTCTATGGGAGCACCACTTGGCCTTCTATGACCTCCTGGTGTTCTATGAGAAGACCTCCAGGTCTTCTATGAGAAGACCTCTAGGTCTACTATGAGAAGACCTCTAGTTCTTCTATGAGAAGACCTCCAGGCCTTTTATGAGAAGAGCTCCAGGTCTTCTATGAGAAGACCTCCAGGACTTTTATGAGAAGAGCTCCAGGTCTTCTATGAGAAGATCTCTTGGTATTCTGGTCTTAGTCTTCTAGGGGAAGACTTCCTGGTCGCATAGAAGAAGACCTGCTGGTCTTGTAACGGAAACATCGCCGTCTTCTAGAAGAAGACTTCCTGGTCTCCTAGAGGAAGACCTCCTGGTCTAGGAGAATACTTTCTGGTCTGCTACTACTACTGGAAGACCTCCTGGTCTTCTACTGGAAGACATCCTGGTCTTCTAGTGGAAGATTTCCTGGTTCTCCAGAAGAAGACCACCTGGTCTCCTAGAAGAGGACCCCCTGTCTTCTAGTGGAAGACCTCCTTGTCTTCTAGAAGAAGACTTCCTGGTATTCTAAAGGAAAAGCTTGTTGTCTTCTAGAGGTAGACCTCCTGGTCTTCTAGTGGAAGACCTCTTGGTTTTCAAGGAGGAAACCTGCGGGTCTTCTTGGATAAGTACAACAGGTCCTTTAAGCAGAAGTCCTAATGGTCTTCAAGGAGGTCTTCTACGAGAAGATTTACCCACTTTCTTGTAGAAGACCTCCTAGTCATCTCAGTAAAGACCTTCTTTTATTGCCGACGAGTACGTCATAGTCTTCTAGGAGAAAATCTCCTGGTCTCCCAGGTCCAAGATCAACAAAATTTCTAGGATAAGACGTAGTAGTCTTCTTAGAGAAGATTTACCGGCCTTCTAAAACATACTGATGTTCAATAAGAAGATAACAAACGACCTGATGGTCTTCTAGGAGTAGGTCTTTGGAGGAACAATAGCTACTTATCTTCTACTGATAGACCTACGGGTCTTCTATGAGAAGAAGAGACCTGCTGGTTCTCTACGAGTAGACCTAGGAGAAAATTTCCTGATCTTCTAGTAGATGACTTCCTATTAGAGACCAACTGCTCTTCTATGAGAAGTCCTTGTTGTTGTCATTGGGAAGACCTTCTGGTTTTCTGAGAGGACTCACTGATTTTCATAGGAATACTTGGTGGTTTCATTGATAAAGACTGGTTTTCTGTGGGGATTCTTGCTGCCCTTCTATGAGAATTCTTACTGGTCCCCTATAGAAAGTTCTCTTGGTGTTGCGTTGGAAGTTTAAGTCGTCCCTGGTCCTCCACCTCGTGACCTCCTAAAAAGGACTTATTTTTATCGTCTTCATTTGAGTGCAGTTTAACCTTTTTAAGTGAAGTCGACTAATTTTTTTTTTTTTTTGATATTCCATAATATTCCCCATCCAGTTATCCTTAAATTTGCTGGGGTCACTTCAATGTGTAATAAACCATTATTAAATGCTCTTAAATGTTCAATGATTATTCCCATTCCAGTTGATAATTTCAGCTACGCTTTGCGAACAACAAATAAAAACCCCCAGAAAAAAGACTTCAACCACAAAGCGCCGAAGAAAAATCTTTGCCAAGCAATTTCTTTTATTGTCAATATCATCGGAAGAGATGCTTTCTTGCCTTGGCTGGGTATAAAAGGCAAATAGAAAATTTATATGTCTTTTGAGTTTTTGACTTATTGCTCCATGGCTATCTATAACAACCACAAGAACAACAGCGGCAACAACAACTGCTGCGATAAACGGCAAAAAGGAATCTTCGCCTAAAGGGGACAACAACTGCAATCCTTGCTTTTTATGCGCAGAAAAAAAGGATGCGAATAAAGCTGAATGAGAAGATGATGTTGATAATCGTCATCGTCCTCATCATCATCGTTGTGATTAAGAAATGCTTTGCCGGCATTGGAAGTGGTAAAAAAGCCAAGTCAAAGAAGAACACGAAGCGGGCAGGCCACAGGCAAAATGATTGCAATGATTTGAAAACTATTAAATTGGGCTGACAGCCAAATTCTTCTGCAATATTAAACTGATGCTCCGTTTTATCTTCCCCCGTCTCTTTTTATCTGCTTGGCGGATTCGTATTTCCTTTTTTAGCCTTTTGCCACAAAAGAATTTAGTCCAAGTTCTATTCTGTGCAGCTATTGTTGCTGCTGTCGTTGACATTTCAAAGATTCACAAAAGGACTTTTTTTGGAAAAATTCTTAATATTTTGTTCCTGCAGTGGGAGGCAGTGCTTGGAATAAATTTTAAATGAAATGTGATATAAAGAGGTCGAGGAATTAGGGAATTGTACATGCATTTATTAACAGCAACAACAAGACATAAATTATTGTCTTTGAAATACATTTTCATCTTTTATGAGGAGATTCTATCCCTACATACAGGATAATTTGCCTTTTCATAGAATACCACCTTAAATGCCCTGTTAATCCTGGATCCCCTAAATAATACTACAATATAGAACACCTATTTGAGTACGGCCAATGTGTTCATTTATAATCTGCTTTAAAAATATCCTTTTTTACAAAATAAGATTTATTGCCGCGCTTTATGTCCTACTTAACACACACACATACATAATACACATGTGTGTGTGGTACATACATACTTTGACACCCTGTAAATCCTTGATTTAACTGCGTTAACCTCAATTTCTCCATTCTCGCCGTGACATTAAATGTCAAAGGAGTAATTTTTAAGGACATTTGTCGTTAATGACACGGTGACAACAATGCCGTCGAACATTATTTTCCATTAAGTCAAAAATTATAGCCGTTGTTCGGCGGTGGTCTTGACGACATTACGCTTGTGGTTTTTTTGTTGTCGCATTATGTTTTTGCTTGCTGCCGTCCAGTTCAATTGATGTAATGTCGTAACCACAAAGGAGCCACAAATAAAATCCGAATGGAATTAAGATTCAGGAAATGATGGTATGCGTAATTGCATGGTTCACCCATGGGGAAATGGTATGGTTGAAAATGGTGGGAAATTGCAAATTCTTGTGAATTTTCAAATAAGGGACCATATATACACGGTGCGTCTTAACTAATTTTAAATGGAAGGTGCTTACACCTGGGAAGTTTTTGCAGATTCTCAAACTACAATGCTCATAGATGAGAAAGGTAAAGAAACAAAAAATCGCCGGAGGGATTTTCAAATAAATCGCTATTTAAGTTCACATTTATAGGGGTTCATTAGGTTTTCACGATTTTTTTTGGAAACCGCGAGTCCTATGTAAATGGGCGTAAAGAAAATATTGTAGCTCTGAAATTTCTCCACAAGATTGACTTTTATGATATTTTCGTAAGTTTTACAGTTTTTGAGATATAGAAGTTCAAATTGAGACAATGCACTGACTGTATTGCCCCCTTATAAAACAATATCATGCTCAGTGCGCCTTAACTAACATTTGATGAAAACCGCTTACAGATGGGAAGATTTCGGGGATTCTGAAACAGCAATGTTCATAGATAAAAAAAAAATAAAAAACAACCAAAAAATCGCCAGAGGGATTTTTAAATAAATCGCGATCAAAATTCACAATTTAGGGTTTTTTAGGTTTTCACGATTTTGCTTGGAAACCGCAAGTCGTATCGAAATGAGTCTAAAGAAAGTGTTGTAGCTGTGAAAATTTTCTACAAGACTGACCTTTCGGTTTTTTCGTAGGTTTTACCATTTTTGAAATACAGAGGTTCAGTTCAAATTTTTAGGTTTTTATCTTAAGTCTTCAAGATGGGAATAAAGGAAATGTTGAAGCAGTGAAAATTCTCTATAAGGCTGGAAGATTTATTTTTCCCTTGGTTGTACCATTTTCAAGATATATAAGTTTAATTTGGGAAATTGCAGTAATGACATTGTTTTATAAGGAGGCGATACAGTCCGTGCATTGTCTCAATTTGAACTTCTATATCTCAAAAACGGTAAAACCTACGAAAATAGCTAAAGGCTAATCTTGTGGAGAATTTTCACAGCTACATTATTTTCTTTAGACCCATTCACATAGGACTCGCGGTTTCCAACCAAAATCGTGAAAACCTAAAGAACCCCTAAAAATGTGAACTTAAATCGCGATTTATTTGAAAATCCCTCCGGCGATTTTTTTGTTTCTTTACCTTTCTCATCTATGAGCATTGTAGTTTCAGAATCTGCAAAACCTTTCCAGGTGTAAGCACCTTCCATTAAAATTTGGTTAAGTCACACCGTGTATATTAATACAGTTATTTTATTGAACATCATAGGGCCCTCTTACGGAATAACTATAAAATCGTATCTTAGAAGACCATGAGCCATTTCAATAATATATGATTTTCTGACCCTCTTTAAATATACAGACTGGGCTTCTGTAGGACGAGTTCATTGATCTTTTATGAAAAAATCTCATGGATCACAACACCTGGAATGCCATAAGAAGACCTACTCGTCTTCTGTATACCTCTTTAAGTAGAATTGCTGGTAGTTCTTCTAAGAAAGGAACTTATGGCTAACTATTAGAAGAATTCCTGCCCTTCAGTAAAACGTCTCTCTCTTTACGAAGAGAATTTAATCAAAACCCCTTTTTTTAACGAAGACCAGCAGGTCTTCTTGAAGCAGTCCAGAAGATATTTTCATAGAAGACCAAAAGGTCTTCCTAAAGACTACCAGAAGATGATAAGGTATTCTCGTAGCAGGAGATATTCCCATAGAAAACCGGGAAGTATTATCATTAAAAACCGGAAGGTCTTCTTGTAGAAAACCAAGAATTTTCTTGACAGATTGCCAAGAGGTCTTCTTGTTATAGACCATTCTGTTGCTTATAGAAGTACTATAATTATCGCCCATAAGAGACAAGTTGTCTTCAGCTGCCTATAGAAGTTCCAAATAGGACTTTTGTTGACCATAAAAGACTTCAAGAGTTCTTCTCTTGAATTTAGAATACTTCGAGAGGTCTTCTGTTGCCTAAAGAAGATCTCAGGAGGACTTTTGGCGTCTATAGAAGACCTCAAGAGATTTTTGGTGCCTATAGCAGACTTCAAGAGGCTTATTGGTGCATATAGAAGACGTCAATAGGTCTTCTGTTGGCAATAGAAGATATTAAATGGTCTTTTTCTGCCTTTAGAAGATATCGAGGGGTCTTCTGTTAAGCACAGAGACCATAGAAGACCTCAAGAGGTCTTCGGGTGCTCATAGAAGGAAATACAGTTTTTTCTGTTGCCTATATAAGAGCTCAAGAGGTCTACTATTGCCTACCGAAGTCCACTTGAGGTCTACTGTAGACAACAGAAGACCTCTCCTACCTTCTATGGGCACCAGAAGAGCTCAAGAGGTCTTCTATGGCGAAATAACTGTAGACAACAGAAGACCTCTTAAGGACTTCTAAGGGAACAGAAGACCTCTTAAGGTCTTCTAAAGACAAGAGATCTTGTGTTTCCTATAGAAGACTTCAAGAGGTCTTGTTATGTTATGTTGCCTATCGAAGGCTAAAGAGGTTTTCTGTTGCCTATTGAAGGCCTCAGGAGGACTTTTGGTGTCTATAGAAGACTTTAAGAGGTCTTACGTTGGCAATAGAAGACCTCAAATGGTCTTCTGTTGCCTCTAGAAGATATCTAGGGGTCTTCGTTGCCATAGAAGACCTCAAGAGATTTTCTGGTGCCCATAGAAAGAATACCCCAAGAGGTTTTCTGTTGTTTATAGAAGACCTCAAGTGATATTTTGGTGCTATAGAATACCACGAGAGGTCTTCTGTTACCTATAGAAGACCTTAAGAGGTCTACTGTTGCCTACCGAAGTCCTCTTGAGGTCTACTGTAGACAACAGAGTCTTCTAAGGCAATAGAAGACCTCTTGAAGACTTTTAAGGGAACAAGTCTTCTGTAGGCGTATAGAAGACTTCAAGAGGTCTTCTGCTGCCTATAGAAGACTCAGGAGGTCTTATGGACTTTATCGAAGACCTAGAGCGACCTTCTGTTGCCTATTGAAATCCTCAAGAGTTTTTTTTGTTATTTGCAGAGAAGCTCGAGAGACCATGTATTGCTGATAGAACACCGCGAGGGGCCTTCTGTTAGCAATAATAAGCAACATAAGACATCTTGAGGTCTTCTATAGACAACAGAAAAACTCTTGCGGTCTAATATAGACAACAAAAGATCTCTAGAGATCGTCTATAGGCAACAAAAGACCTTTTGAGGTATTCTATAGGCAACAGGAGAACTCTTGAGAAGTGCTGAGGTCTTCTATAAGCAACAGAAGATCCCCTGAGGTCTTCCATAAGCAACAAAAGACTTTTTGTGGTCTACTGTTGGCCCCCAAAGACCTCTTGTGGTCTACTATAGACAACAAAAGACCTCTTGAGGTCTTCTATAGGCACCAAAAGACCTCTTGAGGTGTCAAATAGGAAACATAAGGCCTATTGAGGTCTTATATTGGTTGTGGTCTTCTATAGTTCACAGAGACCTTTTGAAGTCTTCTGTCGGAAACAAAAGACCTATTGAGATCTTCTATAGGCACCAAAGTACTTCTTGAAGTCTTCTATAGGACACATAATACCTCTTTAAGTTTTCAATAGGCACCAAAAGACCTCTTGATGTCTTCAATAAGCAACAAGAGACCTCATAAGGTCTTATATAGGAAACAGAGGACCTCTCGAGGTCCTCTATAGGTAACAGAAGACCTCTTAAGGTCTTCTTTATGCACCAAAAGATCTCTTGAGGTTTTCAATAAGCAACAAAATATCTCTTGAGGTCTTCAATAGGCAACAGAAGGCCTCATAAAGACTTATTGTTTCCATAGACAACAGAAAACCTGTTGAGGTCTTCTATATGCACCAAAGACCTCTTGAGGTTTTCTTTAGGCAACAGATGATATCTTGTGGTCTTCTGTAGACAGCAGAAGACATCTTGAGGCCTTCCATAGACACCAAAAGATCTCTTGAAGTCGTCTTGAAGTTTTCTTTAGGCAACAGAATATCTTCTGATGTCTTCTTTAATCGTTTCGTCCTTTTGAATTTTTTTATAGGTACCAAAAGAGCCCTTGTGGTCTTCAATAAGCAGCAAAATACCTCTTGAGGCCTTCAATAGGGAACAGAAGGCCTCTTGAAGTCTTATAAAGGTAACAGAATACCTCTTGAAGTCTTTTATAGCCACCAAAAAACCTCTTGAGATCGACTAAAGGCAACAAAAGACCTTTTAAGGTCTTCTATAGGCAACGGGAGAAGTCTTGAGAAGTCCTGAGGTCTTTTATGAGCAATAGAATATCCCCTAAGATCTTCCATAAGCAACAAAAGACAATTTGGGGTCTTCTGTCGGCAACAGAAGACCTCTTGTGGTCTTCTGCAGGCACCAAATGACCTCTTGTGGTCTTCTGTAGGCAACAAAAGACCTCTTGAGGTCTTCTATAGGCATCAAAGGACTTTTGAGGTCTTCCATAGGCATCAAAGGACTTTTGAGGTCTTCCATAGGCAACAAAGCACTTTTTGAGGTCTTCTGTAGGAAACAGGAGAATTCTTGAGAAGTCCTGAGGTCTTCTAAAATTAATAAAAGACCTCTTCAGGTCTTCTGCAGGCACCAAAAAACCTCTTGAGTTGTCCTATAGGCAACAGAAGATCTTTTGAGTGCTTTTATTAGCAAACGGAGACCTCTTGTGGTCTTCTAACAACAAAAGATCTTTTGAGGTCTTCTTTAGGAAACAAAATATCTCCTGAGGACTTTTTAATTAACATAAGACATCTTGTGGTCTTCTGTAGGCAACAACAGACCCTTTGAGGTCTTCTGTAAGTACCTAAAGATCTTTTCTATAGGCAAGAGATCTCAAGGAGTCTTTTGTTCCCAATCTTCTTGAGGAGAAGCGGTCTACAGGGAGAAGATGGAATTATCTTTTGTGAGAAGTGCTGGTCAACTGGTCTTATATTAGGAGAACACCTTGTTATACCCTCAGCATTTATGCTAACGAGGGTATATACACTTTCATACGGGCAAAATGTGCCTCATCGAAATAATGGTTTTAGACCCCAAGTATGTTTGGACGAAATGTGTTTTAGACAATTTGGAGTCGATAGAGCAATGTCCGTCCGTCTATCCGTTTGCCTGGCTGGAGCGCACGATAACTCTCGAACGGATAAACCGATTCGGTTCAAATTTTGGCTTTCGTAATATTTTGCCCAAACTTAGATTAAGTTCGAAGATGGGCTATATCGGTCCACTCCTTCCGGTACCTCCCCCACAAAAGTTCGAAAATGTTCGGAAAATTTGTGCGCACGATAACTCTTGAAGGGAGTAACCGATTTGGTCCACACTTTGCCCATCATAAAATGTGTACCAGACTTAAATAATGTTTCTGTATAGACTCAATTGACCCAATGCTTCGGGTACCTCCCACACAAAATTTCGGAAAAGTTCAGTTTAGGGCCATCTCTCGAATGGCTCTAATTTTTGTTTTAGCAACTTGTATTCACTGCCCTCCATACGACGGTACATGTTTCATTAGGGACAAGTCCATACTTCCTGAGAAAATAGCTTGAAAGTTGCAAAAACCCCCTATGACACCGTGTGAGGTGGTTGGAGCGCAAGATAACTCTAGAACGGATCTGCCGATTCGGTTCAAAATTTGGCCTTAGTAATATTTTGTCCAAACATAGTTTAAGTTTGAAGATAAGCCATATCGGTCCACTCCTTTAGGTACCCCCCCCCCCCCACAAAATTTCAAAAATGTTCGGAAAAATTGTGCGCACGATAACTCTTGAAGGGAGTGACCGCACATCCTAATATATCTACCAGATATAGATCAGGTTCGACTATGGACTTTATTTGTCTACTCCTTCTGGTACCTCTCACATAAAATTTCGGATAAAATCCTGAGGGCACCAACCAAAATGTCAAATCCGCAAGATAATTTTTCAGGGAGTTTCTGATTGGTGCAGAATAAGCACATCGTATTTTTCACCTAGTCATGTATTAAGTGGGAATATGGACTATATCGGTCCATTGGTTCGGGGACCTCCCACACAAAATTCGGAAAAAGTGATGTTTAAGAGCTCCTCTCGCATCGTTTTGATTCTGTTGTCAGTAAGTAGTTCTAGCGGCCTCATTTATAACGGTACAATTTCTTTCCGGAGTACGACAATACTTCCTGAGATAATGGCTCAAAAGCTCCAAAATCCTAGCGGCACTTACTAAAATGGAGATAACTCTAAAAATTTTTCAAAAATTTCTTCCTAACTTAGTTTAACGTAATTTAATATTTCGAGCCTTTTATAAAGAAGTTTTGTTACTAAAAATGTTTGGTATATGTCAATGATTTGGTATAGCCCCACATTACGGTATGTACAGATTTTAAAGCAAACTTGTGATACAAAATCAACATAGGTAGTGTATGGTTTGGCCCAATCTGTTAAGTTGTAAGACTGTTTTTTCAATAAATTTGGCCATAGGCAAAAACAAAAAAGCATGTTTTGTTTTTTTGGTCAGGGGCTCAGGGTATATCTCCATCAGCACCGCTGACTGATACTTTCTTACTCTTTTAATTGACATAAGACATCTCGTGGTCTTCTATAGGCAACAAATCTGATCTGTTGAGGTCTTCTATAAGCACCTAAATATCACTTAAGGTCTGCAATAGGCAGGAGATCTCAAGATGTCGTATGCCAATTTGTTCTATGAGGATATACAAATTCCGTCTATAAGCAGATCATCTGGTCTATGAAAATACCTACTGGTCTTCTATGAAAAATCCGGTCTACTAGGAGAAGACGGAATGGTCTTCTGTGAGAAGTGGTGGTCTGTTATGTTGGCCACCCTTTCTTTTAGAAAGGGTCTATAGAAGCACCCTTTCTTTTAGAAAGGGTCTATAGAAGCACCCTTTCTTTTAGAAAGGGTCTATAGAAGCACCCTTTCTTTTAGAAAGGGTCTATAGAAGCACCCTTTCTTTTAGAAAGGGTCTATAGAAGCACCCTTTCTTTTAGAAAGGGTCTATAGAAGCACCCTTTCTTTTAGAAAGGGTCTATAGAAGCACCCTTTCTTTTAGAAAGGGTCTATAGAAGCACCCTTTCTTTTAGAAAGGGTCTATAGAAGCACCCTTTCTTTTAGAAAGGGTCTATAGAAGCACCCTTTCTTTTAGAAAGGGTCTATAGAAGCACCCTTTCTTTTAGAAAGGGTCTATAGAAGCACCCTTTCTTTTAGAAAGGGTCTATAGAAGCACCCTTTCTTTTAGAAAGGGTCTATAGAAGCACCCTTTCTTTTAGAAAGGGTCTATAGAAGCACCCTTTCTTTTAGAAAGGGTCTATAGAAGCACCCTTTCTTTTAGAAAGGGTCTATAGAAGCACCCTTTCTTTTAGAAAGGGTCTATAGAAGCACCCTTTCTTTTAGAAAGGGTCTATAGAAGCACCCTTTCTTTTAGAAAGGGTCTATAGAAGCACCCTTTCTTTTAGAAAGGGTCTATAGAAGCACCCTTTCTTTTAGAAAGGGTCTATAGAAGCACCCTTTCTTTTAGAAAGGGTCTATAGAAGCACCCTTTCTTTTAGAAAGGGTCTATAGAAGCACCCTTTCTTTTAGAAAGGGTCTATAGAAGCACCCTTTCTTTTAGAAAGGGTCTATAGAAGCACCCTTTCTTTTAGAAAGGGTCTATAGAAGCACCCTTTCTTTTAGAAAGGGTCTATAGAAGCACCCTTTCTTTTAGAAAGGGTCTATAGAAGCACCCTTTCTTTTAGAAAGGGTCTATAGAAGCACCCTTTCTTTTAGAAAGGGTCTATAGAAGCACCCTTTCTTTTAGAAAGGGTCTATAGAAGCACCCTTTCTTTTAGAAAGGGTCTATAGAAGCACCCTTTCTTTTAGAAAGGGTCTATAGAAGCACCCTTTCTTTTAGAAAGGGTCTATAGAAGCACCCTTTCTTTTAGAAAGGGTCTATAGAAGCACCCTTTCTTTTAGAAAGGGTCTATAGAAGCACCCTTTCTTTTAGAAAGGGTCTATAGAAGCACCCTTTCTTTTAGAAAGGGTCTATAGAAGCACCCTTTCTTTTAGAAAGGGTCTATAGAAGCACCCTTTCTTTTAGAAAGGGTCTATAGAAGCACCCTTTCTTTTAGAAAGGGTCTATAGAAGCACCCTTTCTTTTAGAAAGGGTCTATAGAAGCACCCTTTCTTTTAGAAAGGGTCTATAGAAGCACCCTTTCTTTTAGAAAGGGTCTATAGAAGCACCCTTTCTTTTAGAAACGGTCTATAGAAGCACCCTTTCTTTTAGAAAGGGTCTATAGAAGCACCCTTTCTTTTAGAAAGGGTCTATAGAAGCACCCCTTTTTTTTAGAAAGGGTCTATAGAAGCACCCTTTTTTTTAGAAAGGGTCTATAGAAGCACCCTTTTTTTTAGAAAGGGTCTATAGAAGCACCCTTTTTTTTAGAAAGGGTCTATAGAAGCACCCTTTCTTTTAGAAAGGGTCTATAGAAGCACCCTTTCTTTTAGAAAGGATCTATAGAAGCACCCTTTCTTTTAGAAAGGGTCTATAGAAGCACCCTTTCTTTTAGAAAGGGTCTATAGAAGCACCCTTTCTTTTAGAAAGGGTCTATAGAAGCACCCTTTCTTTTAAAAAGGGTCTATAGAAGCACCCTTTCTTTTAGAAAGGGTCTATAGAAGCACCCTTTCTTTTAAAAAGGGTCTATAGAAGCACCCTTTCTTTTAGAAAGGGTCTATAGAAGCACCCTTTCTTTTAGAAAGGGTCCATAGAAGCACCCTTTCTTTTAGAAAGGGTCTATAGAAACACCCTTTCTTTTAGAAAGGGTCTATAGAAACACCCTTTCTTTTAGGAAGGGTCTATAGAAGCACCCTTTCTTTTAGAAAGGGTCTATAGAAGCACCCTTTCTTTTAGAAAGGGTCTATAGAAGCACCCTTTCTTTTAGAAAGGGTCTATAGAAGCACCCGTTCTTTTAGAAAGGGTCTATAGAAGCACCCTTTCTTTTAGAAAAAGACTATAGAAGCACCCATTCTTTCAGAAAAAGACTATAGAAGCACCCATTATAACAGAAAGGGACCACAGATGCGCCCATTGTTTCAGAAAGGGACTATAGAAGCACCCATTCTTTCAGAAAGGGACTATAGAAGCACCCACTCTTTCAGAGAGGGACTACAGAAGCAACCTTTCCTTCAGAGAGGGTCTACAAAAACAACCTTTTATTTAGAAAGGGTCTATAGAAGCACCCTTTATTTTAAAAAGGGTCTATAGAAGCACCCTTTCTTTTTGAAAAGGTCTATAGACTTTTCTTTTATAAGGAACCGTAATTGTCTTCAATAAGGAGACTAATGTCCTGTATGGGAAGACCTACTGGTTTCTATAAAATGACATACGGGGATTCTTTTATAAGACATACTTGTCCCAGAATGCTATGAAACACTGGTATTTTTACAAAGATCTCCTGGCCTTTAAAAAAACGCCTGCTGGTATTTTATTATAAAATCTGCAGTGTTCTGTACGACTACCTAAGGGTCTTCTATAAAAAGCCTCCAAGTTTTCATTTGAGCGACAACGAGATCCTCTGTATGGTGACCTCGTGGCACTCTTTAGAAAGTCATCCTGTTGGTGAGTAAACAAATATTTGTTGGTGTTGCTTAAGAAGATGCCCTGGCCTTCTATGAGAATATGGGCCATTATTACGTGTTCTTTTACTATCTGATGGATTTGAAAATGCAAAATAAACCAACTTGGAAGTATTAAAAATATAATTTTTACATCGAAAGTTAATTCCAAGAAGCTCTTCCTTGAAATTCAATCACCACTTTTAAGTTTAAGTTAACCGGAACGCAATGAATCTGTTCGGTAAATCCAAACTATAACAAAATAATACTTATAATAATGGGGGTATGTCTTATTGTGCACCCTCCCGAAATTATTTTTAAATTATGCATAATTAAATTCTGTACAAATTTTGGATTTTTGGCATTATTCATTTGATGTATATTAATGTAACATATTTTATATATGTATATCCGAAGTTGGATATGTGTATTTACATATGTATTTGTTCTGCTGATTATTTTTAATGATTTAATTTAAATTTATGAACTTCAATTATTCGCTCTCGCTACCAGCACTTTCACCCATTACAGGCGTTGTGAATAATTAAAAATTTCAAGCGATTTTTTTTTTTTGAATTCAACATCAATGTCGCCCGTTTTCCGTTTATTCCATTTGTAATTATTTCATTTCATTGTGTCATTTGCAATTCCGGCAGTTTTTCATTTATGCAAGTTAATTTCAACAAATTTTATATTTCACATAGCTTTGTTGTTATTGTTGTTGTAATGCAGTGTGTCACAAGTGTCATAAAGTAAGATACGAAAAAAACCTTTTTACGCTACCAAAAATAATTATAAATATTAATGTAATTGTAGATGGATATGTAAATGTGAGTGTGTATTTGTGTAACAACTACTGTACTGTAGTTTCCAGAGTCTATTGTGTGTCCTGGTTCTACAAAATGTTCACTAGCACATGATACTCTCAACTATAGGCTATGAATGGCTTTTATTTGCCATTTCATGGTCCAAAGTCAAAAGAGATATTTATGCTGCTCGTAATTTGGGCCAATATACAGTGGGATGAAACATAAAAAAATTCTTTAAAAAAATCACGTTTTCTAGGTAGATGGGTTACATAAAAAATTCTTTAAAAAATGCACGTTTTCTAGGCAGATGGACTCCATAAAAAATTCTTTAAAAAATCCACGTTTCCATAAAAAATAATCCACGTTTTCTAAGCATATGGTCTCCATAAAAAAGTCTATAAATAATTCACTTTTTCTAGGCAGATGGACTCCATAAAAAATTCTTTAAAAAATGCACGTTTTCTAGGCAGATGGACTCCATAAAAAATTCTTTAAAAAATCCACGTTTCCATAAAAAATAATCCACGTTTTCTAAGCATATGGTCTCCATAAAAAAGTCTATAAATAATTCACTTTTTCTAGGCAGATGGACTCCATAAAAAATTCTTTAAAAAAATCCACGTTTCCATAAAAAATAATCCACGTTTTCTAGGCAGGTTTTCTAGGCAGATGGGCTGCATAAAAAATTCTTTAAAAAATCCACGTTTTCTATGCAGATGGGCTGCATAAAAAATTCTTTAAAAAATCCACGTTTTCTATGCAGATGGGCTGCATAAAAAATTCTTTAAAAAATCCACGTTTTCTAGGCAGATGGGCTGCATAAAAAATTCTTTAAAAAATCCACGTTTTCTAGGCAGATGGGCTGCATAAAAAATTCTTTAAAAAATCCACGTTTTCTAGGCAGATGGGCTGCATAAAAAATTCTTTAAAAAATCCACGTTTTCTAGGCAGATGGGCTGCATAAAAAATTCTTTAAAAAATCCACGTTTTCTAGGCAGATGGGCTGCATAAAAAATTCTTTAAAAAATCCACGTTTTCTAGGCAGATGGGCTGCATAAAAAATTCTTTAAAAAATCCACGTTTTCTAGGCAGATGGGCTGCATAAAAAATTCTTTAAAAAATCCACGTTTTCTAGGCAGATGGGCTGCATAAAAAATTCTTTAAAAAATCCACGTTTTCTAGGCAGATGGGCTGCATAAAAAATTCTTTAAAAAATCCACGTTTTCTAGGCAGATGGGCTGCATAAAAAATTCTTTAAAAAATCCACGTTTTCTAGGCAGATGGGCTGCATAAAAAATTCTTTAAAAAATCCACGTTTTCTAGGCAGATGGGCTGCATAAAAAATTCTTTAAAAAATCCACGTTTTCTAGGCAGATGGGCTGCATAAAAAATTCTTTAAAAAATCCACGTTTTCTAGGCAGATGGGCTGCATAAAAAATTCTTTAAAAAATCCACGTTTTCTAGGCAGATGGGCTGCATAAAAAATTCTTTAAAAAATCCACGTTTTCTAGGCAGATGGGCTGCATAAAAAATTCTTTAAAAAATCCACGTTTTCTAGGCAGATGGGCTGCATAAAAAATTCTTTAAAAAATCCACGTTTTCTAGGCAGATGGGCTGCATAAAAAATTCTTTAAAAAATCCACGTTTTCTAGGCAGATGGGCTGCATAAAAAATTCTTTAAAAAATCCACGTTTTCTAGGCAGATGGGCTGCATAAAAAATTCTTTAAAAAATCCACGTTTTCTAGGCAGATGGGCTGCATAAAAAATTCTTTAAAAAATCCACGTTTTCTAGGCAGATGGGCTGCATAAAAAATTCTTTAAAAAATCCACGTTTTCTAGGCAGATGGGCTGCATAAAAAATTCTTTAAAAAATCCACGTTTTCTAGGCAGATGGGCTGCATAAAAAATTCTTTAAAAAATCCACGTTTTCTAGGCAGATGGGCTGCATAAAAAATTCTTTAAAAAATCCACGTTTTCTAGGCAGATGGGCAGCATAAAAAATTCTTTAAAATATCCACGTTTTCTAGGCAGATGGGCTGCATAAAAAATTCTTTAAAAAATCCACGTTTTCTAGGCAGATGGGCTGCATAAAAAATTCTTTAAAAAATCCACGTTTTCTAGGCAGATGGGCTGCATAAAAAATTCTTTAAAAAATCCACGTTTTCTAGGCAGATGGGCAGCATAAAAAATTCTTTAAAATATCCACGTTTTCTAGGCAGATGGGCTGCATAAAAAATTCTTTAAAAAATCCACGTTTTCTAGGCAGATGGGCTGCATAAAAAATTCTTTAAAAAATCCACGTTTTCTAGGCAGATGGTCTGCATAAAAAATTCTTTAAAAAATCCACGTTTTCTAGGCAGATGGGCTGCATAAAAAATTCTTTAAAAAATCCACGTTTTCTAGGCAGATGGGCTGCATAAAAAATTCTTTAAAAAATCCACGTTTTCTAGGCAGATGGGCTGCATAAAAAATTCTTTAAAAAATCCACGTTTTCTAGGCAGATGGGCTGCATAAAAAATTCTTTAAAAAATCCACGTTTTCTAGGCAGATGGGCTGCATAAAAAATTCTTTAAAAAATCCACGTTTTCTAGGCAGATGGGCTGCATAAAAAATTCTTTAAAAAATCCACGTTTTCTAGGCAGATGGGCTGCATAAAAAATTCTTTAAAAAATCCACGTTTTCTAGGCAGATGGGCTGCATAAAAAATTCTTTAAAAAATCCACGTTTTCTAGGCAGATGGGCTGCATAAAAAATTCTTTAAAAAATCCACGTTTTCTAGGCAGATGGGCTGCATAAAAAATTCTTTAAAAAATCCACGTTTTCTAGGCAGATGGGCTCCATAAAAAAATTCTTTAAAAAATTCACGGTTTTAAAGGTAGATGGGGTCCATAAAAAATTTTTAAAAACTCTACGTTTTCTAGGCAGATGGGCTCCATAAAAAATTCTTTAAAAACTCCACGTTTTCTAGGAAGATGGGTTACATAAAAAATTCTTTAAAAAATTCACGTTTTCTGGGTTACATAAAAAATTCTTTAAAAAATTCACGTTTTCTAGGCAGATGGGCTCCATAAAAAATTCTTTAAAAAATCCAGGTTTTCTAGGCGGATGGGCTCCATAAAAAAATTCTTTAAAAAATCCACGATTCTAGGCAGATGGGCTCCATAAAAAATTCTTTAAAAAAATCCACGTTTTCTAGGCAGGTGGGCTACATAAAAAATTCTTTTAAAAAATCCACGTTTTCTAGGTAGATGGGTTGCATAAAAAATTCTTTAAAAAATCCACGTTTTCTAGGTAGATGGGTTGCATAAAAAATTCTTTAAAAAATCCACGTTTTTTGGTAGATGGGTTGCATAAAAAATTCTTTAAAAAATTCACGTTTTCTAGGTAGATGGGTTACATAAAAAATTCTTTAAAAAATGCACGTTTTCTAGGCAGATGGGCTGCATAAAAAATTCTTTAAAAAATTCACGTTTTCTAGGCAGATGGGCTCCATAAAAAAATCCACGTTTTCTAGGCCATAAAAATTCTTTAAAATCCACTTTTTCTAGGCAAATGGGCTCCATAAAAAATTCTTTAAAAAATCAACGTTTTCTAGGCAGATGGGCTCCATAAAAAATTCTTTAAAAAATCCACGTTTTCTAGGCAGATGGGCTCCATAAAAAATTCTTAAAAAAATCAACGTTTTCTAGGCAGATGGGCTCCATAAAAAATTCTTTAAAAATCAACGTTTTCTAGGCAGATGGGCTCCATAAAAAATTCTTTAAAAAATCCACGTTTTCTAGGTAGATGGGCTCCATAAAAAATTCTTAAAAAAATCAACGTTTTCTAGGCAGATGGGCTCCATAAAAAATTCTTTAAAAAATCCACGTTTTCTAGGCAGATGGGCTTCATTAAAGATTCTTTAAAAAATCCACGTTTTCTAGGCAGATGGGCTACATAAAAAATTCTTTAAAAAATACAAGTTTTCTAGGCAGATGGCCTCTATAAAAAATTCTTTAAAAATCCACGTTTTCTAGGCAGATGGGCTCCATAAAAAAATCCACGTTTTCTAGTTCTACTGTAAATTTTTGCTCTGTTCCGAACACCTGATGTATTATCACAGAATACACATACAACCTACATATCTGTCTGCCGAAATGCGTGAAATATGTGTGCTTGCCAATTTACCATTACATTTGTAAAAATTGTTATTTATATTAATAACTGTGAATTATCCTGTCAAGGTAAATACACGTTGTAAAAAGCTCAGCCATTTACAATGAAAATGGAAAAAGTATTCAAAGTTTTTTCTACACAAGACGCACATTCACACACTCAGTAATATCTAGACTACACCAACAAACAATAACAACAACCAAAATGACTCACAGACAATATACACACATACATATGTATGTATTTATATGTGTGTATGTACCGGCGACAACCATCATAATTCTATACATTTTCCCAACATTGTGAACAATAATTTTCATTCATACAGATAATTATACAGGTAAACGAGACGCACACAGACAAACAAACATCTCTATATACAGAAGTGATACATTTACACAACACATCCTGCATCCCCACTCTCTAAAATCCCCATAAACACATATTATTACTTGTGTTGTCTACATACATATGTACATTGCAAATGGTATGTTTTAGTTCCTTTCGTGGGGTGTTCATCATCATAATGGTTGTATTAATGCTTATGGTGTTGCCGGTACTGTTACTGTTTAGCTGCTTGTTTGCCATGATTTGTATCCGTTGTGTATCGAGACATTTGTTGGGGGGCGGGTACTGCAATTTCCGATTGTTCATTTACACAAAAATCCAATCAGACAGTTGTAATAATCTGACTTTAGATGTTGTTGTTTGGTCGGTTATGTGTGATATTAGGTGTGTTGTTAGTGACAAAGGAATTTAATAGAAGACAGAAGACAGTTCTTTAAAAATAACAACTTACGGTTACCTATAAACAACGTTTGTGACTTTATTGTAAAAGGGTAGTAGAACATAGCGCAAAGAGTATAAATTCACACAGGAAATTCTGTCTCAGAGTTTTCTTTTAGGTAACCAGTAGGTCTTCTCATAGAGAGTCAATAAATCTTATCTCTCATTCTAGAGGTCTCTAGAGGTAACAAAAGTCCTATTGAAGTCTTCCATAGCAGACCAAGTAGATCTTCTCAAGCAAGACCCGGAAATCTGATAGAAAACCAATTGGTTTCCTCATGGAGGAACAGTAGGTATTCTAATTGAAGATCAGTCGGACTTCTAATTGAAGATCAGTCGGTCTTCTCATAGAAGATCAATTAGTCCTCTCATAGAAGTCCATTTGGTCTTCTCAAAGAAACCCAATTGGTGGAAGAAAAACGCTCTTAATCCAAGAAAGAAGCTTAAATAACATCTTCAATAAAATTCTTAAAAATCAAATCATTTTATTCTGGACAATGAAATCACATTTGTTTGCCGTAATTCCTGACTCCTTGATCTGCAAATATGCCATTGTGTGTGTGATTCTTATTAAATCCATACAAAATACAATAAATATAATAAGCTTCCATAAAACACACACACACAAAGAAGTCTTTGCCTTTTAATAGAGTACATCTCAAAGTTAACCGGAATTTCACACATTTCCATCCACATGCAGTAATGGCATTCGAAGTTATATGATTTCCTGCTAAAGGATATGTTGTGTCCCAGCTGCTTGTATGTGTGTTACAAGTAAGCAACTACAAAAACAATTACCTATGCACAGCATGACTTTAGCTGGATGATTGACTGGTCGACTGCCTGCATACATGGCTGACATGTCTGTAGTTCTCATCTGGAAAAATGTAAGCAACTGTAACAAGATGTCATTCCGCAATGTGTACATTTTATGAAAAGCAACAATAAATTGATGTCATATTTACAATGAATAGCTTTTTGAAAAAGCAAGTAGAGTAGTGGTTGCAGATTGTATGCAGCGGATGCCATGCATGTTTGTCGTCTTCGTCTTCTTCTATGGAAGGGAAATTCAAGGGAAATGTATATTTTCTCCGAAAATGCACTACTTGCAGCAGCATCTGTAATAATAAGAAGCAACAATTGGTGCTTCTGTGGTAAGTTTGTGGTAAATGAAGAGACAATATTGAGGCAACAAAATAATTGACACGAATGGAAATAAAAAATTAATTTCTCAAGGATTGAGAAATGGTGATTTTTTTTTTTTTCTTAAATGCGTCATGGAAAGTTTATAAAATATAAAAAATGTGTGCTGTATAACAGTTCTAAAAAGTATTATATTTTTTTAAATTCCCTTTTAACTGTTGTACTGTGGTCCTGAATACCTAAAATATCTTTTTGGACAATTACCAACAATTATAAATAAAATGGTTGCTGTATAACAGTTTCAAAAACTTTTATAATTTTCAAAATTTAAAAGAAATATTCTTATTTCTGCCAAAATGCGTACTTAAAAATAGTATAGTATAACAGTTTTGGAAAAATACTCTTATACTGTTCTACAATGCTCAAAATAGTCAAATGCCTGTCATAATTTGTACTTAAAAAATAATAATTTTAAAAAATAAAATTTCGCAAGGATTGAGAAATGGTGATTTCTTTTGTTCTCAAATGCGTCATGAAAAGCTTGTAAAATACTAAAAATTGTGTGCTGTAAAACAGTTTTCTAAACTGTTATAATTTTCTTAAATACTCTTTTAACTGTAGTCCTGAATACATAAATTACTTTTTTTGGCAATTTCCTACAATTATAAACACAAATATAATAATTGGTTGCTGTATAACAGTTTCAAAAACTTTTATAATTTTTAAGATTTGAAAGAAATATTCTTATGTCTGTCAAAATGTGTACTTTAAAAATAGTAAGTGATAATTTGCTTTATAACAGTTCTGAAAGCTGACTGTATAACAGTTTTGTATAAACTGTTATACTTTTCTAAAATGCTCAAAAAGCTTAACAAGTTTGACCTCTTTTCGTTGTAGCTGAGTCATTCACCTTTGAACTGTTATACTGAATGTAAATAAAAAATAATTTCGCAAGTATTGGGAGAGGGTGAGGATGATTTCTTTTTTTCTTAAATGCGTCATGAAAAGCTTGTAAAATATAAAATTATGTGCTGCATAACAGTTTTCTAACCTGTTATAATTTTCCTAAATAATTTTAGGGTAAATTACCTTAAATATAATAATTGGTTGCTGTATAACAGTTTCAAAAACTTTTATAATATTCAAAATTTGAGAGAAATGTTCTTATTTCTGTTAAAATATGTACTGTAAAATAGCAAGTGATTGTTGGCTGTATAACACTCTAGAAAACTGAATGTATAACAGTTTAGAAATATCTGTTATATTTCTCCAAAATGCTCACAAATCTAAAAAATAGACTAATTTTGTCATAATTTTAATTAAAAAGTAATGATATATTTTGTTGTAGCTGATTCACACACCTTTGAACTGTTATACTGAATGTAAATAAAAAATAATTTAGCATGTATTGGGAAAGGGTGAGGATGATTTCGTTTGTTCTTAAATGACAGTTTTAACAGTTTTAAAAAGTGTTATAATTTTTTAAAATGCTCTTTTAGCTTTTGTGTTTCTGAATATGTAAAATATATTTAATTGGCAATTACCAACATTTATAAGTAAATTGGATGCTGTATAACAGTTTCAATAACTTTTATAATTTTCAAAATGTAAAAGTAATATTCGTATTTCTGCCAAAATGTGTACTTTAAAAATAGGACGAGATTTTTTGCTCTACAGCAGCTGTATAACAGTTTTGAAAAACTGTTATACATTTCTAAAATGCACAAAAAGCAAAAAATAGTCAAATTTCTGTTTTAATTTGTACTTAAAAAAATAATGTTAAAAAATAAAATATCGCAAGGATTGAGAAATGGTTGTAAAATGCTTGTAAAATACAACATTTGTGTGCTATATAACAGTTCTAAAACCTGTTATAATTTTATTAAATACTCTTTTGACTGTTGTACTGTAGTCCTGAATACATTTATTAACTTTTATTTGGCAATAACCTACAATTATAAACACAGATATAATAATTGGTTGCTTTATAACAGTTTCAAAAACTTTTATAATTTTCAAAATTTGAAGGAAATATTCTTAATTCTGTCAAAATGAGTACTTTAAAAATAGTAAGTGATTGTTTGCTGTATAACAGCTGTATAACAGTTTTTTCAAAACTGTTATACTGTTCTAAAATGCTCAAAAACAAAAAATAGTCAAATTTAAACAAATAATTTGTACTTAAAAAATAATAATCTCTTTTCGTTGCAGCTGCGTCCCCAAAGCGCATATGCTACTGAAAATTACTATATTTTGTACAGTTTATGTAGTTTTAGGGCCGCGACGACTCACTCTGAGACCAAAGTTACATTGTGTTCATCCTCCTTTAAGTAAAAGAGAAAATATTGAATAAAAGAATAGTATAAAAATAAATTAAATAACCGGAAGTTGGAAAAGACATATAGGACTCCAATGAGGAAGATGACGGTTGATAGCAATTTAGTTTAAAACTTGAAGACGCTCAGAGTACTTTCTCTATGGCCATCTGAGACTTTGCTTGAACTGCTATTTTGACTACATTTTTTAAAGCTTATGTAGGTCTAGGTTTAAGGACGCACGACAGTAATTTGTGCAGCTGCTCGGAGACCAAAGGTCCTGTAACAGAAGAGAAAATATAGAATGGAAGAGTGACATCAAAAATAAACTTAGATGCCAAGTAGTTAGGAAATCTAGTTAGGATTTCAAAGATGAAGGCGAAAGTTAATTGAAATTTAGCTTAAAGCTTGAAGACACTCAGAATACATTCCCCATAGCCATCGAAGACTTCTTGAGAAAAACAAAGTGACTGCTGCGAAGTCATTCATTTTTATTTGAACTGTTATACTGCTGTCCCCAAAACGCATATGCTATTGAAAATGACTATATTTTGTACAGTTTATGTAGGTTTAGGGCCTCGATGAGTCACTCGGAGACCAAAGGTCTATTGTTTTCATCCCCCTAAGTAGAAGAGAAAACATTGAGTGGAAAGTAGTATAAAAATAATTTTAAGCGGCAAGTAGTTAGAACAAATAGACAGGACTTCAAAGAGGAAGACGCTGAGAATACTTTACCCATTGCCATCTCAGAACTAAGTGCTTGAACTGTTATACTGCGATCAAATATGCTATGGAAAATGTTAATATTTTGTAGAGTTTATGTAGGCTTATGTTTAAGGACGCGCGACAGTAATTTATGCTGCTGCTCAGAGACCAAAGGTACATTGAGTTATCCTGTAAATAGGGAAGAGAAAATATAGAATGGAAGGCGACATCAAAAGAAAATGAGACGTCGAGTAGTTAGGAACGCTAGATGGGACTTCAAAGAGGAAGTCGACAGTTGATTGAAATTTAATTTAAAGCTTTAAGGCACTCGGAATACTTTCCCCATAGCCTTATAAGACTTTTTGTGAAAAGGAAAGTGACTGCAGCTGAGCCACTCATCTTAGTTTGAACTGTTATACTGCGGTCCCAAAACTCATATGTTTTTGAAAATGGCTATATTTTCTAAAGTTAATGTAGTTTTAGGTTTAATGATGCGACAAACCACTCGGAGAACAACGGGGACCATTGTGTTCATCCTTCTGTATGTAAAAAAGAAAAAATAGAATGGAAGAGTGGTATAAAAAAGAAAGCCTTACCATTTACTTTACCTCCCCTTCTCCCCAAACCAGTTTTGTATTGTACACATTAACAAAACCTACACCCCTTTCAAATACATTTGTTATGTGTCAGTTAAGCTAAGCCCTAACAACAATTAAACGTCCTCAGGAGCAAGGGGAACAGCGAGCTCCAACACAAAAAGAAACAAAATGTTGGCAACACGAAATGAATTCATTTGCAAATAAATCTTGGCTCAACATTAAAAATAAATTACAAATCAAAACAACAATACACAAAAAAATCTCAGTTAAATATAACAAACCTCACCCTATCCCTACGTCTCCCTCCTCTTCACCATCACGCATTCAGGACTTACAAAATGATTTGTTGCTTATTTGCCTGCCTGCTTGGCATGGCATACATTTTAACCTAATGGACGAAAAAACAACAACCCAATAAGAATAACACACATATTTCACTCCCTGCTGTTACCCCGAGGATCAAGGGCTGCGTGTCTTCTTTGGCTTGCGTGCCTGCATTTAAGTGTTAATGGTCTATTAATGACCTTAAATTAATCACCGAACATTATTACCCCCTCGAACATTAAAATCAAATAATGAAAGCCAATTTGTAAAAGACCGAATCGAACGGAGCTGAATCCGCACTTAAGTAAAATGAAAATTCAACAGAATCTGCTTAAGAAAAATCATGCTAATTATTTAAAATAATAATATGTATTTTTTGAGATGAATGAACTTTAAATGTAATAGATACCCTTGCATAAGAAAACTTTGTCTAAAAATAAGACCAAATCGTCAATAGTATAACCTGGTGGTATTCTATAGAACAACTTCAGTTTTTAATGGAAGATCCGGTCATCTTCTATAGGAAACAAAAAATCTTCCGTTAAAATACTTTTTGTCTTTATAGTGAGACATGTTTGTATTCTGTCATTTGTATTTCAGTCTTCCGTAGAAAAATATAGCGGTCTTTTATACGAACTTGGCTAAAATAGGCAGACCGACAAACTGTTCTTCTAGGAGACGAACTACTGGTCTACTTTGTATCAGAAATACTTCCTCTCCTACTGATCTTCTTTGAGAAGACTTAGATGATATACTGGTATTTTATTAAGACTGGCCTTCTATTAGAACACCAACTATGAGGAGACGAACTGGTGTTCTATGAGTAGTCGAACTATTTGAACACTACCTGTTCTACTATAAGAAGGTTTATGAAAGATAAACTGGTCTTCTATAAGAAGAAAATTTGGTCTTCTTTGAGGGGTCCTTCTGTTGGTCTCCTCATAAAACATTGGTTCTTCACCTCAGAGAAGATCAATTGTTTTCATAGAAGACTTCTTTTGTCTTCTTTTAGAAGACCAGTTGGTGTTCTCAAAGAAAAACTCTTGGTTTTCTGATAAAACAAATCTTGGTCTTCCATTGAAGAAGTCATGGTATTGTCATAGAAGGCCTATTGTTCTTCTCATAGAAGACCTCTTGGTCTTCTCACAAAAAATAAAAGAGCTGTTGGTCTTCTCATAGAAGACCTGTTGGCCCTCTCATAGCAGACCTGTTGGTCCTCTCATATAATACCTGTTTGTATTCTCATAAAAGAACTTTTGGTATTCTAATAAACAAATCTTGGTCTTCTCATAGAAGACCTCATGATTTTTTTATAGTAGACCTCATGGTCGTCTCATAGAAGACATCATGGTCTTCTCATAGAAGACTTCATGGTCTTCTGGTAGAAGACCTCATGGCCTTCTCATAGAATACCTCATGGCTTTCTCATAGAGGACCTCATGGTTTTCTCATAGAAGACCTCATGGTCTTCTTATAGAAGGCCTCATGGTCTTCTCATAGAAGGCCTTTGGTTTTCTGATAGAAGACCTCATGGTCTTCTCATAGAAGACCTCATGGTCTTCTCATAGAAGACCATGGTCTCATAGAAGAACATGGTCTTCTTTTAGAGGACATCAAGGTCTTCTTATAGAAGACCTCATGGTCTTCTCATAGAAAACGTCATGGTCTTCTCATAGAAGACCTCATGGTCTTCTTATAGAAGACCTCATGGTCTTCTCATAGAAGACCTCATGGTCCTCTCATAGAAGACCTCATGGTCTTCTCATAGAAGACCTCATGGTCTTCTCATAGAAGGCCTCATGGTCTTCTCATAGAAGACCTCATGGTCTTCTCATAGAAGTCCTCATGGTCTTCTCATAGAAGACCTCATGGTCTTCTCATAGAAGACGTCATGGTCTTCTCATAGAAGACGTCATGGTCTTCTCATAGAAGACCTCATGGTCTTCCCATAGAAGACGTCATGGTCTTCTCATAGGAGACCTCATGGTCTTCTCATAGAAGACGTCATGGTCTTCTCATAGGAGACCTCATGGTCTTCTCATAGAAGACCTCATGGTCCTCTAATAGAAGGCCTTCGGTCTTCTCTTCGAAAAGCTCATGGTTTTCTCTTAAAAGACCTCATGGTCTTCTCATAGAATACCTCATGGTCTTCTCATGGTCTTCTCATAGAATACCTTTGGTCTTCTATGAGAAGACTTTTTGGACTTCTTACAGAAGATCAATTGGATTTTTCATAGAAAATCTGTTGGATTTTTCATAGATAATCTGTTGGTTTTCTCACAGAAGACCTCATGGTCTTCTCATAGAAGACCTCATGGTCTTCTCATAGAAGACCTCATGGTCTTCTCAGAGAAGACTTCATGGTCTTCTCATAGAACACTTTATGGTCTTCTCATAGAAGACCTCATGGTCTTCTCATAGAATACCTCATGATTTCCCATAGAATACCTCATGGTCTTCTCATAGAAGACCTCATGGTCTTTTCATAGAAGACCTCATGGTCTTCTCATAGAAGACCTCATGGTCTTCTCATAGAAGACCTCATGGTCTTCTCATAGAAGACCTCATGGTCTTCTCATAGAAGACCTCATGGTCTTCTCATAGAAGACCTCATGGTCTTCTCATAGAAGACCTCATGGTCTTCTCATAGAAGATCTCATGGTCTTCTCATGGAAGACCTCATGGTCTTCTCATAGAAGACCTCATGGCCTTTTCATAGAAGACCTCATGGTCTTCTCATAGAAGACCTCATGGTCTTCTCATAGAAGATCTCATGGTCTTCTCATGGAAGACCTCATGGTCTTCTCATAGAAGACCTCATGGTCTTCTCATAGAAGACCTCATGGTCTTCTCATAGAAGACCTCATGGTCTTCTCATAGAAGATCTCATGGTCTTCTCATGGAAGACCTCATGGTTTTCTCATAGAAGACCTCATGGTCTTCTCATAGAAGACCTCATGGTATTCTCATAGAAGACCTCATGGTCTTCTTATAGAAAACCTCACGGTCTTTTTATAGGAGACCTCATGGTCTTCTCATAGAAGACGTCACGGTCTTCTCATAGAAGACCTCATAGTCTTCTCATAGAAGACCTCATAGTCTTCTCATAGAAGACCTCATAGTCTTCTCATAGAAGACCTCATGGTCCTCTCATAGAAGACCTCATGGCCTTCTCATAGAAGACGTCGTGGCCTTCTCATAGAAGACCTCATGGTTTTCTTATTGAAGACCTCATGGTCTTCTCATAGAAGATTTTTTCTAATAGAAAATCTGTTGGTCTTCTCCTAAAAGACCGCTGGTCTTCTCGTGGAAGACCTCATAGTCTTCTCATAGAAGACCTCATAGTCTTCTCATAGAAGACCTCATGGTCTTCTCATAGAAGACCTCATGGTCTTCTCATAGAAGACCTCATGGCCCTCTCATAGAAGACTTCATGGTCTTCTCATAGAAGACCTCATGGTGTTCTGAAAGGAGACCTCATGGTGTTCTCATAGAAGCCCTCATGGTGTTCTCATAGAAGACCTCATGGTGTTCTCATAGAAGACCTCATGGTATTCTCATAGAATACCTCATGGTCTTCTCATAGAAGAGCTCATGGTCTTCTGATAGAAGACCTCATCGTCTTCTCATAGAAGATCTCATGGTCTTCTCATAGAAGACCTCATGGTCTTCTGATAGAAGACCTCATGGTCTTCTCATAGAAGACTTCACGGTCTTCTTATAGAAAACCTCACAGTCTTTTTATAGGAGACCTCATGGTCTTCTCCTAGAAGACCTCATGGTCTTCTCCTAGAAGACCTCATGGTCTTCTCCTAGAAGACCTCATGGTCTTCTCAAAGAAGACCTCATGGTCTTCTCATAGAAGACCTCATGGTCTTCTCATAGAAGACCTCATGGTCTTCTCATAGAATACCTCAAATCTTCTATGTGAAGATGGCATGTCTTCTATGGGAAGAACAACAGGTCTTCTATGAGAAGACCGAGGACCCTCCTCAGAGACCAAGAAGTCTTCTACGAAAAAACGGAGTAGTATCCTCATAGAACAAAAAGTCTTCTATGAGAACACCAACCGATTATCTTTGAGGATATCAAAAACAATGAGAAGGCCAAGAGTTGTTCAATGAGAATACCAAGAGAAACTCTATGAGAAGACAAACAAATCTATTTTGAGAAGACCAACAGATCGAGAGGTCTTCGATCGGGAGACATATCAATGAGTGCTCAATGATATGGAACCTACTGTTTATTGCCGAGTCCACTTGTACTCAAGAAATGGCGCCAACATCACTGAGGGTTATTTTGCCACAGTTGAAATTTTTTATGTTGCCTGGCCGGGGAATGAAACCCACGACTTTGAGCGTGGAAGGAGGGTGTGCATATCATTACACCACGGTGGCACCCATATAGGTTTTATATAGGAAAATCAAAAGGTCTCCTATGGGAAAACCAGCAAATCTTCTATGAGAAGACCTCATGGTCTTCTCATAGAAGACCTCATGGTCTTCTCATAGAAGACCTCGTGGTCTTCTCATAGAAGACCTCGTGGTCTTCTCATAGAAGACCTCATGTTCTTCTCATAGAAGACGTCATGGTCTTCTCATAGAAGACCTCATGTTCTTCTCATAGAAGACCTCATGGTCTTATCATAGGAGACCTCATGGTCTTCTCATTGAAGAAATCATGGTCTTCTCATAGAAGACCTCATTGTCTTCTCGTAGAAGACCTCATGGTCTTCTCATAGAAGATCTAATGGTCTTCTCATAGAAGACTTCATGGTCTTCTCATAGAAGACAACCTCATGGTCTTCTTATAGAAGACCTCATGGTCTTCTCATAGAAGACCTCATGGTCTTCTCATAGAAGACCTCATGGTCTTCTCATAGAAGACCTCATGGTCTTCTCATACAAGACCTCATGGTCTTCTCATAGAAGACCTCATGGTCTTCTCATAGAAGACCTCATGGTCTTCTCATAGAAGACCTCATGGTCTTCTCATAGAAGACCTCATGGTCTTCTCATAGAAGACCTCATGGTCTTCTCATAGAAGACCTCATGGTCTTCTCATACAAGACCTCATGGTCTTCGCATACAAGACCTCATGGTCTTCTCATAGAAGATTTGTTGGTTTTCCCATAGGAGACCTTTTGATTTTCCTATATAAAACCTATATGGGTGCCACCGTGGTGTAATTATATGCACACCCGCCTTCCACGCTCAAAGTCGTGGGTTTCATTCCCCGGCCAGGCAACATAAAAAATTTCAACTGTGGCAAAATAACCCTCAGTGATGTTGGCGCCATTTCTTGAGTACAAGTGGACTCGGCAATAAACAGTAAGTTCCATATCATTGAGCACTCATTGATATGTCTCCCGATCGAAGACCTCTCGATCTGTTGGTCTTCTCAAAATAGATTTGTTTGTCTTCTCATAGAGTTTCTCTTGGTCTTCTCATTGAACAACTCTTGGTCTTCTCATTGTTTTTGATATCCTCAAAGATAATCGGTTGGTGTTCTCATAGAAGACCTTTTGTTCTATGAGGATACTACTCCGTTTTTTCGTAGAAGACTTCTTGGTCTCTGAGGAGGGTCTTCGGTCTTCACATAGAAGATCTGTTGTTCTTCCCATAGAAGACATGCCATCTTCACATAGAAGATTTGTTCTTCTCCCTTTGTAAGACGTGTTGATGTTCTAATAGGAAACATATTGGTTTTCTCAAAGAAGAGCTGTTGGTTGCTGGTGAGAACCCTTTTATGTAGAATGGATGCTGGAAGAAAAACTTTTTGTAGAAAGGGATAGGGTACAGAACCGTTCCTGTGAAAGAGATGTTGGTAAGAAAAGGTCCTTACCAGCATCCGTTCAATAAGAAAGAGGGATTGCCAGCTTTTTTCTAGAACAGCACTCTTTTCATAAGAAAGTGTTCCCTTTCTGTGAAGAACGGTCTACACGGTAAGACATTGCCTTTACCAACTACATTTCTGCAAAAAGTGTAATCAGTGGTGTTCCCTTTACATCCAAGAGAAACTTTTTGCGTTGTATTGCTTCAAAAGTATGGGCGTAAGGTACAGGTCCGACAAGTTTTCGTTCGTGATTTATTAACACTTAGTTAACCCGTCTCAAAAGCACAAATTGTTATGCGTAAAGAATTAGTGAAATACTTTTAATTAGGTTGAGGTTTCCTGCTACAAAATCCTCTCTACGTGATACATTTCCTGTATCCTTTGGTTAAACATTATATGGGTTTTTAATACCAACAAATTAACTAGCTTAATAATAACATTAGATAATGACAACCAACTACAGTTTCATTGGGATAGTAAACTCATCTCATCCACAAACACAACAAAAATTGACCCTTTTCACAAAAAAAAAAACTGAAATCCTTTGAACTTTGTTCGTTATCCATTTCATCAGGATAGTAATTAAAATATTTTCCTGTGTCTATCGTATTCCCATTCCCAACTGAAAGGGGTTTCCATTCGGTTGTCCTCTTGCGTGTGCTCCTCTTTTTTCGGCAGGATATTTTAATCACTTATGAAATGGTTAATCCTTTTTGAAATAATACCCAGGTTCTTTTGGCTATCTGTCTGCGAAAACATGAAACCCACAAAAAGCAACAGACAAGAAGACGGCTCATAGAGGGAAGAGAATAAAAGAAAGCAAACCAGAAAAAAATCCCCAAACTAGCCGTTAATGTTACATAAATCACATGCTGTCTTAAGTGGCCCACGTTTGTGTCATTGCAACACTTTTAATCTCTTAAATGTAATCCATGGCATGGCCGTCGTTCGGCTGGCTGGTTGTATGGTCACTGGAGCTGACTGCGGGATAATGTCTACCTTACCTCTTTCAAGGGACGATTGAACGAAAAAAAAAAATAAAGAGTAAAAATGAAAAGTTATATTGAAACCGAAGAAAAAGATATGAAACATAAAAACAACAACTGAAAAATAGGCTGCATACAACACTAGGCAACAGAACACACTTACCAAGTCAAAGAAAAATCATATGTTACACTGTGGCTCCTCTCTTGGAAGACCTCATGGTCCTCTCATAGAAGACGTATTGCTCTTCTCTTAGAAGACCTGTGGATCTTCTCATAGAAGAACTGCGGAATTTTTCTTAGAAGACCTCCTGGTCTCATCATAAAAGTCATCCCGTTCTGCTCATAGAATACTTCTTAGAAGACATGTTGCCCTTTTCATGGAAAACCTCTTGCTCTTCCCTGAAAAAAACCTGTGGGTTTTGTCGTTTTATCATACAAAGCTTGTGGGAATCTCATAGAAGACCTGTGCGTCTCCTCGTAAAAAAAACTATTGTTCTTCTCTTAAAAGACGTTCTGGTCTTCCCATAGAAGAATGTTCTTCGTTTGTTAGAATACCTCTTGATCTTCTCCTAGACAACGTTGTGGTCTTCTCAAGAAGATTTCTTGTTATTTCCTTAGAAGACTTCCTGGTCTTCTCATAAAACACATTTTATTAGAATTTTTCAAGCCCTTCTTTAGCCAATAAAGCGTGGATTTTTTATAAAGAATTTTTCAAGCCCTCCTTTAGCCAATAAAGTGTGGATTTTTAAAGAATTTTTCAAGCCCTCCTTTAGCCAATAAAGCGTGGATTTTTTAAAGAATTTTTCAAGCCCTCCTTTAGCCAATAAAGCGTGGATTTTTTAAAGAATTTTTCATGCCCTCGTTTAGCCAATAAAGCGTAGATTTTTTAAAGAATTTTTCAAGCCCTCCTTTAGCCAATAAAGCGTGGATTTTTTAAAGAATTTTTTAAGCCCTCCTTTAGCCAATAAAGCGTGGATTTTTTAAAGAATTTTTCAAGCCCTCCTTTAGCCAATAAAGCGTGGATTTTTTAAAGAATTTTTCAAGCCCTCCTTTAGCCAATAAAGCGTGGATTTTTTAAAGAATTTTTCAAGCCCTCCTTTAGCCAATAAAGCGTGGATTTTTTAAAGAATTTTTCAAGCCCTCCTTTAGCCAATAAAGCGTGGATTTTTTAAAGAATTTTTTAAGCCCTCCTTTAGCCAATAAAGCGTGGATTTTTTAAAGAATTTTTCAAGCCCTCTTTTAGCCAATAAAGCGTGGATTTTTTAAAGAATTTTTCAAGCCCTCCTTTAGCCAATAAAGCGTGGATTTTTTAAAGAATTTTTAAGCCCTCCTTTAGCCAATAAAGCGTGGACTTTTTAAAGAATTTTTTAAGCCCTCCTTTAGCCAATAAAGCGTGGATTTTTTAAAGAATTTTTCAAGCCCTCCTTTAGCCAATACAGCGTGGATTTTTTAAAGAATTTTTCAAGCCCTCCTTTAGCCAATAAAGCGTGGATTTTTTAAAGAATTTTTCAAGCCCTCCTTTAGCCAATAAAGCGTGGATTTTTTAAAGAATTTTTCAAGCCCTCCTTTAGCCAATAAAGCGTGGATTTTTTAAAGAATTTTTCAAGCCCTCCTTTAGCCAATAAAGCGTGGATTTTTTAAAGAATTTTTCAAGCCCTCCTTTAGCCAATAAAGCGTGGATTTTTTAAAGAATTTTTCAAGCCCTCCTTTAGCCAATAAAGCGTGGATTTTTTAAAGAATTTTTCAAGCCCTCCTTTAGCCAATAAAGCGTGGATTTTTTAAAGAATTTTTCAAGCCCTCCTTTAGCCAATAAAGCGTGGATTTTTTAAAGAATTTTTCAAGCCCTCCTTTAGCCAATAAAGCGTGGATTTTTTAAAGAATTTTTCAAGCCCTCCTTTAGCCAATAAAGCGTGGATTTTTTAAAGAATTTTTCAAGCCCTCCTTTAGCCAATAAAGCGTGGATTTTTTAAAGAATTTTTCAAGCCCTCCTTTAGCCAATAAAGCGTGGATTTTTTAAAGAATTTTTCAAGCCCTCCTTTAGCCAATAAAGCGTGGATTTTTTAAAGAATTTTTCAAGCCCTCCTTTAGCCAATAAAGCGTGGATTTTTTAAAGAATTTTTCAAGCCCTCCTTTAGCCAATAAAGCGTGGATTTTTTAAAGAATTTTTCAAGCCCTCCTTTAGCCAATAAAGCGTGGATTTTTTAAAGAATTTTTCAAGCCCTCCTTTAGCCAATAAAGCGTGGATTTTTTAAAGAATTTTTCAAGCCCTCCTTTAGCCAATAAAGCGTGGATTTTTTAAAGAATTTTTCAAGCCCTCCTTTAGCCAATAAAGCGTGGATTTTTTAGAGAATTTTTCAAGCCCTCCTTTAGCCAATAAAGCGTGGATTTTTTAGAGAATTTTTCAAGCCCTCCTTTAGCCAATAAAGCGTGGATTTTTTAAAGAATTTTTCAAGCCCTCCTTTAGCCAATAAAGCGTGGATTTTTTAAAGAATTTTTCAAGCCCTCCTTTAGCCAATAAAGCGTGGATTTTTTAAAGAATTTTTCAAGCCCTCCTTTAGCCAATAAAGCGTGGATTTTTTAAAGAATTTTTCAAGCCCTCCTTTAGCCAATAAAGCGTGGATTTTTTAAAGAATTTTTCAAGCCCTCCTTTAGCCAATAAAGCGTGGATTTTTTAAAGAATTTTTCAAGCCCTCCTTTAGCCAATAAAGCGTGGATTTTTTAAAGAATTTTTCAAGCCCTCCTTTAGCCAATAAAGCGTGGATTTTTTAAAGAATTTTTCAAGCCCTCCTTTAGCCAATAAAGCGTGGATTTTTTAAAGAATTTTTCAAGCCCTCCTTTAGCCAATAAAGCGTGGATTTTTTAAAGAATTTTTCAAGCCCTCCTTTAGCCAATAAAGCGTGGATTTTTTAAAGAATTTTTCAAGCCCTCCTTTAGCCAATAAAGCGTGGATTTTTTAAAGAATTTTTCAAGCCCTCCTTTAGCCAATAAAGCGTGGATTTTTTAAAGAATTTTTCAAGCCCTCCTTTAGCCAATAAAGCGTGGATTTTTTAAAGAATTTTTCAAGCCCTCCTTTAGCCAATAAAGCGTGGATTTTTTAAAGAATTTTTCAAGCCCTCCTTTAGCCAATAAAGCGTGGATTTTTTAAAGAATTTTTCAAGCCCTCGTTTAGCCAATAAAGCGTAGATTTTTTAAAGAATTTTTCAAGCCCTCCTTTAGCCAATAAAGCGTGGATTTTTTAAAGAATTTTTCAAGCCCTCCTTTAGCCAATAAAGCGTGGATTTTTTAAAGAATTTTTCAAGCCCTCGTTTAGCCAATAAAGCGTAGATTTTTTAAAGAATTTTTGAAGCCCTCCTTTAGCCAATAAAGCGTGGATTTTTTAAAGAATTTTTCAAGCCCTCCTTTAGCCAATAAAGTGTGGATTTTTAAAGAATTTTTCAAGCCCTCCTTTAGCCAATAAAGCGTGGATTTTTTAAAGAATTTTTCATGCCCTCGTTTAGCCAATAAAGCGTAGATTTTTTAAAGAATTTTTCAAGCCCTCCTTTAGCCAATAAAGCGTGGATTTTTTAAAGAATTTTTTAAGCCCTCCTTTAGCCAATAAAGCGTGGATTTTTTAAAGAATTTTTCAAGCCCTCCTTTAGCCAATAAAGCGTGGATTTTTTAAAGAATTTTTTAAGCCCTCCTTTAGCCAATAAAGCGTGGATTTTTTAAAGAATTTTTCAAGCCCTCCTTTAGCCAATAAAGCGTGGATTTTTTAAAGAATTTTTCAAGCCCTCCTTTAGCCAATAAAGCGTGGATTTTTTAAAGAATTTTTCAAGCCCTCCTTTAGCCAATAAAGCGTGGATTTTTTAAAGAATTTTTTAAGCCCTCCTTTAGCCAATAAAGCGTGGATTTTTTAAAGAATTTTTCAAGCCCTCCTTTAGCCAATAAAGCGTGGATTTTTTAAAGAATTTTTCAAGCCCTCCTTTAGCCAATAAAGCGTGGATTTTTTAAAGAATTTTTAAGCCCTCCTTTAGCCAATAAAGCGTGGATTTTTTAAAGAATTTTTTAAGCCCTCCTTTAGCCAATAAAGCGTGGATTTTTTAAAGAATTTTTCAAGCCCTCCTTTAGCCAATACAGCGTGGATTTTTTAAAGAATTTTTCAAGCCCTCCTTTAGCCAATAAAGCGTGGATTTTTCAAAGAATTTTTCAAGCCCTCCTTTAGCCAATAAAGCGTGGATTTTTTAAAGAATTTTTCAAGCCCTCCTTTAGCCAATAAAGCGTGGATTTTTTAAAGAATTTTTCAAGCCCTCCTTTAGCCAATAAAGCGTGGATTTTTTAAAGAATTTTTCAAGCCCTCCTTTAGCCAATAAAGCGTGGATTTTTTAAAGAATTTTTCAAGCCCTCCTTTAGCCAATAAAGCGTGGATTTTTTAAAGAATTTTTCAAGCCCTCCTTTAGCCAATAAAGCGTGGATTTTTTAAAGAATTTTTCAAGCCCTCCTTTAGCCAATAAAGCGTGGATTTTTTAAAGAATTTTTCAAGCCCTCCTTTAGCCAATAAAGCGTGGATTTTTAAAGAATTTTTCAAGCCCTCCTTTAGCCAATAAAGCGTGGATTTTTTAAAGAATTTTTCAAGCCCTCCTTTAGCCAATAAAGCGTGGATTTTTTAAAGAATTTTTCAAGCCCTCCTTTAGCCAATAAAGCGTGGATTTTTTAAAGAATTTTTCAAGCCCTCCTTTAGCCAATAAAGCGTGGATTTTTTAAAGAATTTTTCAAGCCCTCCTTTAGCCAATAAAGCGTGGATTTTTTAAAGAATTTTTCAAGCCCTCCTTTAGCCAATAAAGCGTGGATTTTTTAAAGAATTTTTCAAGCCCTCCTTTAGCCAATAAAGCGTGGATTTTTTAAAGAATTTTTCAAGCCCTCCTTTAGCCAATAAAGCGTGGATTTTTTAAAGAATTTTTCAAGCCCTCCTTTAGCCAATAAAGCGTGGATTTTTTAAAGAATTTTTCAAGCCCTCCTTTAGCCAATAAAGCGTGGATTTTTTAAAGAATTTTTCAAGCCCTCCTTTAGCCAATAAAGCGTGGATTTTTTAAAGAATTTTTCAAGCCCTCCTTTAGCCAATAAAGCGTGGATTTTTTAAAGAATTTTTCAAGCCCTCCTTTAGCCAATAAAGCGTGGATTTTTTAAAGAATTTTTCAAGCCCTCCTTTAGCCAATAAAGCGTGGATTTTTTAAAGAATTTTTCAAGCCCTCCTTTAGCCAATAAAGCGTGGATTTTTTAAAGAATTTTTCAAGCCCTCCTTTAGCCAATAAAGCGTGGATTTTTTAAAGAATTTTTCAAGCCCTCCTTTAGCCAATAAAGCGTGGATTTTTTAAAGAATTTTTCAAGCCCTCCTTTAGCCAATAAAGCGTGGATTTTTTAAAGAATTTTTCAAGCCCTCCTTTAGCCAATAAAGCGTGGATTTTTTAAAGAATTTTTCAAGCCCTCCTTTAGCCAATAAAGCGTGGATTTTTTAAAGAATTTTTCAAGCCCTCCTTTAGCCAATAAAGCGTGGATTTTTTAAAGAATTTTTCAAGCCCTCCTTTAGCCAATAAAGCGTGGATTTTTTAAAGAATTTTTCAAGCCCTCCTTTAGCCAATAAAGCGTGGATTTTTTAAAGAATTTTTCAAGCCCTCCTTTAGCCAATAAAGCGTGGATTTTTTAAAGAATTTTTCAAGCCCTCCTTTAGCCAATAAAGCGTGGATTTTTTAAAGAATTTTTCAAGCCCTCCTTTAGCCAATAAAGCGTGGATTTTTTAAAGAATTTTTCAAGCCCTCCTTTAGCCAATAAAGCGTGGATTTTTTAAAGAATTTTTCAAGCCCTCGTTTAGCCAATAAAGCGTAGATTTTTTAAAGAATTTTTCAAGCCCTCCTTTAGCCAATAAAGCGTGGATTTTTTAAAGAATTTTTGAAGCCCTCCTTTAGCCAATAAAGCGTGGATTTTTTAAAGAATTTTTCAAGCCCTCCTTTAGCCAATAAAGCGTGGATTATTTAAAGAATTTTTCAAGCCCTCCTTTAGCCAATAAAGCGTGGATTTTTTAAAGAATTTTTCAAGCCCTCCTTTAGCCAATAAAGCGTGGATTTTTTAAAGAATTTTTCAAGCCCTCCTTTAGCCAATAAAGCGTGGATTTTTTAAAGAATTTTTCAAGCCCTCCTTTAGCCAATAAAGCGTGGATTTTTTAAAGAATTTTTCAAGCCCTCCTTTAGCCAATAAAGCGTGGATTTTTTAAAGAATTTTTCAAGCCCTCCTTTAGCCAATAAAGCGTGGATTTTTTAAAGAATTTTTTAAGCCCTCCTTTAGCCAATAAAGCGTGGATTTTTTAAAGAATTTTCAAGCCCTCGTTTAGCCAATAAAGCGTAGATTTTTTAAAGAATTTTTCAAGCCCTCGTTTAGCCAATAAAGCGTAGATTTTTTAAAGAATTTTTCAAGCCCTCCTTTAGCCAATAAAGCGTGGATTTTTTAAAGAATTTTTCAAGCCCTCCTTTAGCCAATAAAGCGTGGATTTTTTAAAGAATTTTTCAAGCCCTCCTTTAGCCAATAAAGCGTGGATTTTTTAAAGAATTTTTTAAGCCCTCCTTTAGCCAATAAAGCGTGGATTTTTTAAAGAATTTTCAAGCCCTCGTTTAACCAATAAAGCGTAGATTTTTTAAAGAATTTTTCAAGCCCTCGTTTAGCCAATAAAGCGTAGATTTTTTAAAGAATTTTTCAAGCCCTCCTTTAGCCAATAAAGCGTGGATTTTTTAAAGAATTTTTCAAGCCCTCCTTTAGCCAATAAAGCGTGGATTTTTTAAAGAATTTTTTAAGCCCTCCTTTAGCCAATAAAGCGTGGATTTTTTAAAGAATTTTCAAGCCCTCGTTTAGCCAATAAAGCGTAGATTTTTTAAAGAATTTTTCAAGCCCTCGTTTAGCCAATAAAGCGTAGATTTTTTAAAGAATTTTTCAAGCCCTCCTTTAGCCAATAAAGCGTGGATTTTTTAAAGAATTTTTCAAGCCCTCCTTTAGCCAATAAAGCGTGGATTTTTTAAAGAATTTTTCAAGCCCTCCTTTAGCCAATAAAGCGTGGATTTTTTAAAGAATTTTTTAAGCCCTCCTTTAGCCAATAAAGCGTGGATTTTTTAAAGAATTTTCAAGCCCTCGTTTAGCCAATAAAGCGTAGATTTTTTAAAGAATTTTTCAAGCCCTCGTTTAGCCAATAAAGCGTAGATTTTTTAAAGAATTTTTCAAGCCCTCCTTTAGCCAATAAAGCGTGGATTTTTTAAAGAATTTTTCAAGCCCTCCTTTAGCCAATAAAGCGTGGATTTTTTAAAGAATTTTTTAAGCCCTCCTTTAGCCAATAAAGCGTGGATTTTTTAAAGAATTTTCAAGCCCTCCTTTAGCCAATAAAGCGTAGATTTTTTAAAGAATTTTTCAAGCCCTCGTTTAGCCAATAAAGCGTAGATTTTTTAAAGAATTTTTCAAGCCCTCCTTTAGCCAATAAAGCGTGGATTTTTTAAAGAATTTTTCAAGCCCTCCTTTAGCCAATAAAGCGTGGATTTTTTAAAGAATTTTTTAAGCCCTCCTTTAGCCAATAAAGCGTGGATTTTTTAAAGAATTTTCAAGCCCTCGTTTAGCCAATAAAGCGTAGATTTTTTAAAGAATTTTTCAAGCCCTCGTTTAGCCAATAAAGCGTAGAATTTTTCAAGCCCTCCTTTAGCCAATAAAGCGTGGATTTTTTAAAGAATTTTTCAAGCCCTCCTTTAGCCAATAAAGCGTGGATTTTTTAAAGAATTTTTCAAGCCCTCCTTTAGCCAATAAAGCGTGGATTTTTTAAAGAATTTTTTAAGCCCTCCTTTAGCCAATAAAGCGTGGATTTTTTAAAGAATTTTCAAGCCCTCGTTTAGCCAATAAAGCGTAGATTTTTTAAAGAATTTTTCAAGCCCTCGTTTAGCCAATAAAGCGTAGATTTTTTAAAGAATTTTTCAAGCCCTCCTTTAGCCAATAAAGCGTGGATTTTTTAAAGAATTTTTCAAGCCCTCCTTTAGCCAATAAAGCGTGGATTTTTTAAAGAATTTTTTAAGCCCTCCTTTAGCCAATAAAGCGTGGATTTTTTAAAGAATTTTCAAGCCCTCGTTTAGCCAATAAAGCGTAGATTTTTTAAAGAATTTTTCAAGCCCTCGTTTAGCCAATAAAGCGTAGATTTTTCAAAGAATTTTTCAAGCCCTCCTTTAGCCAATAAAGCGTGGATTTTTTAAAGAATTTTTCAAGCCCTCCTTTAGCCAATAAAGCGTGGATTTTTTAAAGAATTTTTTAAGCCCTCCTTTAGCCAATAAAGCGTGGATTTTTTAAAGAATTTTCAAGCCCTCGTTTAGCCAATAAAGCGTAGATTTTTTAAAGAATTTTTCAAGCCCTCGTTTAGCCAATAAAGCGTAGATTTTTTAAAGAATTTTTCAAGCCCTCCTTTAGCCAATAAAGCGTGGATTTTTTAAAGAATTTTTCAAGCCCTCCTTTAGCCAATAAAGCGTGGATTTTTTAAAGAATTTTTCAAGCCCTCCTTTAGCCAATAAAGCGTGGATTTTTTAAAGAATTTTTCAAGCCCTCCTTTAGCCAATAAAGCGTGGATTTTTTAAAGAATTTTTTAAGCCCTCCTTTAGCCAATAAAGCGTGGATTTTTTAAAGAATTTTCAAGCCCTCGTTTAGCCAATAAAGCGTAGATTTTTTAAAGAATTTTTCAAGCCCTCCTTTAGCCAATAAAGCGTGGATTTTTTAAAGAATTTTTCAAGCCCTCCTTTAGCCAATAAAGCGTGGATTTTTTAAAGAATTTTTCAAGCCCTCCTTTAGCCAATAAAGCGTGGATTTTTTAAAGAATTTTTCAAGCCCTCGTTTAGCCAATAAAGCGTAGATTTTTTAAAGAATTTTTCAAGCCCTCCTTTAGCCAATAAAGCGTGGATTTTTTAAAGAATTTTTTAAGCCCTCCTTTAGCCAATAAAGCGTGGATTTTTTAAAGAATTTTTCAAGCCCTCCTTTAGCCAATAAAGCGTGGATTTTTTAAAGAATTTTTTAAGCCCTCCTTTAGCCAATAAAGCGTGGATTTTTTAAAGAATTTTTCAAGCCCTCCTTTAGCCAATAAAGCGTGGATTTTTTAAAGAATTTTTTAAGCCCTCCTTTAGCCAATAAAGCGTGGATTTTTTAAAGAATTTTTCAAGCCCTCCTTTAGCCAATAAAGCGTGGATTTTTTAAAGAATTTTTTAAGCCCTCCTTTAGCCAATAAAGCGTGGATTTTTTAAAGAATTTTTAAGCCCTCCTTTAGCCAATAAAGCGTGGATTTTTTAAAGAATTTTTCAAGCCCTCCTTTAGCCAATAAAGCGTGGATTTTTTAAAGAATTTTTCAAGCCCTCCTTTAGCCAACAAAGCGTGGATTTTTTAAAGAATTTTTCAAGCCCTCCTTTAGCCAATAAAGCGTGGATTTTTTAAAGAATTTTTCAAGCCCTCCTTTAGCCAATAAAGCGTGGATTTTTTAAAGAATTTTTTAAGCCCTCCTTTAGCCAATAAAGCGTGGATTTTTTAAAGAATTTTTTAAGCCCTCCTTTAGCCAATAAAGCGTGGATTTTTTAAAGAATTTTTTAAGCCCTCCTTTAGACAATAAAGCGAGGATTTTTTAAGCCCTCCTTTAGCCAATAAAGCGTGGATTTTTTAAAGAATTTTTTAAGCCCTCCTTTAGCCAATAAAGCGTGGATTTTTTAATGAATTTTTCAAGCCCTTCTTTAGCCAATAAAGCGTGGATTTTTTAAAGAATTTTCAAGCCCTTCTTTAGCCAATAAAGCGTGGATTTTTTAAAGAATTTTTCAAGCCCTCCTTTAGCCAATAAAGCGTGGATTTTTTAAAGAATTTTTTAAGCCCTCCTTTAGCCAATAAAGCGTGGATTTTTTAAAGAATTTTTCAAGCCCTCCTTTAGCCAATAAAGCGTGGATTTTTTAAAGATTTTTTCAAGCCCTCCTTTAGCCAATAAAGCGTGGATTTTTTAAAGAATTTTTTAAGCCCTCCTTTAGCCAATAAAGCGTGGATTTTTAAAGAATTTTTAAGCCCTCCTTTAGCCAATAAAGCGTGGATTTTTTAAAGAATTTTTCAAGCCCTCCTTTAGCCAATAAAGCGTGGATTTTTTAAAGAATTTTTTAAGCCCTCCTTTAGCCAATAAAGCGTGGATTTTTTAAAGAATTTTTAAGCCCTCCTTTAGCCAATAAAGCGTGGATTTTTTAAAGAATTTTTAAGCCCTCCTTTAGCTTATAAAGCGTGGATTTTTTAAAGAATTTTTCAAGCCAATAAAGCGTGGATTTTTTAAAGAATTTTTCAAGCCAATAAAGCGTGGATTTTTTAAAGAATTTTTCAAGCCAATAAAGCGTGGATTTTTTAAAGAATTTTTCAAGCCAATAAAGCGTGGATTTTTTAAAGAATTTTTCAAGCCAATAAAGCGTGGATTTTTTAAAGAATTTTTCAAGCCAATAAAGCGTGGATTTTTTAAAGAATTTTTCAAGCCAATAAAGCGTGGATTTTTTAAAGAATTTTTCAAGCCCTCCTTTAGCCAATAAAGCGTGGATTTTTTAAAGAATTTTTCAAGCCCTCCTTTAGCCAATAAAGCGTGGATTTTTTAAAGAATTTTTCAAGCCCTCCTTTAGCCAATAAAGCGTAGATTTTTTAAAGAATTTTTCAAGCCCTCCTTTAGCCAATAAAGCGTGGATTTTTTAAAGAATTTTTCAAGCCCTCCTTTAGCCAATAAAGCGTGGATTTTTTAAAGAATTTTTCAAGCCCTCCTTTAGCCAATAAAGCGTAGATTTTTTAAAGAATTTTTCAAGCCCTCCTTTAGCCAATAAAGCGTGGATTTTTTAAAGAATTTTTTAAGCCCTCCTTTAGCCAATAAAGCGTGGATTTTTTAAAGAATTTTTCAAGCCCTCCTTTAGCCAATAAAGCGTGGATTTTTTAAAGAATTTTTCAAGCCCTCCTTTAGCCAATAAAGCGTGGATTTTTTAAAGAATTTTTCAAGCCCTCCTTTAGCCAATAAAGCGTGGATTTTTTAAAGAATTTTTTAAGCCCTCCTTTAGGCAATAAAGCGATGAGTTTTTAAAGAATTTTTTAGGCCTTCCTTTAGCCAATAAAGCGATGAGTTTTTAAAGAATTTTTTAGGCCTTCCTTTAGCCAATAAAGCGATGAGTTTTTAAAGAATTTTTTAAGCTTTCCTTTAGCCAATAAATCGTGGATTTTTTAAAGAATTTTAGACCTGTACGTTTCTTCACGAAGAACTTAAGGTCATCTCATAGATGACAGGTGTGTCTTCTCACACAAGTCGGGTCTTCCTGCGGATTAGTTAAGATCCATAGTAATAACTTATATTCTTATAAAAGATCACTTGCTTTTCTTGTGGAAGATCGCTTGACCTCCCAACAAGTGTTCTTCTACAACACGTAGTAAAGTCTACTAATTTACTCTTGTTGGAGTTGTTGTTGGTGTTTATTTCAAACCTAGACATGTGCGCAGTTTGTCAGATGTTATCAAAATCTCCATAATGTAGTCTGAGTAGCTGGCTGGCTGCATTAAGGATTATGTGGTAAAAATATTTGTGTAAATATTAAAAGCAACACATGCATTTGTTTATCTCAAAACAAGAAAAAACGCATACACACACATGCATACATATGAACCACCATTAGCATTACATAAACACAAAACAACATATCTTTCAGAGTAGCCCAGACAAATTAATTTTCATTTACTGAACCTTAATGTAGGTTTTTATCAGTTCTACAACAATCCGCTTGCTCTTCTTCTCCTTCTTTTACAACTATTGTTTGGTTTAATGGAAAACATGGGTAGGTTTCTTTTTTTGCTTATTTTTCTTTTGTTGGGTTTTTAAAAAAAATTCCACTCAAATGTAGCCTTGGTTTGTTTGTAAATTCTATAGTAGCCTCCCTGTTTTTGGGGTGGGGGCTACGCATTACGAAATCACACACATATGGAAAATGTACCGGCCAACTGATTCTGAATGGTAGAGAGTTTCATCATTTTTATGGTGCATTGTTTCTTTTACGAGTTTTTCGTTTTCTTTTGGGAACACAAGGCAGTTTCAGTGAAGACATGTTGTCCAGGGCACGTGTTGCAGCAGTTGTATAGCCTTTGTTTCGTAGTAATGTTTCTTAAAATTGTTGCTGTTGTTCATTTTATTAAGTAAAGAATATTGAAAACAAATGGAAATGCTGAAAGGAATTTACAAATTAATACACATTTTCACACACAAACACACACAGAAAATGAAGTGACTGGGACACGTGTTATAAGGGAGTTTACCTTACAAATGGATTACCTTTGTCTAGGAATTTTAAGTTTAAAGATGGTTGCTTTCGAAGGAAAGCATAACCTAGTGGAATATAAATTATTCAAAATAGAAGACGCAAGGGGTCTTCTTACAGAAGAGAAAGAAATTTTCATATGGCGAACCACAATTTCTTTCAAAAGGAAAAGACTCTTTAAGAAAGGGTCTATAGAAGCACCCTTTATTTTAGAAAGGGTCTACAGAAGCACCCTTTCTTTCAGAAAGGGTCTATAGAAGCACCCTTTCTTTCGGAAAGGGTCTATAGAAGCACCCTTTCTTTCAGAAAGAGTATTTAGAAGCACCCTTTCTTTCAGAAAGGGTCTATAGAAGCACCCTTTCGTTCAGAAAAAGTATTTAGAAGTGTGTTTAGAAGCACCCCTTCTTTCAGAAAGAGTATTTAGAAGCACCCTTTCTTTCAGAAAGAGTATTTAGAAGCACCCTTTCTTTCAGAAAGAGTATTTAGAAGCACCCTTTCTTTCAGAAAGAGTATTTAGAAGCACCCTTTCTTTCAGAAAGAGTATTTAGAAGCACCCTTTCTTTCAGAAAGAGTATTTAGAAGCACCCTTTCTTTCAGAAAGAGTATTTAGAAGCACCCTTTCTTTCAGAAAGAGTATTTAGAAGCACCCTTTCTTTCAGAAAGAGTATTTAGAAGCACCCTTTCTTTCAGAAAGAGTATTTAGAAGCACCCTTTCTTTCAGAAAGAGTATTTAGAAGCACCCTTTCTTTCAGAAAGAGTATTTAGAAGCACCCTTTCGTTCAGAAAAAGTATTTAGAAGTGTGTTTAGAAGAGTGTTTAGAAGCACCCTTTCTTTCAGAAAGAGTATTTAGAAGCACCCTTTCTTTCAGAAAGAGTATTTAGAAGCACCCTTTCTTTCAGAAAGAGTATTTAGAAGCACCCTTTCTTTCAGAAAGAGTATTTAGAAGCACCCTTTCTTTCAGAAAGAGTATTTAGAAGCACCCTTTCTTTCAGAAAGAGTATTTAGAAGCACCCTTTCTTTCAGAAAGAGTATTTAGAAGCACCCTTTCTTTCAGAAAGAGTATTTAGAAGCACCCTTTCTTTCAGAAAGAGTATTTAGAAGCACCCTTTCTTTCAGAAAGAGTATTTAGAAGCACCCTTTCGTTCAGAAAAAGTATTTAGAAGTGTGTTTAGAAGAGTGTTTAGAAGCACCCTTTCTTTCAGAAAGAGTATTTAGAAGCACCCTTTCTTTCAGAAAGAGTATTTAGAAGCACCCTTTCTTTCAGAAAGAGTATTTAGAAGCACCCTTTCTTTCAGAAAGAGTATTTAGAAGCACCCTTTCTTTCAGAAAGAGTATTTAGAAGCACCCTTTCTTTCAGAAAGAGTATTTAGAAGCACCCTTTCTTTCAGAAAGAGTATTTAGAAGCACCCTTTCTTTCAGAAAGAGTATTTAGAAGCACCCTTTCTTTCAGAAAGAGTATTTAGAAGCACCCTTTCTTTCAGAAAGAGTATTTAGAAGCACCCGTTCTTTCAGAAAGAGTATTTAGAAGCACCCGTTCTTTCAGAAAGAGTATTTAGAAGCACCCTTTCTTTCAGAAAGAGTATTTAGAAGCACCCTTTTTTTCAGAAAGAGTATTTAGAAGCACCCTTTCTTTCAGAAAGAGTATTTAGAAGCACCCTTTCTTTCAGAAAGAGTATTTAGAAGCACCCTTTCTTTCAGAAAGAGTATTTAGAAGCACCCTTTCCTTCAGAAAGAGTATTTAGAAGCACCCTTTCTTTCAGAAAGAGTATTTAGAAGCACCCTTTCTTTCAGAAAGAGTATTTAGAAGCACCCTTTCTTTCAGAAAGAGTATTTAGAAGCACCCTTTCTTTCAGAAAGAGTATTTAGAAGCACCCTTTCTTTCAGAAAGAGTATTTAGAAGCACCCTTTCTTTCAGAAAGAGTATTTAGAAGCACCCTTTCTTTCAGAAAGAGTATTTAGAAGCACCCTTTCTTTCAGAAAGAGTATTTAGAAGCACCCTTTCTTTCAGAAAGAGTATTTAGAAGCACCCTTTCTTTCAGAAAGAGTATTTAGAAGCACCCTTTCTTTCAGAAAGAGTATTTAGAAGCACCCTTTATTTCAGAAAGAGTATTTAGAAGCACCCTTTCTTTCAGAAAGAGTATTTAAAAGCACCTTTTCTTTCAGAAAGAGTATTTAGATGCACCCTTTCTTTCAGAAAGAGTATTTAGGAGCACCTTCTCTTTCATAATGGGTCTATAGAAGCACTCTTTCAAAGGATCTATAGAAGCATCCTTTCTTTCAGAATGGGTCTATAGAAGCTCCCTTTCTTTCAGAATGGGTCTATAGAAGCACTCTTTCAAAGGATCTATAGAAGCACCCTTTCATAGGGTCTATAGAAGCACCCCTTCTTTCAGAAAAGGCCTGCAAAGCACGCTTTCTTTCAGAAAGGGCCTATAGCAGCACCCTTTCTTTCGGAAAGGGTCTACAGAAGCAGCCTTTCTTTCAGAATGGGTCTATAGAAGTACCCTTTCTTTCAGAAGCACCCTTTCTCTTAGAAAGGGTCTATAGAAGTACCCTTTCTTTCAGAGGCACCCTTTCTCTTAGAAAGGGTCTATAGTAGTACCCTTTCTTTCAGAAGCACCTTTTCTCTTAGAAAGGGTCTATAGAAGTACCCTTTCTTTCAGAAGCACCTTTTCTCTTAGAAAGGGTCTATAGAAGTACCCTTTCTTTCAGAAGCACCTTTTCTCTTAGAAAGGGTCTATAGAAGCACCCTTTCTCTTAGAAAGGGTCTATAGAAGCACCCTTTCTCTTAGAAAGGGTCTATAGAAGCACCCTTTCTCTTAGAAAGGGTCTATAGAAGCACCCTTTCTTTTAGAAAGGGTTATAGAAGCGCCCTTTCTTTTAGAAAGGGTTATAGAAGCGCCCTTTCTTTTAGAAAGGGTCTATAGAAGCACCCTTTCTCTTAGAAAGGGTCTATAGAAGCACCCTTTCTCTAAGAAAGGGTCTATAGAAGCACCCTTTCTCTAAGAAAGGGTCTATAGAAGCACCCTTTCTCTTAGAAAGGGTCTATAGAAGCACTCTTTTTCTTAGAAAGGGTCTATAGAAGCACCCTTTCTCTTAGAAAGGGTCTATAGAAGCACCCTTTCTCTTAGAAAGGGTCCATAGAAGCAGCCTTTCTCTTAGAAAGGGTCTATAGAAGCACTCTTTTTCTTAGAAAGGGTCTATAGAAGCACCCTTTCTCTTAGAAAGGGTCTATAGAAGCACCCTTTCTCTTAGAAAGGGTCCATAGAAGCAGCCTTTCTCTTAGAAAGGGTCTATAGAAGCACTCTTTCTCTTAGAAAGGGTCTATGGAAGCACCCTTTCTCTTAGAAAGGGTCTATAGAAGCACCCTTTCTCTTAGAAAGGGTCCATAGAAGCAGCCTTTCTTTTAGAAAGGGTCTATAGAAGCAGCCTTTCTCTTAGAAAGGGTCTATAGAAGCAGCCTTTCTCTTAGAAAGGGTCTATAGAAGCACCCTTTATTTTAGAAAGGGTCTATAGAAGCACCCTTTATTTTAGAAAGGGTCTATAGAAGCACCCTTTCTTTTAGAATGGGTCTATAGAAGCACCCTTTCTTTTAGAATGGGTCTATAGAAGCACCCTTTCTTTTAGAAAGGGTCTATAGAAGAACCCTTTCTTTTAAAAAAAGGTCTATAGAAGCACCCTTTCTTTTCGAAAGGGTCTATAGAAGCACCCTTTCTTTTAGAAAGGGTCAATAGAAGCACCCTTCTTTCTTTTAGAAAGGGTCTATAGATGCACCCCTTCTTTCAGAATGGGTCTATAGATGAACCATTTCTTTCAGAAAGGGTCTATAGAAGCACACTTTCTTTCAGAATGGGTCTATAGCAGCACACTTTCTTTCAGAAACGGCCTATAGCAACACCCTTCCTTTCAGAAGGAGTCTATAGAAGCACCCTTTCCTTAAGAAATGGTCTATAGAAGTAACCTTTCTTTAGAACGGGTCTATATAAGCACCCTTTCTTTCCGAAAGGGCCTATAGCAGCGCCCTTTATTTCAGAAAGAGCCTATAGAAGCAGCCTTTCTCTTAGAAAGGGTCCATAGGAGCAGCCTTTCTCTTAGAAAGGGTCTATAGAAGCACTCTTTCTCTTAGAAAGGGTCTATAGAAGCAGCCTTTCTCTTAGAAAGGGTCCATAGAAGCAGCCTTTCTCTTAGAAAGGGTCTATAGAAGCAGCCTTTCTCTTAGAAAGGGTCTACAGAAGCACCCTTTCTTTCATAAAGAGCCTATAGAAGCACCCTTTCTTTCAGAAAGGGCCTTTATCAGCGCCCTTTATTTCAGAAAGAGCATAGAAGTAAGCTTTCTTTCAGAAAGGGTCAGCAGAAGCACTCTTTCTTTCTGAAAGGGGCAGCAGAAGCACTCTTTCTTTCTGAAAGGGTAAACAGAAGCACCCTTTCTGAAAGGGTCTATAGAAGCACCCTTTCTCTTAGAAAGGGTCTATAGAAGCACCCTTTCTCTTAGAAAGGGTCTATAGAAGCACCCTTTCTTTTAGAAAGGATCTATAGAAGCACCCTTTCTTTTAGAAAGGATCTATAGAAGCACCCTTTCTCTTAGAAAGGGTCTATAGAAGCACCCTTTCTCTTAGAAAGGGTCTATAGAAGCACCCTTTCTCTTAGAAAGGGTCTATAGAAGCACCCTATCTCTTAGAAAGGGTCTATAGAAGCACCCTTTCTCTTAGAAAGGGTCTATAGAAGCACCCTTTCTCTTAGAAAGGGTCTATAGAAGCACCCTTTCTCTTAGAAAGGGTCTATAGAAGCACCCTTTCTCTTAGAAAGGATATATAGAAGCACCCGTTCTCTTAGAAAGGGTCTATAGAAGCACCCTTTCTCTTAGAAAGGGTCTATAGAAGCACCCTTTCTCTTAGAAAGGGTCTATAGAAGCACCCAAAATCACTCTACCAAACACTAATACTACCCGTACTTAAGTATGGATCTGAAGCACGGGTACTTGCGAGAGCAGATAAGGCACTGCTAGGTGTGTTTGAGAAAAAAATTCTTCGGCAGATAGCGTTATAGTAAAACGTACCGAGCTACAACAATTGGGTTGGTTGGGCCATGTCAGCAGGATGGATAAATATGCAATACAAGCCAAGGGAAGGCCGAAACTCCGATGGAAAGACTATGTTGAAAATGATATCGCAAAGCATGGCATCCAAAATTGGACACATAAAGCAGAATATTGTGGCATTTTTAATCTATTCATAGTTCGACTTATGGAACAAGACGTTCTGTTTAGCATAAAAGCCATCTAAGTAATTAAGTAAACTTCTTTCAATGGAAGGGCCCAAAAAGTATTTTGCACATATCTCTAAAATGTGCAAGCTTTTCCCATTTCCTTACCAAATTCCCTTCACAATTCTCTTTTAAATTTTCAAATATTTTCCCTAGAATTTAATATAGAGTTATATTCAACTGAAATTGAACATAAAAAAAATCAACATAACTTTCTTTTGTAAGTAGAAGTGTAAACTTTTCAATAGCTTTATTTAGAAGTTGTTTCATTTCAGCGCTGTTTTTTCTCCCTACCTCTTTTTGTTGTTGTTATAGACAAGTTTATTTTTGTTCACATCATTCTATGGAACGTATTTTCTTCTCTACACTCCCTCGGAAAAAAATATATGTAAAATATTTGCATGATGTCTTTTTATAACTTTACAATATTCAATACAAATAGAAATATATGGGGGAAAATTTTCACGTTATTGAACACTTGGCTGACTTCCTTTCCCTCACATCCCCTCTCCAACAACTACCTTTAGTGCTTTGTCGTTTGTCACAAAACTGTGTGTGGCGAGGATTCTTTATATCGGCGATCCCTTTGTGGCATTGTGAATATCCTGTTCCTGTTTTGAAGGACTTTACATAGAGCAACATACATATGTATGTATGTATGTATGTTGGTATGGCAGCAAAAGTTGTTGGGGCTTTTTGTTGTTGTTGGAGCAGCAGTACTTTTTTCCACTCCATTGAATTGTATTGAAATGTTTATGTCCCCTTCCTAACCCTTTTGATTATGGCAGTAAATACAAATAAAAATCCCAACAGCAACACCAACAACAACAAAACAACGTATTTTGTCAATTATTTTCACACCATTTCCGTGCCACGACAAAGGCGAGAAAGGTGTGGAATGCTATTCCCGGGGAAAGAATAATGTTATGAGAAGTTCTTTTTTTTGTTAGATATTATAAAAAATGTCCCCGATATAGATATGTATGCACAAATTTTTTAGAATGTCATTTAAAACTTTATGTTATCTGCTTTTTTATGATACTTTTCCTTTCAAAAGAAACTTCAGTGATGTAAATAAAGAGAGAGGGGGGAAATTCCAAATAGCAACTTTTTTGTAAGTGGTTTCAAGTAGTTTTTTTGTTCTTTAAAAATACATCTTTTTGTTAGAATGTTAGTTTTATTGAAATGTAGGGAGAGAGTATTGGTATATATTTGGAAGGATTAAAACAGGGTTCGAGCATTTGATACGGTAGGAGGCTTCTATAGAAAATATGCTTTGGTACAGGGTTTTATAGAAAAGAGGCGTTAGTAAATTTCTATAGAACAACAGGTTTGAAGGAAGCGTTTAGAAAATAGAAAACATATTTTGTGATTTTCAAGGACTTGGATTTTTTAATTATTTTTTTTTCCAGGATGTGGATGTTTTTTAATATTTTTTCAAGAATATGAATTTTTTAAATAATTTTTTCAAGGACATGGATTCTTAATTTTTTTATTTTTAAATAATTTTTCGCAAGAACGTGGATTTTTAAAAACATTCTTCAAATACATGGGTTTCAAATATTTTTTTTCAAGGACATGGATTTTTTAAATAATTTTTTTCAAGGACGTGGATTTTTTTAAATATTTTTCAAAGACATGGATTTTTTAAATATTTTTTTTTTTTTTTTGAAAGACGGAAATTTTTAAATAATTTGTTTTAAGGACTCGGATTTTTTAATAGTTTTATTCAATTGCGTGATGTTTTTAAATATTTTTTTTCAAGAACTTGGATTTTTTAAATAACTTTTTTCAAGGAAGTTGATTTTCAAATAATTTTTTTTAGGAACAAGTAGTGGATTTTTAAATTATTTATTTCAAGGACATACATTTTTTATATAACGTTCTCAAGGTCGTGGATTTTTTTAAATTATTTATTTCAAGGACATGGATTTTTTAAATAATTGTTTTGAAGATTTTTTTCAAATACGTGGATTTTTTAAATATTTTTTTTGAAGGTCGTGTCTTTTAAATAATTTTTTTGCAAGTACGTGGATTTTTAAAATAAGTTTTTTCAAGAATGTGGATTTTTAAAATAATATTTTTTCAAGGAATATTTTTTCCAAGGACGTGGACTTTTTAAATAATTTTTTCAAGGACGTGGATTTTTAAATGTTTTTCCCTAGGACGTGGATTTTTTAAATAATTTTTTCAACGACGTGGATATTTTAAATGTTTTTTCCAAGGACGTGGATTTTTTAAATAATTTTTTCAACGACGTGGATATTTTAAATGTTTTTTCCAAGGACGTGGATATTTTAAATGTTTTTTCCAAGGACGTGGATTTTTTAAATAATTTTTTCAACGACGTGGATATTTTAAATGTTTTTTCCAAGGACGTGGATTTTTTAAATAATTTTTTCAACGACGTGGATATTTTAAATGTTTTTTCCAAGGACGTGGATTTTTTAAATAATTTTTTCAACGACGTGGATATTTTAAATGTTTTTTCTAAGGACGTGGATTTTTTAAATAATTTTTTCAAGGACGTGGATTTTTTAAATAATTTTTTCAAGGACGTGGATTTTTTAAATAATTTTTTTGAAGGACGTGGCTTTTTAAATAATTTTTTTCAAAGCCACGGATTTTTTAAATAAATTTTTCCAAGGACGTGGATTTTTAAATAATTTTTTTGAAGGACGTGGATTTTTTAAATAATTTTTTTGAAGGGCGTGGATTTTTAAATAACTTTTTTCAAAGACGTGGATTTTTAAATATTTTTTTTCAAAGACATGGATTTTTTAAATACATTTTTGCAAGGGCATGGATTTTTTAAATAATTTCTTTCAAGTGGATTGGATTTTTTTGTTTCAATTTTCAAGGACATGGATTTTTTAAATTATTTTTATAAGGTTGTGGAAGTTTTTAATTTTTTTCAAGGACGTGGATTTTTAAATAATTTTTTAAGGACGTGGATATTTTAAATGTTTTTTCCAAGGGCGTTGATTTTTTAAATAATTTTTTCAAGGCCGTGGATATTTTAAATGTTTTTTTCCAAGGACGTGGATTTTTAAATAATTTTTTAAGGACGTGGATTTTTAAAATAATTTTTTTAAGGACGTGGATTTTTAAAATAATTTTTTTAAGGAGGTGGATTTTCTAAATAATTTTTTTCAAGAATGTGGATTTTTTTAATTTTTTTCAAGTACGTGGATTTATTAAATAATTTTTTTAAGGAGTGGATTTTCTAAATAATTTTTTTCAAGAATGTGGATTTTTTAAATTTTTTTTCAAGTACGTGGATTTATTAAATAATTTTTTCAAGGTCGTGGATATTTTAAATGTTTTTTCCAAGGACGTTGATTTTTTAAATAATTTTTTCAAGGCCGTGGATATTTTAAATGTTTTTTCCAAGGACGTGGATTTTTTAAATAATTTTTTCAAGGACGTGGATTTTTTAAATAATTTTTTTGAAGGACGTGGATTTTTAAATAATTTTTTTCAAAGCCATGGATTTTTTAAATAAGTTTTTCAAGGCCGTGGATATTTTAAATGTTTTTTCCAAGGACGTGGATTTTTTAAATAATTTTTTCAAGGACGTGGATTTTTTAAATAATTTTTTTGAAGGACGTGGATTTTTAAATAATTTTTTTCAAAGCCATGGATTTTTTAAATACATTTTTCCAAGGACGTGGATTTTTTAAATAATTTTTTCAAGGACGTGGATTTTTTAAATAATTTTTTTTGAAGGACGTGGATTTTTAAATAATTTTTTTCAAAGCCATGGATTTTTTAAATACATTTTTCCAAGGACGTGGATTTTTTAAATAATTTTTTCAAGGACGTGGATTTTTTAAATAATTTTTTTTGAAGGACGTGGATTTTTAAATAATTTTTTTGAAGGACGTGGATTTTTAAATAACTTTTTTCCAAGACATGGATTTTTTAAATACATTTTTGCAAGGTCGTGGATTTTTTAAATATATTTTTGCAAGGACGTGGATTTTTTAAATAATTTCTTTCAAGTGGATTGGATTTTTTGTTTTAATTTTCAAGGACATGGATTTTTTAAATAATTTCTTTCAAGTGGATTGGATTTTTTTTTTTAATTTTCAAGGACATGGATTTTTTAAATTATTTTTTTAAGGTTATAAGTTTTTAATTTTTTTTTTCAAGGACGTGGATTTTTTAAATAATTTCTTTCAAGAACGTGTATTTTTTAAATAATTTTTTTCAAAAATGTGGATTTTACTTTTTCATGGACATATATTTTTTAAATAACTTTTTCAATGACGTGGATTTTTTAAATAATTTTTTTAAGTTCGTGGATTTAGTTTAAATGATTTGTTTCCAGAAGGAGGATTTATTCAAGGACGTGGATTTTTTAAAAACATTTTTTGAGGGTTTTGTTTTTTAAATATTTTTTTCAAAAGCGTGAATTTTTTAATACATTTTTTGAAGGTCGTGTTTTTATTTTTCAAGGACTTGGATTTTTTTAATAATTTTTTTCAGGACACGATTTTTTTAAATATTTTTTTCCAGGACACGAATTTTTTAGGTCGAGGATTTGTTAAATAATTTTTTGTAGGTCGTGGATTTTTTAAATAATTTTTTTCAAATAAGTGGATTTTTTAAAAAATGTTGTTCAAATACGTGGGTTTTTTAAATAATGTTTTCAAGCACGCGGATTTTTTAAATAATTTTTTTAAGGACGTGGCCTTTTTTAAAAATGTTTTTCAGGACGTAAATTTTTAAAATATTTTTTAAATACTTGAATTTTTTTATATAATTTGTTTCAAGGATGAGGATTTTTTAAATAATTTTTTTCAAGTACGTGGAATTTTTATAAAAGTTTTTTAAGGAAGTGTATTTTCTAAATAATTTTTTTAGAACGTGGATTTTTTAAATAATTTTTTCAAGGATGTGGATTTTGTAAATAATTTTTTTCAAGTATGTGGAATTTTTATAAAATTTTTTTAAGGACGTGAATTTTCTAAATAATTTTTTTCAAGAACGTGGATTTTTTAAAATTTTTTTTTTCAAGGACGTGGATTTTTTAAAGAATTTTTTCAACGACGTGGATTTTTTAAATAATTTTTTTCAAGGACATGGATTTTTTAAATAATTTTTTCAAGAACGTGGATTTTTTAAATTTTTTTTTTCAAGGACGTGGGTTTTTTAAAGAATTTTTTCAACGACGTGGATTTTTTAAATAATTTTTTTGAAGGACGTGGATTTTTAAATAGCTTTTTTCAAAGACATGGATTTTTTAAAATACATTTGTGAAAAAAGTTGGATTTTTTAAATAGATTCTTTCAAGTAGATTGGATTTTTTTTTTAATTTTCAAGGACATGGATTTTTTAAATTATTTTTTAAGGTTGTGGAAGTTTTTAATTTTTTTTTTCAAAGACGTGGATTTTTTAAATAAATAGGCGTGGATTTTTTGAATAATTTTTTTCAAGAATGTGAATGTGGAGGAGGGGACTGCATACAAACAATCGACGATAAAGAAAAACAAGAGATCGCGAGAACAAAATTAGTAACACTCATAGACGAACACATGAAGAAGAAAACAACAACAACACTGCCCGCGAGAGACAAACAAATACTTAACACAGCGGGTCGATGCAGAACCTTCTTAAAACAAAATACTGACATAATTATTGTAAATGCCGACAAGGGGGACAAAACTGTGGCTATGAACAAAAAAGACTACCAATTAAAAATGGCAACAATCGTAGGAGATATATGCACTTATAGACGGCTAAAAAGGGACCCAACAAACATTCTTCAAAATAAGAACAATTTGATTGTGGAAAAACTTTATAAACTAAACATTATCAATGATGCGGGAAAATAAAAACTTTTGAATAAAACGTCTACGGCACCTAGACTCTATGGCTTACCTAAAATACACAAGGATGGTAACCCTCTAAGGCCAATTTGTTCTACAATCAACTCCCCTGCTAATGCTCTCTGTAGCTATGTGGTAGACATATTAAAGCATTTGACAGCGAACTCGATCTACAACGTAAAGGACTTCAAGGAAAGACTTCAAGACCAGAATCGATAGCATACAAATACTTCCTGACGAAATCCTTATTTCATTTGACGTGGTATCGCTTTTTCCCAGCATCCCTGTAAATCTAGCATTAAACACCATAGAAGATAAGTGGGATACAATAAAAACACATACGACGATTCCTAAGGAACTATTTATGAATATTTTGACACTGTGTATTAAGGATACAAGATATTTCATTTATGACGATAAGTTTTACAAACAAAATAAAGGCATGCCAATGGGTTCTCCCGCCTCCCCCGTTGTAGCCGATATTATAATGGAACTGTTACTGGACTCATTACTCAAGAAAATGCGCACAAAACCTAAGATATTGACGAAGTACGTCGATGATATTTTTACGATAATGAAAAAAGATGAAATCATGGAAAATATGGACATTCTTAACTCTTTCAACCCACATATACAATTTACCATGGAGATGGAACGAGACAACAAACTACCATATCTGTATGCAATAGTTATTAGAAATGAAACCCAACTTAAACTTGACTGGTACCAGAAACCTACGGCGTCAGGGAGACTGATTAACTACACCTCAAAACATCCGCGAGGAACTATAGTCAACACAGCAACCAATTTCATTAAAAGAGTATTAGACATTAGCGATACAGAATTTCATACACAAAATCTACATAAAATTAGGGAAACTCTACATAAAAACGATTTTCCATCATTTATTATTGACTGTCTTATAAGACGCGCAACCAATGTAAACACAGAGAAACCACGAGAAACCGGCGAGAAAATATATAAACCTATGACGTACATACGGGGTTTTTCAGAAAGGCTAAAAGATGCAAATATATATGACCATACCAAATACGAGCTGGCATTTAAATCTACCAACACACTGAACAATGTGTTTAGCAAATTGAAAAATAAAGTAAATGACGAGGAAAAGTCTAACCTAGTATACCGTATAAATTGCAAGGGTGACAAGTCCAACATATGCCAGAAGGTATATGTTGGCACTACTAAAACGAAATTAAAGACAAGGATATCCGCACATAAATCTGACCATAAAGCACAGAATAAACCTATAGAGCAAAAGACGCATTGGATGCTCATTGTACATTGACGGGGCATACCCCTGATTTTAATGATGTCAAAGTTCTCACTCAAGAGAACAACTACCAAAAACGATTCACTCTTGAGATGCTACACATAATTAACACTCCTACCAATATAAGACTTAACTACAAAACTGATACTGACAACTGTGCTCATATTTACAGACACATAGTTCAAAAATACAAATCTGACAAACATTAGTTAAAGTAAGTTCGCTGACAATTACACAACGTTAACTCTCTTTAAGTAAGTTTGCAATTGGTATTTTTTGTAAAACTCTTTGCTGATATATGTATGCATTTGTAGTTCCCTGATGATGATTGGAGATTCCAATCGAAATATTGAAAATAAAAGAAATCATTAAAAATCACAACATCGATTTTTATTTATTAAAAGCATATAGCCAAACGATAACAAAAACAATGTGGATTTTATTTTTTCAAACACGTGGATTTTTTACATAACTTTTTCAAGGACGTGGATTTTTTAAATATTTTTTTTTTTCAAAGACATGAATTTTTATATATTTTTTTCAAAGACATGGAGTTTTTTAAATAATTTTTTTTTCAAGTACGTGGATTTTTTAAATATTTTTTTTTTTTGAAAGACGTACGTTTTTTAAATATTTTTTTTTAAAGACATGAATTTTTTATATATTTTTTTCAAAGACATGGAGTTTTTTAAATAATTTTTTTTTCAAGTACGTGGATTTTTTGAATATTTTTTTTGAAAGACGTAAATTTTTTAAATAATTTGTTTTAAGGACTCGGATTTTTTAAATATTTTTTTTTTTTTTTTGAAAGACGTAAATTTTTTAAATAATTTGTGTTAAGGACTCGGATTTTTTAAATAACTTTTTCAATGACGTGGATTTTTTAAATTTTTTTTAAGTTCGTGGATTTTGTTTAAAATATTTGTTTCCAGAACGAGGATTTATTGAAGGACGTAGATTTTTTAAATACATTTTTTGAGGGTCTTGTTTTTTTAAATATTTTTTTCAAAGACGTGAATTTTTAATACGTTTTTGAAGGTCGTGTTTTTTAAATATTTTTCAAGGACTTGGATTTTTTAAATAATTTTTTCCAGGGCACGATTTTTTTCAATAATTTTTTCCAGGATTCGTTAAATAATTTTTTTTGAAGGTCGTGGATTTTTTAAATAATTTTTTTCAAATACGTGGATTTTTTAAATAATTTTTTTCAAATACGTGGATTTTTTAAATAATTTTTTTCAAATACGTGGATTTTTTAAATAATTTTTTAAGCACGCTGATTTTTTAAATCAGGACGTAAATTTTTAAAATATTTTTTAAATACGTGAATTTTTTATATACTTTTTTTCAAGGATGTGGATTATTTAAATAATTTTTTTCAATTACTAGGAATTTTTACTGCATTTTTTTAAGGACATGGATTTTCTAACTAGTTTTTTTCAATAACGTGGATTTTTTAAATAATTTTTTTCAAGAACGTGGATTTCTAAATAATTTTTTTCAAGGACATGGATTTTTAAAATAATTTTTTTCAAGGACATGGATTTTTAAAATAATTTTTTAAAGGACATGGATTTTTTAAATAAATTTTTTTCAAGGACGTTGCTTTTTTAAATATTTTTTTCCAAGGACGTGGATTTCTTAAATAATTTTTTTCAAGGACGTGGATTTTTTAATTAATTTTTTTTAAGGATGTGGATTTTTTATAATTTTTTTTAAAGATTTAAAGTGGATTATCTAAATAATTTTTTTCAAGGACTTGGATTTTTTAAATATTTTTTCAAGGATGTATATTTTTTAAATATTTTTTTTTCAAGGACGTGGATTTTTTAAGGACGTGTATTTTTTTAAATATTTTTTTTAAGGACGTGGATTTTTTAAATATTTTTTAAGGACGTGTATTTTTTTAAATATTTTTTTTAAGGACGTGGATTTTTTAAATATTTTTTTTCAAGGACGTGTTTTTTTTAATTATTTTTTTAAGGACGAGTATTTTTTTTAATTTTTTTTTTCAAAGACGTATTTTTTAAATATTTTTTCTAATACGTGGATTTTGGTAGTGGATTTTTTAAATAATTTTTTAAGGACGTGGATATTTTAAATAATTTTTTTCAAGGACTTGGATATTTTAAAGATTTTTGTCAATACTTGGACTTTTTAAATATATTTTTTGAAGGTAGTGGATGTTTTATATAATAATTTTCAGGGACGTGAATTTTCATTTATATTTAATTTAAAATAAAATAATAAATTTCAAAATATTTTTTTTAAATAAATGTTTAAATAATTTTTTTCAAATACGTGGATTTTTAAAATAATTTTTTTCTAAGATTTTTAAAAAAATTGTATCCAGTACGAGAATTTTTTAAATATTTTTTAAGGACGTGGATTTTTTAAATTATTTGTTTAACGTCGTGGAAGTTGTTAAATATTTTTTTTTCAATTACTTGGATTTTTCATATAAATTTTTTGAAGCTCGTGGAATGTTTAAATATTTTTTTTCTCGAATAGATTTTTTAAATAATTTTTTTTCAAGGACGTGGATTTTTATATATTTTTTTCAAAGACGTGAATTTTTAATTCTTTTTTTCTTGTTTTTTCTTAAAATATTTCCTCGGTTTTCCTCTCCTCGGAGAGGACTTCAGTGAGCTCTACGAGAAGACATTCTAATTTTCTATGAAAATACATATGGAAAACCTCGTGCTTTCTATGAGAAGACCTCTGGCTGTTCTCTCAAAAGCAGAATTCTGCGTAAAGTCATTTATGAGAAGACTTCCAGGTACTCTGAATATCGTAGACCTCACGGTTTTTTTATCAGTCGAACTCGAGGTATCCTTGATTTCGATTTGAAGATGTATTGCTTCTCTGTGAGAATATAGCCTTGATTATATGAAGTCTTCCTTGTTTTCTATAAGATCTCTTTGTTATTTGTCGCAAGACGTCCTTGTCTTGGGTGAGAAGACCTCTTGTCTTTCTAGTCGAAGACCTCATGGTCTTCCTTAAGAAAACTTCCTAGTCTTTTGAGAAGAATTTCTGGTCCTTGTTTGAGAAAACATCGGTGTTCTTTAAAATTAACTTATCGGATTCTATGAAAATTCCTTTTGGTCTTCTATATGTAGAATCTTCTTATAGAAGGACATCCTTGTTTTTTTTTTGTATAAAAAAATCGCCTGCTCTTCTATGAGAAGACATCTTCACCTTCTGCATGGAAGACCTATTTCTCCGTTTATCCTTCTTTAAGAACGAGGATTGCTATCAGCAAACGAAGTAAGTTTTTTTGGACCGTGTATATGCAGCTGCTTCTTGGTAATAATTCTAAGGATTGAGACATGTATCCCTCCGTTGTGAGGGATCTAACCGCATCATGTTGTATAAGAGATTCAATTCATATCCTTGGACTTCTTTTCCTCAGTTCTCCCTCTATACCTCATTTTCTGTTGCAATTGATTTTCCTTTTCATGTTACCTACAGCACTGCTTTTTTGCTTTACTCTTTACATTTTCAGGGACATTTATCTCGTTTTAAACAATTTATATCCGTTATCTCTTCACTTCGATCGTCTGGAATGAGTTTATTTTTGAAGCAAATTAATAATAAATCATATTTTCCCCGGCCAGACACTTCATTATTTTTGGCAAATTTGCTATAAATTATTAAAATCTGTATGTTCCCCGAATAGTAAAAAGAAAATAATAATAAACAATAGACAAAAATGACATAAAGTAACGCCTTAACAGATACCAGAAGCTAACACCCCATTTACTCACACAAACACATTCACCCATAAGAACACAGATCAGATTCCATGGAAAATTTTGCAACAAAAAAGAAAACTGCAATTATTGTAGAGCAGCAGTAGCTAATGCTCAAACCCCATAGATGCTGCTAATGATTATTTTTGTCTTCAGCTGTTTTAGCTGTAATTCAATCGGCATGGCCAGGAGCGGGGACAAAATTTCATGTGTGTACATCATCATCTCTCTCAAGACACATTTCAGACTTTAAGAAAAATTAGATTTCCTTGAGTTTATTTTGTTTTACACACCGCTCAAAGACTAAGCTTACCTTTCGGCTAATATGAATCTGCCTTAGGGTCTAATCTTAGCTACACCTCTGCTTGTGTGTCCTTTAAGTTTGAGATATTATATAACGTTCCTGCTATTTATATTGTCTCATAATTATGGTGATATAAGACCACCAGCGGCAGCAGCTGGTCTTCAGATTTTTGTCGAAGAAGGAGGGGGGTTGGTGACAATACACAATACAAAGTAACTAAAATCCTCAATTAAAGTATAACATAACCAACTTATTGTCGTCCTCAATCTTCTTCTCTCGTTGTTGTGTTTGTTGTTAAATTATCCAAACACGTGACGTCCAAAAGAGATGGGAGAAATAACAGCTTAGCGAAAGGCACAAAGCCTGAGGGGAAAGGTGTGTACATGTGGCATTTCCAGCATCTGTATTAGGTGTGCGGCAGTTGAAGTTGGGGAGAGGTGGCTTTCTTTCATTTCAATTGAAATATGTGGTTATTATGGCTTTATGCTTGAAACAAACAACAACACCAACAAAAGAAAATAGCAACAAATCATAAAAAATAATAATAACGATGTTGTCGTCGTTGATCGTTTCTTTTGTTTGGTTTATCCAAGCAATTATTTATTATTGTAGTGTGTGACGAGTGGGCGTGGGAGGGTAAGCTGGTTGCCAAGGTTTCCGAGTTATGTTATTATTTGCGAGAAATGTGATATTCAATTTTTATTTTGCTCTTTAATTGTTTTGACATTTAATAAACCAACCAATATATGAAATAAAATTATTTAATTAGGAATTTTGAGATGAGTTTTTTTTTTTTTAATTAAATGAAGTTTGAACTTTAAAGGTCATTGAAGTACATATATATTAATGAGACGGATATACCGAATAATGTAAAGAGGTAAATTTCATTAAATAAATTTATTTAAAAATTACGCTGAAAAGTTTAAAGAGGTCTTCTGTTGCCAACAAAAGACATGCAGAGGTCTTCTGTTGCTTTTGAAATACCTCAAGAGGTCGTATGTTGCCAATAGATGACTCTCAAGAGGTTTTCTGTTGACTATAGACAACTTAAAGAAGTATTGTGTTGCCTATAGAAGACCCCCGAGAGGTATTTTGATGACTATAGAGCAGCTATGTGCATCGCCTATAGTTAGGTGCTTATGGGAAACGAACAGAATCACACGCACAGCATAAAGAACTTCATGTGCTTTCGTTTGTTGACGCATTGTTGTTTTTACTGCCACTCATACAAATATAATTTAGTGGTTACATTTGTCTGGGTACACATAGCTGCTATAGAGGTATTCTGTTGCCTATAGAGGCTCTCGAGATGTCTTTTGTTGACTATAGTAGACAGCATTGCCCTCAGAAGACCCTAAGGGGATTACTGTTGCCTATAGAATACCATTTCTGTTGCTTATAGAAGTCATCAGGAAGACTTCTATTGCCTACAGAAGTCACCAAGAAGACTTTTGTTGTACTTAGAAAACCGCAAAAGGACTTATTTTGCTAATAGAAGACCTCAAGGGTCTTATGTTTCCTGTAGAAACCTCAAGAGGTCTTCTGTTGCCTATGGGCGACCTCAAGCTGTTTTTTGTTGCCTATAGAAGTCCTCAAGATGTATTCTGCTGCCGACACAATAAATCATGAGGTCCTCAAGAGCTTTTCTGCTACTTCAAGAGGGATTCTACTGTCTACAGAAAACCCCAAGAGGTTTTCTGTAGCCTATAGAAGACCTCAAACGGTCTTCTGTTGCCTATAGAAGTCATCAAGAAGACTTCTATTACCACAGAAGCCATCAAGAGATCTTCTATTGCCTATAGGGTCTCTCAGGAGGTCTTTTGTGCCTATAGAAAACCTAAACAAGTCTGCTGTTGGCTATAGAAGACTTCAACAGTCCTGTTGTTGCCTATAGAAGTCATCAAGAAGAATTCTATTGCCCACAGAAGTCACCAAGAAGACTTCAATTGCCCACAGAAGTCATGCAGAGGCCTTCTGTTGCCTATGGAAGACCTCAAGAAGTCTTCTGTTACCTATAGAAGACATAAAGAAACCTTCTGTATCCTATAGAAGATATCAAGTGGTCTTCTGTTGCCTATAGAAGACATTCAAATGGTCTTCTGTTGCCTATAGAAGTTCTCAAGGGGCCTTCAGTTACCTAGAAAAGACCTCAAAATTTCTTTGTTTGTTTCTTAAAGAAGACCTTAAGGGTTATTCTGTTGCCTTTATAAGTCCTTAAGAGACCTGATGTTGCCTACAGAAGTCCTCAAGAGGTCTTCCGTAATCTATAGAAAACCTCAAGAGGTCTTCTGTTATCTATAGAAGACCTCAATAGGTCTTTTATGCCTATAGAAAACCTAAACAGGTCTTCTGTTATCTGTAGAAGACCTCAATAGGTCTTTTATGCCTATAGAAAACCTAAACAGGTCTGCTGTTGGCTGTAGAAGACTTCAACAGTCCTGCTGTTGCCTATAGAAGTCATCAAGAAGACTTCTATTGCCCACAGCAGCCAACCAGAGGCCTTCTGTTGCCTATGGAAGACCTGAAGAGGTTTTTGGTGCCTATAGAAGACCTCAAAAGGTCTTCTGTTGCCTATAGAAGACCTCAGGGGGTCTTCTATTGCCTATCGGGTACCTTAAGAAGTCTACTGTTGTGTAGATAAGTCAAGAGGTGTTCTGTTACCTATAGAATACATAAAGAAACCTTCTGTATCCTATAGAAGATATCAAGTGGTCTTCTGTTGCCTATAGAAGTTTTCAAGGGGTATTCAGTTGCCTACAAAAGACTTCAAAATTATTTTGTTTTTGAGACCTGTTGTTGCCTACAGAAGTCCTCAAGAGGTCTTCTGTTATCTATAGACGACTTCAAGAGGTCTTCTGTTATCTACAGAAGACCTCAAGAGGTCTTATGTGCCTATACAACACATAAACATGTCTGCTGTTGGCTATAGAAGACTTCAACAGACCTGCTATTGCCTATAGAATTCATCAAGAAGACATCTACTGCCTACAGAAGTCACCAAAAAACTTATATTGCCAACAGAAGTCATCAAGAGGCCTTCTCTTGCCTATGGAAGACCTCAAGAGGTTTTTGGTGCCTATAGGAGACTTCAGGGGGTCTTCTGGTGCCTATAGGCTACCTTAAGAAGTCTACTCAAAGTCAATCTGCCCGGTAATCTCTGTAGGGTTCATTACTGGTATATGACAGTGGTTAGATCCATCATAAACCACTGTACAACCAGAGGACACAAGCATGGAGTACTGACTGATCTGTGATGACGAAGAAGAGACTGTAACAATGGAGGTTCTACTCTGCCGATGCCCTAGTCCGATGAACAAAAGACCCAGTTTGTTTGGCCCTTTCGAGATTGCATCTCTATCCTACATTTCTTTCATAGCATCCGCGGCACTGATACTGTAATAGCCTTAAATAGCTGTGGGTCGGGTCTTCCCAAATCAAACTTTTTCTCCCTTTTAAGTTCGATTAATCTCTTCTCCATCGTTCCATGTCAGTATTTCCATTCTCTCTCTCTCTCTCCCTTCTTCTTCTTTCCCCTTTTCTCTCTCTCTGTTTAGGATGAACATACCTAATCTTTAACCATTCGCGTTTTCCTTGGGAGATGGTATTCTTCTGCTGCGTTGGTCTCCGTGTACAACATTCCAGTCCACAAGATTGTGACAGAGATCGCCAGCATCCTGTTGTGTTGGTGAACCTGTAAAATCTCCGCCTCTTTATCATGACGGACGACTGGTGTCGTAAGGGTGCCCTCTCAAGTCGGCATTCTGGTAGGTTTGAATATTCTTCCACTGTGTAAAACTAACGTTGACACACCACACTGCCGCCGCAGAGCCTACCACAGATAGTTTTATAAGAAATCAACAAGGTTTCTTTTCAGGAACGCAAGCGCAGACGCCCACTGACGTGAGAACCTTGTTCCTGATTTTATCCCAAAATTGCATAGTTATGCATGAACGACGCACTATGTCGCGAGTTCATATTAACTGTGGCCAAAAATAGTAGGAGTTGTCGTAGGTGCATCAATTTTGGTACACGTACCTATTATTGACTTACAATCTTCAGGACAAAAATTTGGGTTGGTCGGTCCACGTTTTGATATAGCCCCCATAGAACCGTACCTCCCGATTTTCGGTATTTTGAATGTTTAGGACACAATGACCCACCGAAAGTATTCAAATTTTGTGGTTAGTCTTCGGCAGAGGTATCAAACATTCCAACAGAGAATTGTGGGCTTAGGTCCACGTTTTGATATAGCTCCCATATAACGGTACCTCCCGATTATCGGTATTTTGAAGATTTTAGCCTCATTATTACACCAAAATTGCTGAAATTTGGTATTTAGTCTTCGCAGGGGGCATTATACCTTCACCATGAAATTTGTCTGCATAGGTCCACGCCTTCATATAGCCCCCATAGGACGGTACCTCCCGATTTTCGGTATTTTGGAGGTTTTAGCCTGATTATCACACCGAAATGGCTGAAAATCGGTATTAAGTCTCCGTTGGGGGACTTATAACCTTCCACCAGAAATATGTCGGTATAGGTCCTCGTCTTCCTATAGCCCCCATAGAACCGTGCCTCCTCATTTTCGGTGTTTTGAGTGTTGTGGCCTCAATATCCACCCGATATGACTGAAATTTGGTGTTTAGTCTTCATATTGTTTGTGAGCATATTGAATATATCAAACTCTTGTCTTTATATATGAGGAATTTCCTTTAAAAAAATTTTTGACCAATTAGTGGTCAAAAAACGGTCAATTTTTTGTAAAAAATCGAATTTTTATTTTCGCTGTTCACAATTTTTTTAAAAATTTATATTTTTAAAAATTCTCTCGTTTTAAAGCAAGACTATTAGGTACTTAATAAGCCCACAAAAATATATGATGATCGGTTCATTCGTTTTCGGGCTATAGCCAACACCGCAAAACGATTTGTTAAAAAAGGGTGTATCCTCTCAGTGAGGTGGTCGCTGAAAAAGAGAAGTGACACATTCGTCTGCAAACCTCTGCAGCTGGAACCTTTATATGTTTGAAGTACTCACTTTTTACTACTCATACAGCAAAAAATATCGATATACACTTTTATAAAATTTTTTCCCACTCCACTCAATTTAAAATTTGCTTCGGAAAATTAATAAACTTAGTAATACATGTTTGGGTAAATGTAAACACCATATGATTAATATTTACCTGCAAACAAAGGTGTTGCCAAGTTTATTACACCCCAAGAGAACTTAGGAACCATTTTTGCAGCGACCGTTACTTTTAAATTTTAAATTTTAACGCATAATATAATTTATTAATTTTAGAAAAAAACACACAAAAATACGTATTAACTAAAATTGTCGGATTTAAATCCTCATATAGCAAAAACTACTTCACGTATCAGTACCAAAATTCAGATTATTCTTAATTAATATGTTTTCTATCACTCCCCATCAATAAATTTGTTCAACGAAGTATTTAGTTTTTACCATTTTTGGCCACGGTCGTGACACTGTGCGACGTTAACTTGCTATCGGACATTATTCCTAATATCTTGAGGTAGTTGATGGTGGAGATCATTGCACCCTCGAGCAGGATGTTCAGGAGCCTTACTCCAGCCTTCCAGGTGATAAACAGTGTGGTAGTAGATTTAGCGGCGGATGTTTTCGTATTCCTCAGATGGAAGGTCTGCACTGTGTCACATGTGTAGACATTTATCCAGTATCGTACTCTTATCCGCATATGATCTAATTAAAAAAAACTTGCTTGGTAAGTTCTCGAAATTTAATACATTTTCACTAAATCCTTTTAATCGACTTTAACGTGTGCCCGCCCCTATCTCATTTCACAATCAGAAAAAGTACAGCATATTTTTGGGGGGTGTTAATATTTAAACAGACAACATGATTGTCGTCATCATAACTCCTCCGTGTGTATGGAACACGTAGTTCTTATCCTTGTTTATTTATGTGACATCTTAAATTGTCATCAACATCAAGCAGAAGAACGAATGAACGAACGTTTGTCATATTTTTGCTGTTTGACTGAATGACATTTATTTATTTGTTTGGTATATTTTGTCTCTTTACGTCTTTAATAGTAAATTCAAATCATTTTTCTTCTTGTCTTCTAATATTAACATGAAAATTTATAGGTTTTTTATACTATGTGTCACTCACACACACAGCGACACATATTAAGAAAAAAAACTCATCATCAAAGCAGCAGCTAACGAGAAATTTACATACATACATATGTAAGAACAAACATATCTATACATCATCGTCGCTGTCATATTTAACTGTGATGCGTATTTTATTATTGATGATTATTTGTTTGACGACTGCTGTTGTTTTCGTTGTTGTATATTTTTAGTTGAATGTCTGTCTATTTGCTCGCTTGTCTGTCTGTCTGTCTTTCTATCTTGTATCTGTTTGATTATCTTGTTTGTCAATGTAGTGGTGCTATGTTAGTTATTTTGTTTATTTGTTTGCTTTGTTGTCTGAGCATGTACGGCAATTACTGCTGGTATGTTGTCACTCGTCACTCTTTTATCGGCTGGCGAACTGATGGGTATGTTCAGTTCAATGGTAAAGCTGGATAGTGAATCAAAAAATGTGACAATATTTTACAATTTTATTCTAATAATCTACGTTGATGGTATTTGAAAACTCATACTAAAAATATACGACTCTATTCCCAACATTAAAAAAAACTCCCCTTTAAATTTTAGAGCAGTGTATTAGGGTACCCAAAGTTCACATAATTTCCCGGAATTTTTTTCCCAATTTGTCATTATTTGTTTATCCCAATTATGTCACACATTCATTTTGCTGGTTTCTGTCATTTGTGGATTTCGGAGGACACGTTCCAATACCCACAACCCATTCTCCCACAAATCCATAAGGAGTTTTGACAATTCTCCCAACCAAAATATTGACACAGCACAAGACACAAATAAAGGATGACACTTTGTGACAGAATTTGATATGAAAATAATATTGAAAGGAAGAAAAGAACGAAATGCAGTGAGGGAATAGCAATAATAATTGACATTTTTATTAATGTTCAATGCTTCATTTGCTAAATAAATTTGATAGAGCTTAAAGACAAAGGTTAAATGGGAAATTTTCTAATAATATATGTATATAAGGAAGGGGAAGCTAAGCAAAAATATTCTTTAAAAAATCCACGCTTATTTAGAAGCTTGGCAAATATATTCTTTAAAAAATCCACGCTTATTAAGAAGCTTTGCAGAAATATTCTTAAAAAAATTCACGACCATTGAGAAGCTTGACAAAAATATTCTTTAAAAAATCCACGCCCATTAAGAAGCTTCGCAGAAATATTCCTAAAAAAATTCAGGCTCATTGAGAAGCTTGGCAAACATATGTTTTAAAAAATCCAGGCAAATTAAGAACTTTGGCAAAAATATTCTTAAAAAATCCAGGAAAATTGAGAACTTTGGCAAAAATATTCTTAAAAAATCCATGCTCATTGAGAAGCTTGGCAAAAATATTCTTGAAAAAATCCGCGCCCAGTGAGGATCTTAGCAAAAATATACTTTAAAAAATCCACGCCCATTGAGAAGCTTGGCAAAAATATTCTTCAATAAATCCAAGCCCATTGAGAAACTTGGCAAAAATATTTCTTAAAAAATCGACGCCAATTGAGAAGTTTGTCAATAAAATTCTTTAAAAATTTTTAAAAAATCCTCGAATTTTGGGAGCTTTGAGAAAATATTTTTAAAAAATCCACGAATATTGGAAGCTAGGAGAATATATGTTTAAAAAATCTACGAATATTGGAAGCTTGGAGAAAATATTTTTAAAAAATCCACAAATATGCTTATTGAGAAGCTTGCAGAAAATATTTAAAAAAATCCACGCTTACGAGAAGTTTGTAGAAAGTATATAAAAAAAAATCCAAGCTTATTTAGAGGTTTGTAGACGTAGGGGATGGAAGATACCAAGGAACGGTCTTGACCGGTTTTAATATTGCAAAGCCTAGGATTTATCTTGGTCCCTCTTTCATCTCAAGTGGACACTGACCTCCTAGTGGTGTCACCTGGGGAACTGTCTTTAACACCCGTTAAAGGTAGTGAGCTAATATGTGCCGCGCGTTCGCCCATAAGAACGTTAAAAACTTGGGTTTGGGCGTCGGGTTAGTAACCCTCCCCTAGAAAAAAAGCCTACTTTGAAAAAACGAAAGAAAAGAAAAACAAACCCCTCTAAAGTTGACGAACCCCGCAAACGTTTTAAGGACCATGATCTGCGAATCTGCACCTGGAATGTTCGCACTCTTTATAGAGAAGGTGCAGTTTACGCATTGGCAGATGTACTTGAAAAGTACATGGCCGATATTACTGCCATACAGGAAATACGATGGATTGGGAAAGGCGTCACAACAACACCTAAAGGTGACGCACTGTATTATACCTGCCATGACGTAAAGCATGAGTTTGGTTGCGGATTTGTAGTTAGTCGGAGACTAAAACATCTGGTATCCAGCTTCACCCCAGTGAATGAAAGACTTGCTGCAATTCGAATAAAAGCTAAATTCTTCAACATCAGCTTTATTTGCGCTCATGCTCCCACTGAAGAAAATGACGAACAGACCAAAGATATATTTTACGAGCGCTTAGAAGAAACATATGACCGTTGCCCTGCCCATGACATTAAAATCATTCTAGGCGATTTTAATGCCAAAACTAGAAAGGAGAATATCTTTGGCCCAACAGTCGGGAAATTCAGTCCCCACAGTGAAACATCTGACAATGGTATGAGGCTGATAGACTTTGCAGCTGCAAAAAACATCGTAGTTAGCAGTACCTGATTTAATCATCTCGATTCATAAGGGCACCTGGCTGTCTCCAGATCAAAGAACAAGTAATCAAATTGATCATGTTGTGATAGATGGAAGACATTCATCGAGCGTGTTGGATGTACGATCGTTCCGAGGCGCAAACATTGATTCGGACCACTACCTTGTTGCAGCAAAGGTACGTACCCGTCTAAACGTTGCAAATAAAGCACGAGCAGACACAACGCGGAAGTTGGACATCGATAGGCTGCAAACACAACAGATAGCCACAGCATATTCCACTCAACTCACCCAACTGCTTAATCAAAGCACTCCTCGTCCCGATAACATATCAGGACAATGGCAAAACATTGCCCACTCCATGCAAACAGCCGCAAAATCCATACTTGGATTCCAGAGACCTCCACAAAGGAATTCATGGTATGACCAGGAGTGTCGTGCTGCTACCGAAGAGAAAAATGCGGCATATAAAGCTACTTTACAATCAGTAGCAACGCGTAGCACACGAGAGAGATATCGGGAGAAAAGAAGAGAAGAGAAACGTCTTTTCCGCAAGAAAAATAGAGAGAAATGGGAAAGCGGGAGTGTGAAAAATCGAGATGTACAGGAGCCAGAATGAAGTCAGAAAATTCTACCAAAGAGTGAAACATCAAACAGATGGCTTTTGTACAGGCACATCCTCCTGTAGAGACCAGCAAGGCAATCTGGTAACAGATACAGATAGCGTGCTCAGGATATGAAAGGAACATTTCTCCAATCTGCTGGTATCCAATAGTAGCGAAGACGATGATACCACAGATCCAATCCCAGAAGATGGTATAGAATGTATACCGCCCGGCCAAGATGAGGTAAAAACAGCAATCAACCGGCTGAAGAATAATAAAGCAGCAGGAGCCGATGGCTTACCAGCCGAGCTGTTTAAAACCGGAGGCGACGCGCTGATAAGGTGTAAGCATCTGCTAGTTAGCACCATCTGGCAGGAAGAACGCGTACCCGACGATTGGAGCATCCTATGTCCCGTCCACAAGAAAGGAGATACGACTGTATGCTCTAACTATAGGGGCATAAGTCTTCTCCCTATTGCCTATAAGATAGTGTCAGGGATATTGTGCGAACGACTAAAGCCAATGGTCAACGAAATAATTGGACCATACCAATGTGGCTTTAGACCTGGAAAGTCCACCATTGACCAGATATTTACACTGCGGCAAATCCTTGAGAAGACCCAAGAGACCTTTGTCGATTATAAAGCAGCATTCGACAGTCCCCTCCGATCAAAAGTATTCCATGCGATGTCTGAATTTGGTATCCCCGTAAAGCTCATCCGGCTTTGTAAGATGACTTTAACTGATACTAGGTCCTCAGTTAAAATTGGAAAGAACCTCTCCGAAGAATTTTGTACCAAAAGAGGTTTCAGACAAGGAGACAGCCTTTCGTGTGACCTATTCAACATTTTCCTGGAAAAGGTAATACGAGATGCAAATGTCAAAAGAAATGGCACAATTTACACCAATAGCCACATGTTACTTGCCTATGCTGATGACATAGACATCATGGGACGATCGGTAAAGGAAGTAACTAATACCTTTTGGGAAGGTCGAAGCAGAATCTGCGAAAGTGGGTCTGGCGGTAAACGGCGAAAAGACCAAATTGATGGTGTCGACGCGCAAAGCGTCCATAGAGCTCGGACCAACTGTGGAAGTTGGTACCTACAATGTTGAGGTAGTTAAAGACTTTACCTCGGCACTGCCATAAACACAACGAACATCATCAGTTGTGAAATAAGAAGAAGAATTGTATTGGCCAACAGATGCTACTATGGTTTAAGTAAGCAATTTAAAAACAAAGCCACATCTCGTCAAACAAAAATAACGCTATACAAAAGATCCCAGCAAAATTTGAAGGAATGGGTTCCATGCGATGACGTGATTTCATGGCATCTTTTGCATTGGTTCAAACGAAGTCGTGAAAGATCCGATCTTTTCATCAGCATTTGAACCGATGCAAAATAAGTCGTGAAAGATCCGATCTATTCATCAGTATTTGAACCCATTCCATCGATCCAATAGAGATGAATTTTGTATTTTTATTTATACAAATTTTCTGAAAATATAAGATTAATTATTTACAACAGGCTTGATTTTGTCGGAGACTTGAAACCACAACCAACGTTGCAAAAACTCTCGTCGTAGTGATAATGTCATTGCAAAGGGTTGGTGAAAATGACATGCAAAAGCATTGGTGGAAATGACATGCCAAAGCATTGGTGAAAATGACATGTCAAAGCATTGGTGTAAATGATATGCTTTGGATCCAAAAATGAATAGCGTCTTTTGGGGTCCACGCTCATATAAAATTCATCGATGAAGATGCTAAAAAGATGACATGCCGGATCACTTGCACCCATGATTGAATGACATCTTTGGCATCGAACATTTTGCTGGGATACTACCCGTGCTAATGTGTGGCTCCGAAGCATGGGTACTTGCGCAAGCAGATAAGGCAGTGCTTGGTGTGTTTGAGAGGAAAATTCTTCGAAAGATCTACGGGCCGATTTGCGTTGACGGTGAATATCGACGTCGTATGAACTACGAGCTATATCAGCTATACAAAGACATGAATATAGTTAAACGTATCGAGATGCAACGATTGCGTTGGCTAGGCCATATCATAAGAATGAGCGATGATGAACCCGCTAAAAAGGCGTATGAATACATGCCACATGGCGGTGCACGCAGAATCGGCAGGCCTAAGCTTCGATGGAGCATACAAGTGGATGAAGAATTGAAAAGGCGCGGTATTCCAAAAAGCGATGAGAAAAACAGAGAGGAATCTTTTCTTAGTTCGGTCTATGGAACAAATGTTCTGTAATGGGCCAGCTAAGTAAGTAAGTTAGTAAGAAAATATTTAAGAAAATCCGCGTTTAATGAGATGCTTGGAAAAAATATTAAAAAAAATCCACGACCATAGATAACCTTGTCAAAATCTTCTTTAAAAAAGTCGCACCTATTGAGAAGCTTGCCAGAAATATTCTTAAAAAAGCAGCGCCTATTGAGAAGCTTGCCAGAAATATTCTTAAAAAGGCCGCGCCTATTGAGAAGCTTGCCAGAAATATTCTTAAAAAATCCACGCCTATTGAGAAGCTGGGAAAAAATATTCTTTGAAATATTCACGCCTATTGACAAGCAGGGAAAAAATATTCTTTGAAATATTCACGCCTATTGACAAGCAGGGAAAAAATATTTTTTAAAAAATCCACGCCTATTGAGAAGTTGGAAAAAATACTCCTTAAAAAATCCACGCCTATTAGGAAGTTGGGAAAAAATATTTTTAAAAGACCCACGCCCGTTGAAAAACTTGGAGAAGATATTTTTAAAAAATCCACGCTTATTGAGAAGCTGGGAGAACATGTTTTTTTAAATCCACGCTAATTGAGAAGCTGGGAGAACATGTTTTTTTTTAAATCCACGCAATTGGAATGTGGGAAAAATGTTCGTTAAAAAACCACGCCTATTGTGAAGCTGGGAAAAAGGTTCTTTAAAGGATTCACGCTTATTGACAAGCTGAGAAAAATATTTTTAAAAAATCCACGCATATTGAGATGTTGAGAAAAATATTTTTTAAAAGATCCATGCCTATTCACAACCTGATAAAAAATAGTTTTTAAAAGATCTACTCCAATTAAGAAGCTTGGCAAAAATATTCTTGAAAAAATCCACGCCCATTGAGAAGCTTGGTAGAAATATTCTTTAAAAAATCCACGCTTATTTAGAAGCTTGGCAAAAATATTATTGAAAAAATCCACGCCCATTGAGGAGCTTGGTAAAAATATTCTTTAAAAAATCCACGCTTATTTAGAAGCTTGGCAAAAATATTATTGAAAAAATCCACGCCCATTGAGAAGTTTGGTAAAAATATTTTTTAAAAAATCCACGCTTATTTAGAAGATTGGCAAAAATATTCTTTAAAAAATCCACGCCTATTGAGAAGCACGAAAAAATATTTTTTAAAATTTTTTGAAAATATTAAAAAAAAAATTCGAGCTCATTGAGAAGCTTGGCAAAAATACCCATTACAAATCCACGCTTATTCAGAAGCTTGGCAAAAATACCCATTACAACTCCACGCTTATTCAGAAGCTTGGCAAAAATACCCATTACAAATCCACGCTTATTCAGAAGCTTGGCAAAAATATTCTTTAAAAAATCCACGCTTATTCAGAAGCTTGGCAAAAATACCCATTACAAATCCACGCTTATTCAGAAGCTTGGCAAAAATATTCTTTAAAAAATCCACGCTTATTGAGAAGCTTGAAAAATATTTTTGAAATAACCACGCTTGAGATGCTTTTATTTTTGGCAGATTTTTAATTATGTTTCCGACTTTGCTTATAATTATTTTTTGTGGTGTCCTTTGTTCTACAAGGGTAGGAAAAGAAAAGGGGTTCATGATTAATTGCTATTTAAATAATAATTTATATCTTTTCTACTTTAATAAGCTTTGGTATTCCAACAAACAAACAAACAAACAGTTGGTTCGTTTTTGAAATGCAGCCACATTCCTTTTTGGGTCCCCAAAGGATTTTCTACCCACAAACAATATAAAAGACAAAGACAATGAAAGGGGAACAAAACGTTGGAGTTTTTTGTTATCTATTGTCTCCATATCTTCCGGAGGGTGTTTTTCTAATTAAAACAATAATTTGCTATACCAACACCAAAACATTAAACTCCAGCTACAACTTCGAGGATGTAAACACATACACATTCGCACATAATTCATTTGTGTTATAATTTAAAAAAGGGGTGATTATATGAATGTGTATGCAACAAATGGAATATCTACTATGTGGGAGTCAGCAGTTTTAATTTATAATAATAATAGTAATGCTCTGCGACAATAATACTCCCACTCTCTTTGGTAATATCATTGACTTGTAGTGAAGGTCATTAACATTGAAATAAGGTGCGTGGTTCGATATAAAATGGTTTTATATAATTTTTTTTAATATGTTTTTGTATGTATAATAAACTGCTTTATTATTATTTTAAATTGGATATATGCCAGTCTTTAAATGCATTCTCTTCTCTTTGGCCATTGAGTATTGGTTTACACCTAATCCCTGTTGTAGTTATTTTTTTTTGTGGCTCTAATCCTATTGAAAAGCTTTACTCCTTTCAGCCTTTGCATGTTCCCTTTGTGTGCATGTGTGTGTGTGTGTGTGCTTGTCAGGGGATTTGTATTACACAGATTTAAAACATTCCTTCTTCTTGTTGTTGCTTTTGTTGTGTGTATAAATTGCATAATATTGTTGCTTAGCATGTAAATAATAAGGATTAAAAGTAACAACAACATTGTCAAGAGTGCTGGAAATATTTCACAACACCACAACTAAAATTTCCTTTTTGTTGTTGGTGGCATTTTTACCATGTCTACTGCAATTTCTTTTCTTCTCATTTTACATGGTTGGCATTCCTTGACAGCACCACCGCCATGGTGCTGCTCAAAATATTTGTCTAATGTCTGGTACTTTTCACTGTAATGGCGGTAATTGTGTCCATTACAATAGCTAAAATATTGTTGCCGAGGGTGATTTGTTAGTCTCCTTTTTTATAGCAGCTATTATGTTTGCAGCTGTGTTAGTGTCTGCTTATTAACATAATCGGCTTAATTATCGGGTAGGAGGATATTTGATAAAGGGGAAAATCTCTTAAAAATGAATTTAGGGAAACAAAAGCGACCAAAATTCTTTTGAGGGCAAGCTTCTCAATGGGCGTGGATTTGTTAAAAAATATATTTTTCCAACCTTGTCAATGGGCGTGGATTTTTTAAAGAATATTTTTTACGAGCTCCTCGATGGGCGTGGATTTTTTAAAGAATATTTTTTCCCAGCTTCTCAATGGTCGTGGCTTCTTTAAAGAATATTTTGTCCAAGTCTCTCAATGGTCGTGGCTTCTTTAAAGAATATTTTTTCCGAGCTCCTCGATGGGCGTGGATTTTTTAAAGAATATTTTTTCCCAGCTTCTCAGTAGGCGTGGATTTTTTAAAGAATATTTTTTCCCAGTTTGTCAAAGGCGTGATTTTTTAAGTTATATTCTTTCACAGTTTGTCAAAAGCGTGGATATTGTAACGGGTATTTTTTCCAAGCCTCTCATTGGGCGTGGACTTTTTAAAGAATATTTTTTCACAACTTCTCAATAGTGAAACATTTATTTTTATTTAATCATTTTAACTCAACTAAAAAATGATTCACTTTTTTAAAGTCCTTTGTTTTCGTGTTTCGTACTTTTATCCTTGAAACAAGTTGCTTCCGTTGTTGTGGATATTTCTGTTGTTGTTGTTGTGTTTGCTTAATGCAGACCACGTGCTATTACCATAAATAAATCAGGAAATAATTAAAAGCAATCTTTAGCTAAAGTTTCGTTACTTTTTTTTGTATTGGATGGAGGTTTTGCCACAGCAATGAGCTGCTGCTCCTACTGCTGGTGCTGTAACGTAAAATGTTTTTGAACGTCGTGTGTGACTCAACATTAATGCCGATATCGTTGCTGAGATACTTTTTCTGACACGTATTCTAAATGACCACAACATGGTACTTTTCATGCTCTCCAAACGAATTTCTTTTCACTTCCGCCAGTAAATAGCTGCAGTGTTTTGTAAAGAGCTTTGTAATGAAAATGAACAGTGGGGGGAATGGATTAAAAAGAATATTTATTAGCAAATGGGACAAGAATTTATTTACTTAGTTGAATGTCTGATCCTTGGGAAGACGTATGTATAATCGCCTAGGTCCTCTGTCATACTACCAATGCCCTTCGACCAAAAAAAAATTAAGCTGTAGCACCAATGGTTGCCACATAATAACCTATGGTTTACACTTTTTAGAATTTGATTTTTTTCTATTTGTCTTTTTCCGCCACTGTTCCAATAACTACCTACTTTGTAGTGGTCATCATTGGCCGAGCACCCGCAATATCCTTTGCCGCAACAAAACATTCAATGAGCAATGGCAACAGCATCAGTACGTGTCCTTTCAGTGAAATGGGTTTTTATCTGCCTATGTGTGTGTACGTGTGTGTGTGTGTTAATGCATGTATGGATGTACGTGGTTTTTAAGAGGCTCCTGTTAATGTTTGTATACGACAAGTAGTACTCATGGCTTAACATACAACTCATACATATGAAAAAACAACGACAACAACAAAAAAGAAAATTTCATTTTGCCATTAAATAGCAAATATGTATTAATTCGTGGACCAACTGATATGGAGGAACCCGCTACTACTGCTGTTGCTACTCCAATCTGTACGAGTTCTCTTTACGTTCCAACTAATTTCTGTTGATTTTTATTTTCAGTTTCTTTGTGTGTGTCGTTTTTTGGACATTGCAACACGACTGGAATAAAGAAAATATTTGTATAGGCGAAAGTGAGAAACATTGAAAGTGGTGGTAGGAGAACAAGAATAAGGAGTGGGTGTAGTTGTTTTTTTTTTTTTTTGGTGGGTATTGCGAAAATATTTCTTAATTATCATAATTACCGTTAACAAATATTTGTTGAACACCAAAAAAAGAGGAAAAAAAGAAGAAAAACAACAACGATGCAGAAGGAAGGATACTCTGAAATGGATGCCAGTCTAGGCAAGGCTTGCAGTGGAGCTGTGTCCAGCAGCATTTCATTAGACATGGTGCGTTTGGAAAAAAGCGAACTAATGGAACAAACGAGAAAGCAAAGGAAATATCTCCTTGTGAATGCTAAAACGTGCCCGAAATGAAGGAATAATAATATCATAATTATGTAGAAATTATAGCTCAAAATGTTGAAAAGCAAAAAATCAAAGCAATGAAGCGTGTAATTATGAGTGGAGTGCAGGCAGACGACTGCCACTACCATTCAGCAGAGGCTAGACTGGGAGAAAATAGTAAAAAAAACTGAGTGGATTTTTTTGTCTTAGGCACACTTAAAGCTAGACAAAAGCTGGTTATTAAATTTGAAGGTCTATGTAGAATTGGAAATAAGTTAAAATTTGGATTTGTTAAATCAGTTTATATATAAACGTACTATTACGAACGCAATTTTTAAAAATATTTTGAAGGGCTTTTGTAACATATTTTCGGAGAATATTTTGTTAAGCACCTTTGAAAGCATATATTCTGGATAATGATCAGAGCTATTAACAATAAATTCTTCAAAGAAGCTATTTTTTGAAGAAGTTTTAGGCTATCAAAAGTGATATTTAGACACTATCAGATGATACAATATCTTTTTGCAGTTTACAAAATGAATGGAAAACTTCTTATGTCCTAATGTGTTCCCATCCCAGTTACCAGAAGTGTTGGGAAATCATCTAATGACAAAGTTCTCATGGCAAAAGAAAAGTGCTTCATTCCAGCGGGGATTTTCGCAGAATATATTCTCAAGCATCATTGGAACGTGACATTTAGAAGAATAAATTCTAGAGCACCATTCGAGCTACAAATGAGGAATTCTTCAAAGAAAATATTTTTTGAAGAATATTTAGAACTATCAAAATTTGTTTATGTAAAGGACCTCCAGACGAATTAACATTTTGTCACTTAACACGGTGTGCCTTAACCAAATTTAAATGGAAGGAGCTTACACCTGGGAAGTTTTTGCGGATTCGGAAAGTGCAGTGTTCATAGATGAGAAATATCAAAAAACTAAAAAATCGCCGGAGGGGTTTTTAAATAAATCGCAGTCAAAATACACACTTTTAGGGGATTTTTTAGTTTTAACGATTTTGGTTGAAAACCGCAAGTCCTATGGAAATGGGACTAAAGAAAATGTTGTAGCAGTGAAAATTCTGTACAAGATTGAGAATTATGATATTTTCGTAGGTTTTACCGTTTTTGAGATATAGAAGTTCAAATTGGGAAAACGCACTAACTGAACAGAGAAAATGCTAATTATGGCTACATCAACATGGCTAACTACTCAGCTGAAAAAAGTTGCTGCTGAATGTCGTTTTGGATGCTCTATTTTTTAAGCACAGTATCAGCCAATGGTTGCCTAATATTAGTCAGTGCAACATCAACACCAAACAGCAGATCTCCTATGAGGTTTATTGCTCTACAGAAGACTTCCTTTAAAGTCTGATATACTAAAGAAGACTTTCAATGACGTGTGCAGTTCTAACGGAGATCACCTACGAGATTATCTATGCTGAACAAGACCTCCTAGAAAACACCTCATACGAGGTCAGATACGTATACTAAAAAAGACTTTCTATGAGGTCTGTTATTCCAAAGCATACTGTAATTGCATCTTCATTTGAGGTAAAACGCTTGCCAGCAAGGATTTTTTTTAGATTTGGGAACAAGTAAAAGTCACTGGGAGCTAAATCAGGAGAATAAGGTGGGTGGTCAAGCAACTCGTACTTTTATTCGTTGTTATAACACTCTGGTGCGCTGGTGCGTTGTCTTGATGAAAAATTATTTTTTTTTGTGTTGTAAGCCAGGACGTTTTTCTCGAATTTGTACATTTAATTGATCCAAAAGGTTGCAATAGTACTCTGAATTTATTGTTTTACCCTTTTGCAGATAGTCAATCAATAAAATACCTTTCAAGTCCCAAAAAACCGTTGCCATAGCCTTACCAGCCGATTGAATTGTTTTTGGCTTCTTTGGGGCACTTCCTCCAGCTTCAGTCCATTGTTTGGATTGTTCTTTTGTCTCTGGAGTATAGTGGTGGATCCATGTCTCATCAACAGTTATGAAACGACGCTTAAAATCCATTTTATTTCGCTTAAAACGATCCAAACAAGCTTGAGAAATGTTTTTGATCGACTGTTAACAAGTGCGGCACCCATCTTGCAGAAAGCTTTTTCATCTGTAGTTCTTCATGCAAAATTAAATGGACTCGATCATTTGAGATGGCCATGATATTAGCAATTTCACGCACTTTTATTCGTCGATCATTTAATACCAAATCATGCACTTTGGCTACAATTTCTGTTGTTGTTGCTGTTTTTGGACGTCCACTACGTGGTTCATCTTAAATGCTTGTACGACCACGTTTAAATTCAGCAACCCAATTTTTTACTGTTGCATATGAAGGAGCACTTTCACCTAACACATTCACCATATCATTATGAATTTCTTTTCCCGATAAACCTTTTTTATGTAAATATTTCTAATTTTTCCATTGTAAAAAAATTGCGGATGCGTTTTTTTTGAACACCTGTTTCTATATGAAGGAGTTGCCAGATCGAAACAAAATTTAACATGTGTTCATAACAGAGATGGAAGTTTCCAAAACACTTAACTTGTTTCTGTTTATACCGCGCTTTTTGTGCTAGGCTAAGAAGTTTCCGAACTGCCCTCGTATGAGGTCTGCTTCCCAAAGCAGACCTTCGATGAGATGTGCTGTTCTAAAGAAGAACTCTTACGAGTTCAGTTGTGCTAAAGAAGACCTTGTATGAGGTCTGCTATCCTAAAGCAGACCTCCGATGAGGTGTGCTATTCTAAAGAACACCTCCAACGAAGTCAGATATGCTAAAGAAGACCTTCTATGAGGTCTGCTATTCCAAAGCAGACCTCCGACGAGGGTTGCGGTTCTAAAGAACACCTCCTACGAGTTGAGAAATGCTAAAACAGATATTCTATGAGGTCTGTCATTCCAAAGTCGACCTCCGATGAATTTGCTATTCTAAAGAACACCTCTTGGAAGGTCAGATATGTTAAAGAAAAACTCCTATGGGGTCTGCTATTCTAAAGAACACCTCCTACAATGTCAGATGTGCTAAATAATGCCTTTATGAGCTCTGATATTCCAAAGCAAACCTTGGATGAGGTGTGCTTTTCTAAAGAAGACCTCCTACGAGGTCAGATGTGATGAAGAAGACCTCCTATGAGGTCTGCTATTTCAAAGCAGACCTTCGATTGTAACGACACCTAAGGCCCCTTTTGCCGAGGTTAGCTCGCGGTGGCCAAAGTCCGTCACAGAAATTTATTTCTGTCAGTGACAGGAGTAAGGAAAGACAAAGGTATTTCTTTCAAAGGAAGGATAATCCGCTTTATTGCTACTATTTTATATGCGGTGGCCGTAACGGGGTAACCCCAGATGTCCGTCCGCCGGTGAATCCGCACAGAGTCAAGACGGGCTCGTATGCCAGTGGCGTTGGACAACTCACTGGTCTCGGACGGCTTCTTTATCCCGCTCCGCCTGTTGTACTCTCGAACAATGGTCCCTTGGGATTTCTTGGTGGACGATGTTATCCTGGTGGCGTGTGACAACTCACCAGGTTTCTCGCTTGCGGCTCTGCGGCGTCACTATGTTGGTTCCGGGATTTCCTGGGGGGGACGATACTCCTCTGGTGGCGTGGGACAACTCACCAGGCTTCCTGCTCCGAATCGCGTCAGGTATGGGTTCCCGTGGCGTGGGACAACTCACTGGGCTGGCAACTGTATGTGGACGGAAGTGGCGTTTCTACTCACTTCTCCGATTCTAGTGGCCTAACACAACTCACTATTTCAAACTGTCCCCGGTTGGTAGTTGTCCACAGTTCACTCTACTCACCTGGGTTCTTGGGTTGCCTTGTACTTCTTGCTGTGATTTTCCTGCTGACGTAGACTCTACGTTCTGGATTCGCAAACTGATCCCTGTCCTAATTTCGCCACGTCCTTTTATAGTACGCTGTAAACAACTCCAACTACCTTGTTTACTTCGCGGGGATTTTCAAAGATTCTCCGCGCATGCACCGTGTTGTTGGTTGTTTACGATCCAGCAGAGTCGGAATGCACAAAGGTTCTTGATGCATTCATCGTGTTGTTGGTTGTTTACAACCAAGCGGAGTCGGAATGCACAAAGGTTCTCGGTGCATACATCGTGTTGTTGGTTGTTTACAACCCAGTAGAGTCGAAATGCATCAATCGCAGGCGCATTGTTGTTACATGTTTACGCGCATATACCGAGTTGTTCACATGCAAGTGCATTTCGCCAGCCATGCAGTAGCCAATAGAAAGCCTATGGACGTACGTTTTGTTGCTAGATGTTTACTTGCAAGTGCATTCGTTGCCATGCATTCGCCACTAGCAACCCTATGGACGTGTGTTTTGTTGCTACATGTTTACAACGATCAACTCATTTGAATATCGTTGGACGTTGTTTTTAAAAATCTCCGCAACGGTAAGTTGTTTTGATCCTTAGACTACGAAAACAACTTCGAGGGTCAGTTGGACAATGTAGAGAAACATGAAATTTTGGTAATTCATTTTATGTTATATTACAAAGTATTCAATTCAAATTCATTACTATCATATTAATATAATACTACTATAGTACCATCCTGTGGTACCAGTCTGTGTAGCCGGAAACGAGCCGGCGACTTCCGGCGTCACACTTCTCCCCCTCTTCGATTGCAAAGTAGTCAAAGGCTCTTGACAAAGACTTCCTTCTGCCGATTAATTATTATTCGATAACGGCGTCCGCAGACTTCCACGACCTGCTTGTACTGCTTACGGGGAACTTGCAGCGCAAGTCCCAACTGGATATGCCGTTGAAGCCCTACCTGTACTTCCCTGGGAAATTCCTCCCGGCTGGCAAATCGACACCATGAGTCCCTGGCATCCGGCACCACCACCACGCTGCGTAACCTCCCTGGGCTATCCGGCCCACTCTGGCTGCTGACGGGGCTGGGATTCGGCCACAGACCGCTAACTTCCGAATCGGACAATTCGCCGTACCTGGGACTCATGTTTAGCTCGAACGTGTCCAGGTTCACCTCAACTCCCTCGTTACCAGCAATCATCGAATCCGCAGCATCCCCGTCGGAATCCGTATCTGTCCAAGCGGTATATCTGGGCGAAGTTCGCACTCGGGACGTGACTACGTTGTCCGGTTCTTCGATCACACGGTCCTCCTCGTCAGAGACCGTCACCACACTGTACACGTCACCCAACTCCTCGAACTCGGACATCTCGCCGGTTGAAGTGTTTGCTTCGGACGCGGCTACCTCCAACACGGAGTCCTCATCCAGGATGATGACTGGGGATCCAGGTGACACGAAAGGCGACGGCGTATGTGGGTTGGGTGGCAAACGTCCCGGGCGTAGAGGCGTAATAAGGTCATCAGTGTTCAGTACAATACCCAGGTTAGCCGAGACCCAATTCGAGCGCGGGGGGGTAACCGGTTCCTGGTTCAAAACCTCAGCTATATCGGCTGTTCGCACTTGGAACTCTGGCCGGAAGGGGTGAACAATTGCCACGGGTCGCTGCACCGGTTCGGCTGTTGTTTTCCATAGCCGGGGCAGGTGGTTTGAAGTTACCACTGCTGCCGTATCCGACGTCCCGCCGCAAACTCGCTTGCTGGGCCCGGCCTCCTGACTGTCTTGCCACCGCTGCTTATAATAAGCCTTCGTTTTCAAGTGGGGCCTCTGGTGTTCCATGTCGCGGATGGGAATTGAGATCACTGTAGAAGAAAGAATAGACAATTTGTTATTAGGCGGTATATGTACCGGGTCGACGGTGCGTCCTGTACGGGTACTGTCTGTCGCAGTGAAGTGTTTGAGTTCGCTGACATGGGCCGATCGGACGTCTTTCCGGTATATACCACGGACGCTTACGATTACCGGTGATGAATAACTCAGTACTTCGTAGGGGCCATCATATTTTGGGGCCAACTTTGCAGCAAAGTTCTCCACGGCCTTTGACAGGGGATGCTGCCGAACCCACACCCAATCCCCTACTGCTGGTTTCCATTGACGACGACGTAGATTGTAGTACCGTCTTTGATCCTCTCCGGCCTGACCAATTCGGTGGCGCACCATTTTGAAAATGTCCTGAAGTTCCTCCGCCTTATCCTTAGGAGCTTTGCTCGGGGTTCCAGTGCCTGTCGTTACCTCGTCGTAGAGATTACTGGGTAGTCGAGGCTCACGACATTGCACCAGGTACGCAGGGCTATACCCGGTAGTATCCGATACACTGGTATTGATTGCGAGGTTCATTTCTGGCAAGAATTCATCCCATTTATGATGCTGGTTCTGACAGAGCTGTGCCATCATTGTTTTGAGGGTCCTGTTTGCCCTCTCCGTTGGGTTCTCCTGCGGCGTGTAGGGTGCAGTGAACTGATGCCTTACTCCAATTTCGCACAGATATTTCTTTAATTCCCGGCTGGTAAACTGGCTGCCATTGTCCGTCAGAAATACTTTCGGCGTCCCGAACCTTGCCAGGATACGCTCCCTGAACGCCTTGACCACGGCGCACGAAGTTGCCTTACGAAGTGCCACAAGCTCCACCCACTTAGAAAAACGATCGATGAACACTAACAACATCGTGTTGCCATGTTTCGTGCGGGGTAAGGGCCCAACGAAGTCCGCACAAACGGTGGCCCATGGTTCCTCCGGGATGCTTATCAGCATTTCCCCTGCCGGTGCCATCTGACTAGGCTTATACCGCTGACACGACGTACATCCCTTGACATACCTAGCAATATCTCGCATCATTCCGGGCCAGTAATAACGCTCATGGACCCTATTCGCAGTCTTCCTTATTCCAAGGTGACCCGCGGCCGGTTGATCGTGGTTCTCGCTCAGTACCCTCTCCCTTAAATACGTCGGCACGCATAGTTTCCAGGTAATACTCTCGACGTCATTCGCGTGGTGAGGGATGTGCCGATAGAGCTGGTTTCCGACGACGGCATAGTCGGGAAATTTCTCGGGGTTCTTCTTGATCTCATCCAGTCTAGTCCTTATCCAGGGACACTCTTCGGGCGTTTCCGTCACCGCCCTTTGTAGGGACTCCATGGGTTGTCTAGACAATGCGTCCGCGACGACATTCAATCCCCCTTTCCGATACTTGACAGTGTACCTATACTGCTGGAGCTCCAGCGCCCATCTTGCCAAACGACCTGTAGGGTTATCGAGCGAGTTCAACCATTTGAGGGCTAAGTGGTCAGTTAGTACTTGGAACTCGTAGCCTTCCAAGTATTGGCGCATCTTCCTAATCCCCCATACGATGGCCAGACACTCCTTCTCCGTCGCCGAGTAGTTCCGTTCAGCGTCATTGAGGGTCCGGCTTGCGTAGGCGATCACCCGCTCTCCTTCGGGAAACTCCTGGGTCAGCACTGCGCCAAGGCCACAGTCACTTGCATCGGTTTGTAACAGGAAAGTACGACCGAAGTCCGGACAGGCTAAGACCGGTGCCTGTGTCAATCTTGTCTTCAACAGCTCAAACACGGTTTGCTGTTCCTCCGTCCATCGCCAATGCTTGCCTTTCTTCAGTAGCGACGTCAACGGGTGTGCCACAGTCGCGAACTCGGGTACGAAGCGGCGGTACCAGGACGCCACGCCCAAGAACCGTCGTAACTCCTTCAAAGTCTGTGGTTGCTTCATATCCCTTATAGCCGCCACTTTGTCCGGATCCGTTTGTATGCCTTCCTCGGAGATCACGTGTCCCAAATATTTAGTCTCCTTCTGGAAAAATTGGCACTTCTCGGGGTTGATGCGTAGATTGGCAGCCCGTAGCCTTCGAAAGACCTCCTGTAGTTTCGCCAAGTGCTCGTCGAGAGTCCTCCCTATGACAACGATGTCGTCCAGATACGCAAAGGCGAATGGCTCTAAATCCGGCCCTATGACGCTGTCTAAAGCACGCTGGAACGTTGCGGGTGCAGAGTGCAAGCCAAAAGGCATCACCCGCCATTGGAATAAGCCTCTACCTGCTACCGTAAACGCCGTGTATTTCTTACTGTCTTCCTCCAGAGGAATCTGCCAGTATCCATCCTTGAGGTCTATGCTACTTACGTACGTTGCCTCCCGTAGTCGATCTAAGATGGACTGGATTCTGGGAAGGGGATATGCGTCGGGGTCCGACTTGCCATTGAGGTGTCGGAAATCCATACAGAGACGCCAGGTTCCGTTTTTCTTTCGGGCGAGTGTGATTGGCGAGCTGTACGGACTCCGTGATGGTTCAATAAATCCGTTTGCCAGTAGTTCGTTTATCTTGGCATCGATAATTTCCTGCATCGCGGGGTTGCGAGCTGCATACCGCAATTTAAATGGCCGGTCGTCGATCATAACTATGCGATGCTTTGCCGCGGTAGAGGGGCCATGAATCTCTTGAAATTTTTGCAGTTCCTGGTCCAAAAACGCTTGAATTCGTTGCTGGTCCTCGTTCGAGTGGGCGCTTACCGGTAAGGGTCCTGCGGCAGCTAACCCATTATCTGTTGCCCGGCGACACTGCGGTTTGTCTACCTCGCAGCTACAGGTTGTGGCGATGGATCGATGTCGCTCTGGTTGAATTGGCTCTCGGGAGTCGTTATCATCCGCGAAGACGCACGACAGCCCTGCCATCGTTAGGCGGGCTCCAACCTTTGCCAAGAGATCCAACCCGATGATTACGTCTTCGGTCGCCTTCGGCATGACAAGGAAGCGAGTGGATACATGTTGGTGGCCCAAACCAATCGTAGTTTCGACGGCACGTTCCAAGTTACGCTGAGAACCATCGGCCAAGGTAACTCGGCAGCTGAACGGTACCAGTTTGACCCTGTCCCCGAGCGCCGACGATAGAGATTCGCTGATGAATGAGGTGGTGGCCCCCGTATCGATCGTGGCTGCGACTTGTTGTCCTCCCACCTCAATAGTAGCCACCAAACGGGTGGGTTCCATACGGAGTGATGTGTTTAATGTAGGGGCTTGTTGATGATCTGTGGACCCGTCTCCCCCTGTTCCCTGCGGGTCCGCCGCTCGTTTCCCGACGTCCGCTTTCGACAGCAGTCTATGGTACGGTTACCTCTCCGCCCGCATTCCCAACAGAATAACACCACCTCGTTCCGGCAGCCCGCGGCAAAATGTCCATCTTGGCCACAACGGCGACATGCCGTTCGCGGATTGATAGGAGGGGGGTGCGACCCGGCCGGTGAAATTTCGGGCTCCAGACGCCTGTGTTGTTCCTTGGCCGGTGTAGTTAACGGGGGAAGGTTCTCCAAGTCCTCGGCCATGGCCAGGAGCTCGTGCAGGGTTTTGAAGTCGCGGCGTCGGATATACCACAGGTACTCCGGTAGAGCATTTTTGAAAATACGCTCCAACTTCTGCTCCTCGGAGTAATTGCTATGTCTCATCATGTTCTGTAAACTGAGTGCGTAGTCGCGGAATTTTTCACGGGGACGCTGCAGCCGTTTTCGAATATCATCCTCCAGATGATCCAAAAAGCGTGTTGGAAGGAAAAACCTCCGGAAGTCCTCCCGAAAGTCCGCCCAGGATTGCCAGCGTTGGTTGTTGTTCCGGAACCAGATCAACGCTTTACCCTTCATCATTTCTGGCATCATCTTTGGTAGCGCATCTATCTGTATCGCGTACATACCAGCTAGCTCCTCGACCCTTTCCAGGAACTCTAGCGGGTCCTGCTCGCCATCAAATCCCAGGTTCCACTTCCGGACTTGATCGGCCATTGTCCTAATATCGTTGCTAGGGGAGGCTCGGGGTCTACCATTTGGGGACGGAGGTCGCGGTGGATTGTTCCCCGGAATGAGGGTTGTGGCCCCATTAGGATTCGTAATGGCCAAGCTCGGGGTTGTTTTCGGCGAAAGACCGGTCTTGCTGTCTTGCTTTGATGTCGACTGTTCATGCATATCCTGATACCGAAGCAGCTTTTCCAACGCCTCTGCGGTATGTTCCTCGCCCAAGAATTGTCCGAATCTCTTCCGGAGTTCTTCAACCGTTCCGCTTACGTCGAGGCCAAACTCAGTCAAATAATTCCCCAGTTCCTCTTTACGTAGGCTATAAGCCCATGATGTGCGCAGCGTTGCGGGCATCCCTCTACACTGGTGATAGCCCCTTCCTTTTTATGTTGACGGTTTGTTCCTTACTCTGTCCCTGCTCGGGCGCCACTGTAACGACACCTAAGGCCCCTTTTGCCGAGGTTAGCTCGCGGTGGCCAAAGTCCGTCACAGAAATTTATTTCTGTCAGTGACAGGAGTAAGGAAAGACAAAGGTATTTCTTTCAAAGGAAGGATAATCCGCTTTATTGCTACTATTTTATATGCGGTGGCCGTAACGGGGTAACCCCAGATGTCCGTCCGCCGGTGAATCCGCACAGAGTCAAGACGGGCTCGTATGCCAGTGGCGTTGGACAACTCACTGGTCTCGGACGGCTTCTTTATCCCGCTCCGCCTGTTGTACTCTCGAACAATGGTCCCTTGGGATTTCTTGGTGGACGATGTTATCCTGGTGGCGTGTGACAACTCACCAGGTTTCTCGCTTGCGGCTCTGCGGCGTCACTATGTTGGTTCCGGGATTTCCTGGGGGGGACGATACTCCTCTGGTGGCGTGGGACAACTCACCAGGCTTCCTGCTCCGAATCGCGTCAGGTATGGGTTCCCGTGGCGTGGGACAACTCACTGGGCTGGCAACTGTATGTGGACGGAAGTGGCGTTTCTACTCACTTCTCCGATTCTAGTGGCCTAACACAACTCACTATTTCAAACTGTCCCCGGTTGGTAGTTGTCCACAGTTCACTCTACTCACCTGGGTTCTTGGGTTGCCTTGTACTTCTTGCTGTGATTTTCCTGCTGACGTAGACTCTACGTTCTGGATTCGCAAACTGATCCCTGTCCTAATTTCGCCACGTCCTTTTATAGTACGCTGTAAACAACTCCAACTACCTTGTTTACTTCGCGGGGATTTTCAAAGATTCTCCGCGCATGCACCGTGTTGTTGGTTGTTTACGATCCAGCAGAGTCGGAATGCACAAAGGTTCTTGATGCATTCATCGTGTTGTTGGTTGTTTACAACCAAGCGGAGTCGGAATGCACAAAGGTTCTCGGTGCATACATCGTGTTGTTGGTTGTTTACAACCCAGTAGAGTCGAAATGCATCAATCGCAGGCGCATTGTTGTTACATGTTTACGCGCATATACCGAGTTGTTCACATGCAAGTGCATTTCGCCAGCCATGCAGTAGCCAATAGAAAGCCTATGGACGTACGTTTTGTAGCTAGATGTTTACTTGCAAGTGCATTCGTTGCCATGCATTCGCCACTAGCAACCCTATGGACGTGTGTTTTGTTGCTACATGTTTACAACGATCAACTCATTTGAATATCGTTGGACGTTGTTTTTAAAAATCTCCGCAACGGTAAGTTGTTTTGATCCTTAGACTACGAAAACAACTTCGAGGGTCAGTTGGACAATGTAGAGAAACATGAAATTTTGGTAATTCATTTTATGTTATATTACAAAGTATTCAATTCAAATTCATTACTATCATATTAATATAATACTACTATAGTACCATCCTGTGGTACCAGTCTGTGTAGCCGGAAACGAGCCGGCGACTTCCGGCGTCACACGATGAAGTTTGCTATTCTAAAAACACCTTCTACGTGGTAAGATATGCTAAAGAAGACTTCCTATGAGGTCTGCTATTCTGAAGAACACCTCCTACGTTGTTAGATATGCTAAAGAAGAACTCCTGTGAGGTCCGCTATTCCAATGCAGACCTCTGATGTTGTAAAGAACCACTCCTGCGAGGTCAGATATGTAAAAGAGGACATTCCATGATGTCTGTTATTCTAAAGAACACCTCCTACGATGTCAGATATGCTAAATAATACTTAGACTTTGTATGAGGTCTGGTATTCCAAAGCAGACCTCCGATGAGGTGTGCTATTCTAAAGAACACCTCCTACGAGGTCAGATATGCTATAGAAGACCTCCTGTGAGGTCTGCTATTCCAAAGCAGGTCGAATTTGCTAAAGAAGACCTCTGATGAGGTCTGCAATACTAAAGAACTCTTACGATGTCAGATATGCTAAATAATATCTTCTATGAGGTCTACTTTCCAAACTCAGACCTCCGATGAGGTTTGCTACGAGGTAAGATATACTAAAGAAGACTTCCTATGAAGTCTGCTATTTTGAAGAACACCTCCTACGATGTCAGATGTGCTAAAGAATATCTCCTGTGAAGTCCGCTTTTCTAATGCAGACCTCTGATGTTGTAAAGAACACCTCCTACGAGGTGAGAAATGCCAAAAAAGACCTTCTACGAGGTTTGCTATTCTAAAGCTTCTGCTAATCTGACGGAGACTTCCTTTGAAGTTTGTTATTCTAGGAAAGACCTCAAATTGGGTATGCTATTGTTTAGAGGTCCACTATACTATGGAATACCAATTCTAAAGGACAGTTTCTTCTATAGGAGTCCTCCTATTAGGTCTTCTACACTACAAAATACCTACCTATAGAAAACCTCTTATGAGCTATACTATTCAATAGAAAACAATCTATGAGGTCTGCTATTTACAGAAGAACTCCAATGTGGTAAAATATTCTTTAGAAGATCTCCCGTGAGGTTTTCTATGCTATAGAAGGCCTCCTATTAGGTTTGCTATTCTAAAGAAGATATCACATCTTTTATGAGGTCTTCCATTCTTTAAAAAGAAGACACGTATGAGGTCTACCTTTATATAGAAGGTCTCTTATAAGGATATCTATTTTATAGAGTACCACTTATGAATCTTTTTATACCCTCAGCATTTATGCTAACGAGGGTATATACGGGCAAAATGTGCCTCATCGAAATAATGGTTTTAGACCCCAAGTATGATGAACGAGATGTGTTTCAGACAATTTGGAGTCGATGTAGTAATGTCCGTCCGTCTGTCTATCTGGCTGGAGCGCACGATAACTATCGAACGGATCAACAGATTCGGTCCAAAATTTGGCTTTCGTAATATTTTGTCTAAACTTAGTTTAAGTTCGAAGATGGGTTATATAGGTCCACTCCTTCCGGTACCTCCCCCACAAGAGTTCGAAAATGTTTGGAAAATTTGTACATACGATAACTCTTGAAGGGCTTTTGCGATTTGGTCCATACTTTGCACATCGTGAAATGTCTACCAGATTTAGATGTGGTTCCAATATGGACTCAATCGGTCCACTCCTTCGGGTACCTCCCACACAAAATTTCGTATAAGTTCACTTTAGGACCTGCTCTCGAATAGCCTTGATTTTTGTTGTAGCAACTTGTATTCACTACCCCCGATACGACGGTACAACTTTCATCAGGGCAAGTCCATACTTCCTGAGAAAATAGCCTGAAAGTTGCAAAAAACCCTTATCACACCGTGTGTAGTGGTTGGAGGGCAAGATAACTCTTGAACGGATCTGCCGATTCGGTCCAAAATTTGGCCTCAGTAATATTTTGTCCAAACATAGTTTAATCTCGAAGATAAACCATATCGGTGTACTCCAGCAGGTACCTCCCCCACAAAAGTTCAAAAATGTTCGAAAAAATTGTTCGTAGGTAACTCTTGAAGGGAGTGGCCGATTTGTTCCATACTTTACACATCCTATAGATATAGATCAGGTTCAAATATGGACTATATTTGTCCACTCCATCCGGTACCTCCCACACAAAATTTCGGATAAATTCACTTGAAGACCTGGTATTGAATCACTTTGATTTTTGTTGAAGCAGCTTGCGTTCACTGCCTCAATTACGATGGTAAAAGTTTTTTCAGGGTCAAGTCCATACTTCTTGAGAAAACAGCCGAAGGATGTAAAAACCCCCGATGGCACCATATGTAGTGGCTGGAGATCCACTTCCATAATGGTCTATGTCTATCCATTCCTTTAAGTATATCCTCCGCAAAACGTTTGCTTTACTTTGAACTTTTATTTAATCCTAATCAAAATTTTTGTCGCTTCATACGCCCAATATTTTTTAAAAAAGTGTTTTGGGAAAAAAATGTTTTCAATATACACAGGCTGAGGGTATATCTCTGTCGGCAAAGCCGACTTACACTTTTTTACTTGTTTTGTCTATAGGAGACTTCTTATGAGTTCAAAAAAACCAATTATATGGAACCCTGTTATTAGGTGTTTTATTCTATAGAAGGGAGGTTTTGCTTATCTATGAAAGACCTATCGTAAGTTCCCCTGTTCTACAGAATACCTTTTATGAGGTCTCATGAAGAGTCATATTCTACATTAGACATATTTTGAGGTCATCTATTTAATATAAGACCCCTTATGAGGTCTCCTAATCTATAGAAGGCCTCTTACGATATCTCTTAATCCATAAAAGACTTCTTATGAGGTTTCTTATTCCATGAAATACCTCTTGTAAGGTCTTATACTCTATAGAAGTCCTCTCGTGAGGTCTTATATTCTATAGAAGACCTCTTGTGTGATACCCTACTCTATAGAAGATATCATACGAGGTCTCAAGACCTATAGAAGACCTCATACGAGTTTCCTTATTCTATAGAAGACATCTTATGGTATTTAGTATTATATAGAAGACCTTTTCTTCGGTCTTCTATACTATAAAAAATTTGAAGCCTGTGAAGAAGTGTGTCTTATGAGGTCGGCTATTCATAGAAGACATTTTATGAAGTCTATTATTCTATAGAAAACCTCTTTTAAGGAGACCCTTTATGAGGTTTTCTATTCTATGAAGACCTTTTATTAAGTCCCCTTTTTCATGCGAAGAAGTCTCTATCCTATCGATTATATCCCTGGAATACTTCTTATGTGTTTCTCTTATATCGAGGTAATTTCATTGATCCCCTGCTATTCAATAGAGGACCTTTTATGAGGTTTTTTATTCCATTTTAGAACTATCACAAGGTCTTCTATTCTATTGAAGGCCTTCTATGAAGACTGCTATTTTTTCGAGGACTTATTACACTGTGCAACAACATTAAATTTTTTTCAAAATGATGGGAAAAACTGAGCAGATTATGAAAGTAGGTCTAAAAATTTGAGACACGTGTATCGGCGTTTTCACCTTGACATCGGAAAGTAACCAAAGTAGGTGGGGCTAGTTCCGCCTATTTCTTGTTTTTCCGAAATATTCGATTACAGATATCTTGGAATCCGTATATTTTAGACACATAGTGTCTTTGGCAACTTTAAAGACAAGAGTGTGGGAAATATTTGTGTTGAAAATTTTGACCCTCATGCTGTTCATTAAAAGGGTCTTTTCGGTCGTTTTTTCAAAAATCGTTCAAAATCTCCTTTAAAATGTGATCGTATCAAATCAAAATATTCTACAAAATTGTTCGTCATAAAATTTTACTATAAGTCTCAGAATACACCAAATCTGTAAATCCATTCTAATTGCCAGGAATCTTTAAAAAGGAAAAACATGTTTTAGGATTAAAGTCGGACTTCAACTGAGTTTATTCAAAATTGTCCAACAAAACATAATTGTAGAGGGAAGACGTCAAAGACGAAATTATTCTTCGTCAAATTTCACTATAGGTCATCAAAGAAATGATGACCTTTAAAGTTGCCAAAGACACTATATGTCTAAAATGTACGGATTCCAAGATATCTTAAATCGAATATTTCGGAAAAACAAGAAATGGGAGGAACTTGCCCCGCCTACTTTGGTTACATTCCGATGTCAAGGTGAAAAACGCCGATACACGTGTCTCATATTTTTGGCCCTACTTTCATAATCTGCTCAGTTTTTCCCATCATTTTTTTGTTGTTGTCGCACAGTGTTATGAGTCATCCTATTTTATGGAAAATTGTGTATGAATTACTCTTACGTTAAAGACCTGTTACGAGGCCTTCTTATGAGGTACCATGTTCTAGTTCTAGTTTCATATTCTATATAAGACTTCTATGATGTCTCATATTCTACAAAAGACTTTTAATGAGTTCTCCTATTTTTTAGAATTCCTTTTATGGGGTCTCATACTGTATAGGTCATCTTTTATTCGATCTGCTATTCTGTAATAGAACACATATGAGTTACTCTGCCTTTAAAGTCATCTTAAGAGGATTGTTTTTAAATTTAGGACCTTAGTGCTTAAAATATTGTAAAGTTTTTTCTCTGATGAAGATATGAATGTGATTTTTTAAAAAACCTAGCTTTTTTGGATTCCAAAGTGTTTCTTCGCCGAAAAATGAGGTCCTAAATTACTTAGGACTTTTTCTTCTCAAAAGTAGCCTATTGACGGCCTAAGGAATGTTTATACTCCTAGAAATTGATTTTTTTAATTAAAGTTTTATTTCCAAATTATTTCCACTGTACAAATATAGATTTTTTAGAATTAATTATTTTCAAAATCTTTCATCCCATAACCATGTTCAACTATACTGCCAGCTATAATTGTTCTCTCTAATCCCAATAGTATCAAAATGACCATCACAATTTTCTAAATAAAATCTCATCTGTTGTCTGTTGTGGGACAAATTCTATTTTTCTTTTTTTTTTGCATTTCAAAAAACCACAAAATAGTTTCACAAATATTTGATGTCACCGGAAAGAGAAAAAACAAAGGCTAGACGAAAAATACAAATCATTGTTCATTTTAATTCAGCACACATTCACACACACAACCCATCCTTTCTTGCATCCATCCATCCATCTCTCAGCCTGGAAATTTCAAACAAATTCCAAAATAAATCCACACAGAAAAGAGTTTGCAAAAAAAGAATAAATAGAGCCACAATGCGTTTTCTGAATTCTGTTGGGTGGTTGGTTGTCTGGTATTTAGTTGTCGATGCTTGTTTTTGTGGCATTGAAAATCCTAGTTTCCATTTAACACAATGTCAGGACAATAAAATTGCCAAATAGTAGTTGTAGTCCAAATAGGGAAAAAATACCAAAAACCCAAAATACGATCAGTTTTATTCTATTTTTCCCAAAAACATAAAAAGATTTAATTGAATTGTTTTTGTGACCGATGGTCAGGGTTTTTTTCGAGCTTCAATAGATTTCGTTAGTTTCACAACAACTCACTTTCGTTCACATGGAGCTCATGAAAACTGGCGCTTGACAATTCGTACCTGTTTTTCAATCTGTTGTGGTTTTGGTCAACACAAAATAGATAAATGCCAGCACGCTCACAGGTGGAATCACTGACGTAGTTAGTTAGCTAAAGGGTGGTAGCCTAAAGCTTTTCTAGCTGTATTTCAAGTCTCCACGTTTATGTTTAGAACCTATGGTATTTAATATGAACATTGAGAGGTCACAAAACACCTATCGGCTACTAATTGATATGCTTGTGAACAGAATTTTGTATCTAAATTAAAATAATTATTATCCATCCCAGAGGAGAGTCAATGAAATTAGCTGTGGTCCATTATTATGGTTGGCAAAAATATTTAAAATCTAAAAATACAAATAATGTGGGATGAAGTGAAATGGAAAATGTTAGAAATATTTGTACATTGTAGGGGTGACGATTGAATTTGTGAAACAAAATATATCAATGGACCCCGTCGCCCCGCATGGCAAATGCAAATATTTAAGGATATGACAGACATCAGCACGAATAATGTAGCCGCTACAACCTGAGATCTCATAAGACCAGAAGATTTGTGGTGAGGTTTTGTGTTTTTTTAACAATGCCATTGGGTCTCCTATTCTTTTGAGGATCTCTAATGAGCTCTATTACATAGAAGACTTAATGAATTCTCCTATTATATTAAAGTTATCCTATGAGGTATCGTAGTTTATGGAGAACCCGTATTGAAGCCTATCTCAACAAATAATATTAGGCTTATGAGGACCTCCTTTTCCACAGAAGACTTCTTAAGAGGTCTAATATTCCACAGAAGACCTCTTAAGAGGTCTAATATTCCACAGAAGCCCTTATATGAGGTCTCCTATACTAAATTAGACCTCCTATAAGGTCTGTTATTCTAAAGTAGACCACCTATGACATCTCATATTCTACAGAAGACCTGTAAAGAGGACTGATAATCCATAGAAGATCATAAATGAGGTTGATCTGATATTCCACAGAAGACCTTTATGAGGTCTCCTATTCTAAATTAGACCTCCTATGAGGTCTGCTATTTGTAAGTAGACCACCTATGAGATCTCATATTCCACAGAAGACCTCTAAAGAGGACTGATAATCCATAGAAGACCATGTATAAGGTTTCCTATTCTGTAGAAAACCTTTTATTAGTTATAGACAACCTTATATAAGGTAACCTATTGTAAATAAACTTTGTACGAGGTATTCTTTTTTACAGAGTACCTTAAATAAGGTATTCTACTCAATAGAAGACCGCTCATCAAGTCACCGATCCTATTATAGAAGACCTCTTATAAGGTATCCTATTTTATAGAAGACATCGCATTAGCTCTCCTATTCTACAGAGGACCACTAATGAGGTCTCCTATCCTATAGTAGGCCTTTGCTGAGGTCTCCTACCTTATAGAAGAGTTCTGATGAGGTCTCCTATCCTATAGAAGGCCTCTGTTGAGGTTTCCTACAGAAGACACTTAATGAGGTCTCCTATCCTATAAAAGACCATTGCTGAAGTCTTCTATCCTATGGAAGACCTATGATAAAGTCTGCTGTCATATAGAAGACCTCTGATGACGTCTGCTATCCTGTAGAAGACATGTGATGATGACTGATGACGTCTTCTATCCTATACAAGTCCTCCGATATAGTCTTCTGTCCTATAGAAGACCGTTGATGACGTCTCCCATCCTATCGGAGACCTGTGATGAGGTCTTCTTACTTGTAGAAAAACACTGGTGAGGTCTCCTATCCTGTAGAAGATCTCTGATGTGGTCTCCCATACTATAGAAGACATCTGATGAGGTCTCCTATCCTATAGAAGACCACTGATGACGTTTTCTATCCTATAGAAGACTTCTGATAAAGTCATCTGTCCTATAGAAGACCGTTGATGACGTCTCCTATCCTATCGGAGACCTCTGATAAGGTATTCAAACTTGCAGAAATCCTCTGATGAAGAATCCCCTCCTATAGAATACCTCTGATGAGGTCTCCTAACCAATAGAACACCTCTGATGAAGTCTCCTTTCCTATAGAAGACCCCTGATGAGGTCTCCCACCGTTGATGACGTCTCCTGTCCTTTCGGAGACCTCTAATGAGGTCTTCTAACATGTAGACAACTTCTAATGCATTATCATCTCCTATAGAAGTCCTCTGATGAGGCATCCTATCCTATAGAAAACTTCTGATGAGGTCTCATATCTTATAGAAGACATCTGACGAGGTCTCCTATCTTGTAGAAGAGCTCTAATGAGGTTTCCTATCCTATGGAAAACCGTTGATGACGTCTCCTCTCATATCGGAGACCTCTATTGAGGTCTTCTAACATGTAGACAACCTCTAATGCAGTATCATCTCCTATAGAAGACCTCTGATGAGGTCTCCTAACCAATAGAACACCTCTGATGAAGTCTCCTTTCCTATAGAAGACCTCTGATGAGGCCTCCTATCCTACAGAAGACCTGTGATAAGGTCTCCTGTCTTATAGAAGACCGTTGATGACGTCTCCTATCCTATCGGAGACCTCTGATGAGGTCATCTTACCATTAGAACACCTCTGATGAAGTCTCCTTTCCTATAGAAGACCTCTGATGAAGCCTCCTATCCTATGGAAGACCTCTGATGAGTCTCCTGTCTTATAGAAAACCTCTGATGAGTCTCCTGTCTTATAGAAGACCTCTGATGAGGTCTCCTATCCTATAGAAGACCTCCGATGAGGACTCCTCTGATGGGTTTTCTTATCCCATAGAAGTCCCTTGACGAGGTCTCCTGTCCTATAGAAGACCTCTGATCAACTCTCCTCTCCTATAGAAGACCTCTGATGAGGTCTCCCATACTGCAGAAGACCTCTGGTGAGGCCTCCTATCGTATACTATAGAAGATATCTGATGAGGTCTCCTATCTTGTAGAAGAGCTCTGATGTGGTTTCCTATCCTATGGAAAACCTCTGATGAGTCTCCTGTCTTATAGAAGACCCCTGATGAGGTCTCCTGTCCTATAGAAGACCTCTGATGAGGTCTCCTGTCCCATAGAAAACCTCTGATGGATTGTCTTATCCCATAGAAGACCCTTGATGAGGTCTCCTGTCCTATAGAAGACCTCTGATAAGCTCTCCTCTCCTATAGAAGACCTCTTGTGAGGTCCCCCATACTGCAGAAGACTTCTGGTGAGGCCTCCTATCGTATAGAAGACCTCTGATGACGTCGGCTTTGCCATAGAAGACATCTGATGAGGTCCCCTATCCTATAGAAGGCCACTGATGACGTCTTCTATCGTATAGAAGACCTCTGATAAAGTCTTCTGTCCTATAGAACACCGTTGATGAAGTATCCTCTCCTATGGAAGACCTCTGATGAGGTCTCCTAACCAATAGAACACCTCTGATGAGGCCTCCTATCCTATACAAGACCTCTGATGTGGCCTCCTATCCTATAGAAGACCTCTGATGAGGTCTCCTGTATTATAGAGGACCTCTGATGAGGTCTCCTATCCTCTTATGAGTATTCCTATCCCATAGAAGTCCTTTGATGAGGTCTCCTCTTATACAGAAGACCTCTTATAAGCTCTCCTCTCCTATATAAGACCTCTGATGAGGACTCATATCCTATAAAAAAACTGTAATGAGATATCCTATCCTATAGAAGACCTCTGTTGAGGTCTCCTCTCGTAGAGAAGATTTCTGATGAAGTCTCCTATCATATAGGTGACCTCTGTTGAGGTCTCCTATCCTATAGAAAACCTCTAATGAGGTATCCTATCCTATAGAGGACTTCTGTTGAGTTCTCCTTTCCTATAAAAGGTCTCTGATTAGGTTTCCTATCCTGCAGAAGACCTCTAATGAGGTCCCCAATCCTATAGAACACATCTAATAAGGTCTCCTTTCCTATAGAAGACCTCTAATGAAGTCTCCCATCAATTAGAAGAACTCTGATGAGGCCTCTTAATCTATAGAAGACCTCTGATGAGATATTCTGCCCAATAAAAAACCTCTGCTGAGGTCTCCCTCCTATTCTATAGAAGATATTATTTCTTTGAATTACATCAAATAATTATTTTATGGTACGTTTCACGATTCGAACGAATTTCAATTCGAATCGTCTTAGAGAAATAGGCCATTAGTATACCATAACCTCATTCTTTAACCTGCTAAAATAATTCCAAAATGGCTTTCATTCAACTAAAAATACGTTCACGTACTGTCTGTCACTTTTACCTTTCAAACAAAACAAAAGCCATACTTCAAAATGCAAGAGGGCTTCAACGGTGAGGTTGCTTTTAAAAAGTGACTGTCTTTTACGAGGGGCAAAGAGGGAGAGAGAGAGCGAGCAAAGAAAGTGACAAGGCCCATTTAAATTCGTTGGCCTCAATTGTCACAAGACCTTGCCTAGCAATTTCGATGATAATTGAATTGGACTTTTTTCGTCTGGCAATTTAGTTGAAAACTGTCGAAAATGCCTTTCGGATGGACGGACACACACGTGCAGTGGAATTTTAAAATATCTTTTTATGGGCCAAAAACATATAAAATGCCATGTACGTGTGCATGTGTGAGGGTAAGTGATTTTCAAGCCGCAATTTCCTTCGCTTTTCTTGTGCTACTACGAAAAAATGAAAAATGCCAAATAATAAAATTTCACATACTTAAAAGTGTAACAAACGTGGCCAACATAACAAATTTTCAAGTGACACTAACAATGGCTTGAAAAGCAAAGAAGTGGATGGAGAAGTAGCTGGGACAATAAAATCGAAAGCAAGGAATAAAAAATCATAGAGTACCCCAAAAGTAGGCTTCACACTTTTGTGCTCTGCGCTCTGTGTGCCCTCTGAAGCATGCAGCCAATTTTTCTGCCATTCTTTGGGGTTTTAACAGTTCATTACCCAAGGAAAATGGAAAAGAATGTTCCTCAAGTATGAAAAATATATAGACGCAAATCTTTTTATGATATCCTACAAACATCCTTACGATGAGCTCTAAAACAAATTGCATGAACAATTTTTAGTATTTTTTCGTTGTTGTTGCTGTTGTGGCTCATTTCTCTTTGTTTGTTGCCACATATTTTAGAGAATCCTTTCGTTTGCAAAACAAAAGGCCAGAGGTTTCGTCATGCCGTGCCATTACTTTTCTTAACGCCTTCATCCATTTTTTGGGTTGTAAACGAACGCACGAGCGAATGAAATGAAATTGTCAACCTTAAGGCCCATGTGTTATACGATTTTAGTTATTCTCTGCAGAAAAAAGGTTGAAAACTAAGTAAATTTACCCACATTTGTATGGAATTGTGAATGTCTTAACGTATGTCTTGTGTGACTCAAATGAGCCCAAGATGAACATGAAGGAGTAAATGATGACACTAAGTAGATGTTGAGAGTAAATTCATACATCTGTGTCCTGAGTAGACAAATATAGTATGTGGATGTTTGTTGTGTGTGGCCTAAAACTGGCTTGAGGAGAGGCAAAGGGTTAGGAAATATGAACACAATATTCTAGAATTTACTTTGCTCCTCACAGAATGGAAAACGGAGCTATTTTTATACAGAAACGTTAAAAAGGAGAGACAAGAGACGTCTTAAGAGGATACTCAATAGAATTACTTCTATACGACAGATGTCTTCCTAAGAACATTTCTGCAGATTAGAACATCATGTTTAAGTCTTTTATAGAATAGAAGGCCTCTAAGACTATTCTATAGAATATAGAGAGAGACTTCATGAAAATTCTTCGATAAAAAATAAATCTCGTAGGAGGTTTCCTATATGATCGAAGTCTTAGTCCGAGGTCTTCTAAAGAATTGGAGACCTTATCAGAGGTCTTCTATAGGACAAGAGACTTCATTAGACGTTTTCGCTAGGCCAGGAGTCCTCATAGAAAATTTTTGCAGAAAGAAGTTTTCTAATTGAGATGAGATTTCGTCAGAGGTTTTCCACAGTAGTAGAATGAAAGACCTCATTAGAGGTTTTCCATTGCAAGAGAAACTTCATCAGACGTCTTCTATAGAATAGAATACCTCGTAAGCATTCTTCTTACTGATAAAAGACATCATCAGAGGTCTTTTATGGTATAGGAGGACTTCTATAGGTCAGAAGACCTCATTACAGGTCTTCTAGAGGACAAGAGACTTCATTAGACGTTTTCTCTAGGACAGAAGACCTCATACGAAAATTTCTATAGGAAGAAGATTTCTAATTAAGATGAGACTTTGTCAGACGTTTTCCACAGTATAGAATACCTCATCAGAGGTCTACTATGGAATAAGGAAACCTCATCAGACGTGTTCTATAGAATAAAATACCTAATAAGAAGACCTCATCAGAAGAATTTTATGGGATAGGAGGTCTAATCAGAGGACTTATATAGGTCAGAAGTCCTCATTAGAGGTCTTCTATAGGACAAAAGACTTCATTAGACTTTTTCTCTAGGACAGGAGACCTCATAAGAAAGTTTCTGTAGGAAGAAGGTTTCTAATTGAGATGAGACTTCGTCAGAGGTTTTCCACAGTATAGTATACCTCATCAGAGGTCTACTATAGAATAAGAGACCTCATAAGAGGTCTTTTATGGGATAGGAGGCCTAATCACAGGACTTCTATAGGTCAGAAGACCTCATTAGAGGTTTTCTATAGGACAAGAGACTTCATTAGACGTTTTCTCTAGGACAGGATACCTCATAAGAGAATTTTTGTAGGGTAGGAGACGTCGTTAGAAGCTTTCTAATTGAGATGAGACTTCGTCAGAGGTTTCCCACAGTATGAGATACCACATCAGAGGTCTGCTATAGAATAAAAGACCTCATTACAGGTTTTCTATTGCAAAGAAAACCTCATCAGACGTCTTCTGTGGAATAGAATACCTCATAAGAAGTCTTCTTATCGATAAAATACCTAATATGAGGTCTTTTTGGTAGGATATGCGGGGTAATCAGAGGTCTTCTATAGGGTAGAGAACCTCATCAGAGGTCTTCTACCTGATAGGAGACCTCAGAGGCTTTTTTTATAGGATGGGAGTCCTATAGAATAGGAGACTTCATGGCAGGTCCTCTATAGGATAGAAAACCTCAGGTTAGGAAAAGAGACCTAAACACAGTTCTTCTCTTTTGTAGAAAACCTCATCAGTGGCCGTCTATAGGACGATAGACCCCATCAGATGTCTCCTCATCTGAAGTCATCAATACATACTTATGTTCCCACACACTCCCCGTAGAGATAAGGGAGACTCGTCGTATATCAATGAGTGCATCCCGAATTTAATGATATGGAACCTATTTTTATAACAGAGGCCGAAGAAATACGGCGACAGGAGGTCTTCTGCAGAATAGGAGACCTCATTAGAGGTCTTCTATAGGACAGGAGACCCAACCTATAGGATAGCAGACGTTATCAGAAGTCTTCTATAGAATAAAAGACCTCATCAGCGGTCTTCTAAAGGACAGAAAACCTCATTCCAGGACTTCTATAGATTAGGAGGCCTCATCAGAAGTCTTCTATAGAATAGGAGACCTTATCAGTGGTCTTCTAGAGAGGAGGAGACCTCATTAGAGATCTTCCATAGAATCGGAGACCTCATCAGAGGTTTTCTATAGAATAGGAGACCTCATCAGAGGTCTTCTATAGAGCAGGAGACCTTATCAGATATCTTCTTTAGAATAGGAGACCTTATCAGAGGTCTTCTATAGAATGGGAGACCTCATCAGAGGTTTTCTATAGAATAGGAGACCTCATCAGAGGTCTTCTATGGAGGAGGAGACCTCATCAGAGGTCTTCTATAGAATAGGAGACCTAATTAAACGTTTTTCAGAGGTCTTCTATAAATTACGGGGACCTCATTAGAGATTTTTTATAGAATAGGATACCTCATCAGATGTCTTCTATAGAATAGGAGACCTCTTCAGAGGTTTTCTATGGAATAGGAAACCTCATCAGGGGTCTTCTATAGAGGAGGAGACCTCATAAGAGGTCTTCTTTAAAATAGGAGACCTCATCAGAGGTCTTCTATAGACAAGGGGTCCTCATCAGAGGTATTTTATAGAATAGGATACCTCATCGGAGGTCTTCTATAGAATAGGAGACCTCATCAGAGGTCTTCTATAGAATAGGAGACCTCATCAGGGGTCATCTATAGAGGAGGAGACCTTATCAGAGGCCTTCTAGAGAGGAGGACACTTCATAAGAGGTTTTCTATAGAATAGGACACCTCATCAGAGGTCTTCTATAGATAAGGGGACCTCATCAGATGTATTTTATAGACTAGGATACCTCATCAGAGGTCTTCTATAGAATAGGAGACCTCATCAGAGGTCTTCTATAGAATAGGAGAACTAATCAAACGTTTTTCAGAGGTCTTCTATAAATTACGGGGACCTCATCAGAGGTCTTCTATAGAATTGGAGACCTCATCAGAGGTCTTATATAGAATCGGAGACTTTATCAGAGGTCAATGATCTTCTGTTGGATAGGAGACCTCATCAGGTTTGTTCCATAAGATAAAATATCTCATCAGAGGTTTTCTTTTGGATAAAAGGCGTCATCGGAAGTCTCCTATAGGATAGCAGACGTTATCAGAGACCCTCTAGATAATAGGAGACACCATCAGTGGTCTTCTAAAAGACAGAAGACCTCATTACAGGTCTTCTTTAGGTTAGAAGACTTCACCAGGGGTCTTCTATAGGTTAAGAGACCTCGTTTATATATTACAAGAACATACCGAGGTCTTCTAAAGAAGTGTACATCTCATCAGGTTTCTGCTATAGGATATGAGACCCCACCCGAAGACTCCTATAAGATAGCAGACATTATCAGAAGTCTTCTATAGAATAGGCGACCTCACGAGTGGTCTTCTAAAGGATAGAAAACCTCATTTCAGGCCTTCTATAAATTAGGAGGCCTCATCAGAAGTCTTCTATAGAAGAGGAAAACTCATCAGAGGTCTTCTGTTCGATAGCAGACCTCATCAGTGGTCTTCTATAGGATAGAAGACCTCATTAAAGGTCTTCTAAAGTTTAGGATGCTTCTTCTTTTTCTTGAGGATCGCATACATTCCATAGGATAGAAGACTTGATCAGAGGTCTTCCATAGGATAGACGACTCATCAGAGAACATGAAACCTCATTAGAGGTTTTCTATAGAATAGGATACCTCATCAGAGGTATTCATTCCAGGTCTTCTATAGATTAGAAGACCTCATTCCAGGTCTTCTATAGATTGGGAGACCTCATCAGAGGTCTTCTAAAGGATAGGAGACTTCCTAAGAAGTCTTCTAGAGAATAGTTTACTATTTTACTTTATTAGAGGTATTTTATAAAATAGGAGACTCATCAGAGATCTTCTATAGGATAGGGTTCCTAATCAGAGGGCTTCTATAGAATAAGAGAGCTCATCAGAAGTCTCCCATTGCATACGAAATCTTATTAGAGGACTTCTAGAGAATAGGATGATTCATTAAAAGTCTTCTTTAGAATATGAGACCTCATCAGAGTTCTTCTTTATGATAACAGACATTTTCAGAGGAATTCTATGGAAGGCCCCATTACAAGTGTTTCTGAGGATAGAAGACCTCATTAAAGGTTTTATTAAGGATAGGACACCACATCAAAAGTCTTATATAGGATAGGAGACCTCATCGAAGTCTTCTATAGGATAGGCGACATCATCAGAGATCTTCTATAGAATACGAGACTTCATCGTAGGTCTTTTGTAGATTAGGAGACCACATCAGAGGACTTATATAGGATGGAAAACCTCATCAAAAGTTTTCTATAGGATAGGTGACCTCATCAGAGGTCTTCTATGGGACGGGTGACCTCATCAGAGTTTTTCTATAGAATAGGAGACCTCATAAGAGGTCTTCTATAGGATAGGTGACCTCTTCAGAGGTCTTCTTTAGGATAGGAGATCACATCGGATTTCTTGTATAGGATATGAGGTTTATATTAGAGGTCTTTTTTAGGATAGTATACATTATAAGAGACATTCTATGGATAGGAGACATCATCAGAGGTCTTCTATGGACCTTATTACATGAGTTTTTTAGGATAAGAGGTCTCATCCAAGGTCTTCTATAGGGTAGCAGACCTTATCAAAGATCTTTTACAGAAGGGTAGACATCACTAGAAGTCTTCTATAGGATATGAGAACTCATTAGAGGTGGTTTTTAGGTTAGGAGACATTATCAGGGGTCTTCTATGGACAGAAGACCTCATTACAAGTCTTTTTGATGATAGGATACCTCATTACAGGTTTTTAAAAGATAGAAGACCTTATCAAAAATCTTTTATTGGATATGAGACTTCATCAGAGATTTTCTTTAGGATAGGATACTTCAACAGAGGTCTTCTATAGGGTAAGAGACCCCGTCAGAGGTCTTCTAGGGTAGAACACCTCAGCGGATGTCTTTTATAAACCTCACCATAGGTCTTCCATAGGATAGGAGACCTTATCAGAGGTTTTCGGTAATATAAGAGACCTCGTCAGAGGTCTTTAAATTGATAGCAGATCTCATCATGTGTATTTTATAGGACAGGAATAGGGTAGGGTCTCCTACCCTATCCTTTTATAGGACAGGATAGGGTAGGAGACTCCGTCAGAGATCTTCTTTAATAACCTCAGCAGATGTCTTTAATTGAATAAGAGACCTCATCCAAAGTCTTTAATGTATACATATGTTGCCACAAAGATACCCGTAGGGACAAGGGAGACTCCTCAACGAATATGTCCGTAGAATAGCAGAAGAATTTTAAAATTCTTCAGAGATCTACTATAGTATAAACCTTTCTCTTATATCCCTTTAAATTCTGTTTGTTGGCGCTTCGTTTTCGGAAGAGTTTTTAATGACACCACACGCCAACCAGTTAGGCACCAGTGTTGCCATTACCATCAAACTGTCACCCACACACTATTTCTTTTAGATGCTTTCTTATAGTTCTTTCATTTCATTTTATGTTTTTCTTCTTTTTTGGTTGGGCATCATAGAGCCCGCAAGTAGTTTATGGTGTAGTAAATGGTTGAGAGAATTCTAGCAGCTGTCATTTTTTTGGGGGGACATAAGTGCCGACTCAACAAACACAATAATATGTACAAATGCTTGAGCACACCGAAACATACACACACACACCCAAAAAACGCAATACTTTTAAACCAAAGTTTTGGTTGGAAAAATGTTTTTATTTCGAGGAAATATAACAACAACAGTTAAGTGAAAAACGCCACAGACATACATATTTGTTGCGCCCGACCATGCAGGCAATAGGCATTTGCTGGGGCCTATAGTGTGTGTATGTTTGTGATGTAGTGTGAATTACTGTGTGTGTTGAGTTGTGAAAGAGACACTTGTGGCAGATTTGTTATATGTTTATTTAGTATACTTTTAGGCGCTCTATTTAGAGAGACCCCTCCATTAAAAAGGGTTAAGAGCCTTGTGAACAACATTTAAAACATCTTCATTTGTTTTGTTTTTTTTTTTGTTTCATGTGGCTGTTGTTTTTGGCTAATGATGTCATTTAAGACCGAAAGAGGGTTTTATGAGATAATGTAGAAATCTTGGCACACATACATTTGTACGTACACATACATATTTCATACATATATTTTATGGAATTTATGTGAAAGATTTTTTTGGGGAAATTGTTTTCGGATTTAAATGTAAACATTTAAAAATTGGTAGAAGAAAACAGCAGGTTCCAAAGAGAATGGAATCAATAAATGAATTTATTTCTACGGGGAGGGGTTCGACAAGTGTGTTAAAACCTTGTTAAACATAGAGGAAGGATTCAAGCTGAATTCTTAATAATAGATAGGAAAAGTTTTGCTTTATATATATGATATATGATATATAATATAATTGTTCCACAAACACCCCATACGGGACAAGGTACACTTCTCTCATAGTTTATATATTTAATATTTTATCAATAAATTTATGGATTAATTTTCGATATTTTATATTAGCTTTTCTCTGATGAAATTGAAATGGTTTTCAAATTTATATTGAACCATCAAAATGTTAATAACATAATTTTCAACATTTTATTCTCTTCCTCACCACATATGATGCAGCGTATTAGTAATAAAAATTGTCACATATAGTAGCACAGGGTGGCGTATACACATTGCCATTAAATTACCGACCTAGTAAACTCCTCCCATTTAGTTAAGTAATCAAACAGCTCAGGTGCTTTCATATGTGACCTGACATAAAAAATGCATTTCATTTTGATATTCAGGATTTTAATAAATTAAAGTTTTACTTCACTAGCAACACAAATGGGGACATACACACATATGAATGTATGTGTGTGCGTGTTTGTTTGCATGCATTTAATTTCACATTTTTTTTTTTTGAAACATTCATGTTGTTACATAATAGAAAATTTGTTGTTGCTTTATTTTTGCATTGAAAATCATGTTGTCTGTTGTTTTTTTCGTTATTTTTTTCCTATGTTAAGTGTTAAAACACATGCCATGACACGTTTCAACATGTTCATATTTGCTAGCATGTTTTGTATCAGAGGCTGTATGTGTCTGCGTGCGTATTGATAGAAATGGCAAAACATAATCCCGGAAATGTTTAACAAAATATCAGTAGCCGGAACAACATTAAATAAATAAAATAAATTTGTTTCGATTTGATGTGATTGGAGGAAATGGGGGATGGGGAGTGTTATTTCCTTCTATATAGGCCATCTATAGAATACGAGACCTAATCAAGGGTCTTTTACAGAATAGGAGACAACATCAGAGGTCCTCTTCAGAACAAGATACCTCATCGGAAATCCTCTCTGGAAGAGGAGACGTTATATGAGGTATTTTTTTAGAAGAGGAGATTTTATTAAAGGTCTTCTACAGAATAGGAGACGTAATCAGAAGTCTTCCATAGGACAGTATACCCCACCAGAGGTCTTCTTTAAGAAGGAGACACTATCAGAGGTTTTCTACAGAATATAAGAGGCCATCAGAAGTATTTTTTCTGAATTGGAGGCTGTACAAGAGGCCTTCTCTATAAGAGGAGACGTTATTAGAATTTTTCCTTAGAACAGGAGACGTAATTGGAGGTCATCTATAGTATAAACAGCCTAATCGTCTTCCATAGGATAGGATAGGAGACCTCATCAGAGGTCTTCTTTTGAATAGGAGACCTCATTAGAGGTCTTCTTAAGAATAGGAGACCTCATCAGAGGTCTTCTTTAGAATAGGAGACCTCATCAGAGGTCTTCTATAGAGGAGGAGAACTTATCAGAGGGCTTCTAGAGAGAAGGAGATCTCACTAGAGGTCTTCTATAGAATAGGAGACCTCATCTGAGGTCTTCTTTAGAGGAAGAGACCTTACAGAGGTCTTCTAGAGAGGAGGAGACCTCATTAGAGGTCTTCTATAGGATAGGAGATCTCATCAGAGGTCTTCTGTAGATAAGGGGACCTCATCACAGGTCTTCTATAGAATAGGAGACCTCATCAGAGGTCTTCTTTTGAATAGGAAACCTCATCAGAGGTCTTCTTTAGAATAGGAGACCTCATCAGAGGTCTTCTATAGAATAGGAGAGCTCATCAGAGGTCTTCTATAGAGAAGGAGACCTTATCAGAGGGCTTCTAGAGAGAAGACGATCTCATTAGAGGTCTTCTGTAGAATAGGAGACCTCATCTGAGGTCTTCTGAGGACCTCATCTGAGGTCTTCCTCATTAGAGGTCTTCTTTAGAATAGGGGACCTCATCAGAGGTCTTCTATAGAGGAGGAGACCTTACAGAGGTCCTCTGTAGATAAGGGGACCTCATCAGAGGTCTTCTATAGAATAGGAGATATCATCAGAGGTCTTCTTTAGAATAGGAGACCTCATTAGAGGTCTTCTGTAGAGGAAGAGACCTTACAGAGGTCTTCTAGAGAGGAGGAGACCTCATTAGAGGTCTTCTAAGGAATAGGAGACCTCATTAGCGGTCATCTATAGAGGAGGAGACCTTACAGAGGTCTTCTAGAGAGGAGGAGACCGTCTTCTAGAGAGGAGGAGACCTCATTAGAGGTCTTCTATAGAGTAGGAGACTTCATCAGAGATCTTATATAGATAATGGGACCTCATCAAAGGTTTTCTATAGAAACGGAGACCACATCAGAGGTCTTCTATAGAATAGGAGACCTCATCAGAGGTCTTATTTGTAATAGGAGACCACATCAGAGGTCTTCTATAGAATAGGGGACCTAATCAAACGTTTTTCAGGGGTCTTCTATAAAATACAGAGGTCTTCTATAGAATAGGAGCCCTCATCAGAGGTCTTCTTTGTAATAGGAGACCACATCAGAGGTCTTCTATAGAATAGGGGACCTAATCAAACGTTTTTCAGGGGTCTTCTATAAATTACGGGGACCTCATCAGAGGTCTTCTATAGAATAGCATACCTCATCAGAGGTCTTCTGTAGAAAAGGAGAGATATCGAGATATATCAGAGGTCAGATATCGAAAAAGGGACCTTATCAGAGGTCTTCTATAGAATAGGATACCTCATCAGAGGACTTCTTTAGAATAGGAGACCTCATCAGAGGTATTTTATAGAATAGGATACCTCATCGGAGGTCTTCTATAGAATAGGACACTTCATCAGAGGTCTTCTCTAGAATAGGAGACTTAATCAAACGTTTTTCAGAGGTCTTCGATAAATTACGTAGACCACAACATATGTCTTCTATAGAAAAGGAGACCTCATCAGAGGTTTTCTATAGAAGAGGAGGACTAATCAGACGTGTTTTCATAGAATAAAACACCTCATCAGAGGTCTTCTATAGATTAGGGGGACCTCATCAGAGGTCTTCTATAGATAAGGGGATCTCATGAGAGGGTTTTTTTAGAATAGGAGACCTCTTTAGAGATCTTCTATAGAAGAGGAAACCTCATCAGAGGTCTTCTATAGAGGAGGAGACCTCATCAGACGTTTTCTATAGGATAGGAGTCCTTATCAGACGTGTTTCTAAAGAATAAAGCACATCATCAGGATCTTCTACAGATTCGAGAGCAGGTCCTTAACTGAACTTTTCCGAAATATTGTGTGGGAGGTACTCGACGGAGTTTACCGATTGAGTCCATACTGGAACCTCATCTAAGTCTGGCAGAAATTTCATACTGTACAGATTATAGGGACCTCATCAGAGGTCTTCTATATAATAGGAGACCTCATCAGAGGTTTTCTATAGAAGAGGAGACCTTATCAGACGTGTTTCGATAGGATAAAGCACATCATCAGGATCTTCTACAGATTAGAGGGACCTCATCAGAGGTCTTCTATAGAAAAGGGGACCTCATGAGAGGTTTTTATAGAATAGGAGACCGCATCAGAGATCTTCTATAGAATAGGAAACCTCATCAGAAGTTTTATATAGAAAAGCAGGCTTTATCAGAAGTCCTCTATAGAGGAGGAGACCTCATCAGAGGTCTTCTATAGAAGATGAGATCTTATCAGAGGTCTTCTATAGTCTAGGGGACCTCATCTGAGGTTTTCTATAGAATAGGAGACCTAATAAGACGTTTTCTATAGAATAGAGGTCCTAATCAGAGGTATTCTATAGCTTAGGGGGACCTCATCAGGGGTCTTCTATAGAATAGGAGTTTTCATCAGAGGTCTTCTGTAGAAGATCTGACCTTATTAGAGGTCTTCTACCTAATCAGAGGAATTCTATTGAGAAGGAGACCTTATCAGAGGTCTTCTATAGAAGAGGATACCTTGTCAGAGGTCTTCTGAAGAAGAGGTGACCTCATTAGAAGTCTTTTATAGAAGTGGGGACGTTGGCTGAGATCTTCTATATAAAAGGAAAGATATGTCATCATCAGCGGTCTTCTTTCTATAGAATAGGAGACCTCATTAGAGGTCTTCTAAAGAATAGGAGACCTCATCAGAGGTCTTATATAGATAAGGGGACCTCATCAGAGGTTTTCTATAGAAACGGAGACCACATCAGAGGTCTTCTATAGAATAGGAGACCTCATCAGAGGTCTTATATAGATAAGGGGACCTCATCACACTTTTCTATAGAAACGGAGACCACATCAGAGGCCTTCTATAAAATAGGAGACCTCATCAGAGTTCTTCTTTGTAATAGGAGACCACATCAGAGGTCTTCTATAGAATAGGGGACCTATCAAACGTTTTTCAGGGGTCATCTATAAATTACGGGGACCTCATCAGAGGTCTTCTACAGAATAGCATACCTCATCAGAGGTCTTCTGTAGAAAAGGAGACCACATTAGAGGTCTTCTATAGAATAGCATAACTCATCCGAGGTTTTCTATAGAATAGGAGACCTCATAAGAGGTCTTCTATAGAGGAGGAGACCTCATCAGAGGTCTGATATCGATAAGGGGACCTCATCAGAGGTATTTTATAGAAAAGGATACCTCATCGGAGGTCTTCTATAGAATAGGAGACTTCATCAAACGTTTTTCAGAGGTCTTCGGTAAATTATGGGGACCTCAACAGAGGTCTTCTATAGAATAGGAGACCTCATCTGAGGTTTTCTATAGAAGAGGAGGCCTAATCAGACGTGTTTCTATAGAATAAAGCACCTCATCAGAGGTCTTCTATAGATTAGGGGGACCTCATCAGAGGTCTTCTATAGATTAGGGGGACCTCATCAGAGGTCTTCTATAGATAAGGGGACCTCATGAGAGGGTTTTTTAGAATAGGAGACCTCTTTAGAGATCTTCTATAGAATAGGAAACCTCATCAGAAGTCATATATAGAGGAGGAGACCTCATCAGACGTTTTCTTTAGGATAGGAGTCCTTACCAGAAGCCTATTATAAGTCTTCTAAAAAATGGGAGGCCTCAACAGAGGTCTTATGTAGAAGAAGTCTTCTATAAACTTCGGGGTCCTCATCAGAGGTCTTCTTTATAATATTAGACCTCATCAGAGGTTTTCTATAGAAGAGGAGACCTTAGCAGACGTGTTTCTATAGAATAAAGCACATCATCAAGATCTTCTACAGATTAGGGGAACCTCATCAGAGGTCTTCTATAGATAAGGGGACCTCATGAGAGGTTTTTATAGAATAGGAGACCCCATCAGAGATCTTCTATAGAATAGGAAACCTCATCAGAGGTTTTATATAGAAAAGCAGGCTTTACCAGAAGTCCTTTATAGAGGAGGAGACCTCATCAGAGGACTTCTATAGAAGATGAGATCTTATCAGAGGTCTTCTATAGGCTAGGGGACCTCATCTGAGATTTTCTATAGAATAAGAGACCTAATAAGACGTTTTCTATAGAATAGAGGTCCTAATCAGAGGTATTCTATAGCTTAGGGGGACCTCATCAGGGGTCTTCTATAGAATAGGAGTTTTCATCAGAGGTCTTCTCTAGAAGATCTGACCTTATTAAAGGTCTTCTACCTAATCAGAGGAATTCTATTGAGAAGGAGACCTCATCAGAGGTCTTCTATAGAAGAGGATACCTTGTCAGAGGTCTTCTGAAGAAGAGGAGACCTCATTAGAAGTCTTTTATAGAAGTGGGGACGTTGGCTGAGATCTTCTATATAAAAAGATATGTCCTCATCAGCGGTCTTCCCTAAAAGAAGAGACATAATAACGGTCTTCTATAGAAGAGCAGATCTTATCAGAGGTCTTCTATAGGATAAGGACCTCATTAAGGGTCTACTATAGTGTAAAAGACCTCATCAGAGGTCTTCTATAGAATAGGAGATCTCATGAGGTGTCGTCTATAGATTAGGGGTCTTTTATAGAATAGGAGACCTGAGATCTTCTGCAAAATAGGAGCAGTCATCAGAAGTTTTCTATAGAAGAGGAGACCTCATCAGAGGTCTTATATAGAGGAGGAGAACTCATCAGAGGTCTGCTATAGGACAGGAGCCCTTATGAGCTCATCAGCTGGGCTGATGTGCAATAGTTTGAACAACCTTCTTAAGCTTGACGTTCAAGAGCTTTACAGACCTTCGCCAGTTTCACTACGGTTTACGAGTATCTCTAACATATATCAGCTTGAGTGATGTTGTTGTTATTCATCAGTTTATATCGTTGGAAACAGGACCACAAGGACTACTTTCAATGCACCTTTGAACTGCACTTATGTCTAGCTTCCATATCGTTTAGCAGCATGATTAATGCACAGCAACTTTACAGATTTCCTCAACTTGACTGGTGTCCACTGCCACTGACTTTCTTAGCATCATTAATCTTTAACTGATGTCCAAACTTGACTGATTTTCGCCATTTTAACCGATATTCACCAGTTTACCAATTTAAGTGATGCCAACCAACATCATAACTATTTGATTACACTGCTCAACAAAATTGAAAAAGTTGAATGTTTCAACCGAAGTTGTTGTTGTTTCTAAATGAAATCGGCGAGCTATTTTCAAATCTGGTCACGGTTATTCTCCATCAGCTCTTGTTCTTGAGATATAGCTCAAAATCGGTTTTTACGAGTTTTGCCCAGAATTTGGTTATTTTCGGATACAAACAAATATTTTTTTGCGGGGTTTTCGATACTAATATATTAAGAAGATGTTGTACGCTCGATAGAAAACGTTTTTTGAAATAGTTATGGCGAATATTTATCAAAAACAAGTAAAAAAGTATCAGTCGGCTTTGCCGACCGAGATATACCCTCAGCCTGTGTAAATTAAAACACTTTTTTCACAAAAAACTTATGTTTCAAAATTTTGGTCGCATGAACCGACAAAAATGTTGAATAATAATTACAGCTTAAAGTACTCAAAATATGCAATTTTTACAAGATTCATCGTATGTTTTCTATATTTTTTGATAAATATTCGCCATAATTATTTCAAAAAACGTTTTGTATCGAGCGTACAACATCTTCTTAATATATTAGTGTCGAAAAACCCGCAAAAAATATTTGTTTGTGTCCGAAAATAACGAAATTCTGGGTAAAACTCGTAAAAACCGATTTTGAGCTATATCTCAAGAACAAGAGCTGATGGAGAAAAACCGTGACCAGATTTGAAAATAGCTCGCCGATTTCATTTAGAAACAACCACAACTGCGGTTGAAACAAAAGTCGTGTTGGCCAGTGTTATCATTGACAGATGTCTATCAGCTAGATTGTTATTCAGCAGATTGACTGATTTCCAAAAGTTTGGCTGATGTTTGATACCTTGAATGGACTTGGCCAGTTTCACTAAGGTTCACCAGCTTCCCTAACATTTATCAGCCTTATTGATGTCCATCACTTTGACTGATGTTAACCACCATACTTATAAACAGGAATGCAAGGACTACTTTCGGTGCAATTTCAAAACTATGCTCCATCAGACATTAAACTGATCATATACGTCAGAAAGCATGGACTTGCCCTTGAAAATTTTTAATTCATTGTAAACAGCACAACTTGAACATTTCCAGACGATCCTCGACCAGCCCATTAACTGCACTTAAACGAAAATTTTGAACTTTCGTTTGTGGAGATACTCTAAGGAGTTGTCCGATATGGCATATTCTCTAACTTCAATAGATATCATCTCGGCGGAATTTTTAGAGCTTCATTTCATGAAGCAGTTTATGAGGGACCAAAGTGTTTGGATTTTTTAAGAACATTTCATTAAGGATTCAATGAAGTATATTATTTGGGATATTTATCAATGACATGACCACTACTTTGTGGAAATTTGTAGTAATTTTCATCATGGTCTCTAGGACCACGACGCGTTTACATTTGTATTTAATAAATGTCCCTTTAATCAATCCTCCTCAACAACTTCTGTTATTAATTAAGAAAAATGTCACACATATTTTTTTAACATGTCCTTCAATGTAAACATTTATTCTTGACAATGATTTCTTGACAGGTCAACACAATTTATATCCGTCAACTTATTCAGTTGCGGATCAGTGTCAAGCAACAGCTTTTGTTATGGGTCCACATCATCGTCAACATTGTGACCACTGGAATGTTGAAATTTCTTTTCATTCGCGAAGTGGATGTGGAACAAAAAAGAAGAAACAAAAATGCAGATATAAAAGGACAATTGAATTGTGGGCTCATGACACTTGTAAAGATGTTGGATTTATATCCCTCATACTTAATGGTCTTACCCAGTGACTCTGATGTACGTACGTGGGGGTAGGTGTGGATGTACATTGTGACAGGTTTTACTTTAATGAGTCGTAAAAATGTTTACATTAATTTTTAATGTAAATTTTATAGATGATGCACACTGAACGACAGCAAAGATGTACAACGTAAGCCAGGGGCACTTAGCTATACGTGAGGTTATATACATACATAGAGGTGTGAAATATTGAAACGTATTAGGGTGGAACCTATTCACGGGAATGTCAAGCAGATGGGTTGTTTGTCAAACTTGTTAAAAAGGCATCAGAAAGATGCCTGCAATGCCATTGCTGCAGTCAGTTAGCCCTGGCCTAACAAAGTATTAGATGAAAAAAGTGTCATAGTTGGTACCAAATATTCCAAGTAGGATTCTCCCCAAATATTGCTCTGCAAGAATTTACAATTTTTGCTTGACAAATTTATAAAGGACACAATTTTGAAAATCTGAAAAATAGTAGACTCTTCCAGTATCTAGAGCAGAGCAAATATGCCCTTAAAACCTTCCTCTCCTCATATGTCAACTTTTATTGCAATAACTCCCATCTTAGCCGACCACTCAAAGAGCTTAAAATGATCGTAAAATATATTCTGTTTATGCCTTTGTTTCACAAACTCTCAGAACAATGACATTACCACACAATAGATGTGTATGTAAGTATACATGTGTACTTTCTAGTGTGTGTTGAAAATTCCCTACTGAAAAAAACACACGTGCGAAGGATAATAAAAATCCTTTTTTTATTTTATTGATTAATGTTACATGAGGTGCTAACATCTGCATCTTCTTTCTGTGCTGGACTTCAGATGACAGCAAGTCAGCAGAAATGCTGAGTGAAAGACAATGACATTTTATAAATTTTTAATGTTTGTTACATATTTATGTATATTGTGAGAAGGACTTGTCGCAGAAGAACAAATTGTATAAAGGAGGAGGGTGAATTTGTTTTTCCTTTGAGATATAGTGCCACCAGTCATTTCGATCGCCATCGTAGGATATTTTGTGTCAGGAAGTATGGACTTACCCATTTATATTGTTGTAATCAACATCACCAGTAAAAATTTTAAAACTATTCTCGAATAGGCCTTAAACTGCACTTAACCGAAAATTTTTAATTCGATTTTTATTTATTTGAAATATTTATTATAATAAAGAATTACAATAAAACCCAGAAAGAAAAGGATTAAATTCGGTCAGGGCCGACCATATAATACCCTACACCACTGTGAATATGTAAAATATATATGTTGGGAGCTATACCGAAATCTGAACCGATTCCAAAATAATATGCCACACTAATTTCTGAACCAAATTCCGTCACACATTCCAAATTTGATCGAAATCGGACATATATAACGTGTTTGGTGCAGCAAATACTTGAAATCGGCCGAAAATATATAGGAAGGCTATATCCAAATCTTAACCGATTTCGATATTATTTGGCACATTTGTTTCTAGACCGAATTCAGTCACACATTCCAAATTTCATCTAAATCAAGCTTATATAGCGTTTTTTTGGGTGACTTAGGGGATGGAAGATACCAAGGAACGGTCCTGACCGGCTTTAACACGGCAAAGTCCAGGATTTATCTTGGTCCTCCTCTCATCTCAAGTGGACACTGAAATCTCCATGGTGTCAGCTGGGGTAGCTTCCTTTAACATGCGTTAAAGGTAGTGAGCTAAAATATGCCGCGCGTTCACCCATAAGAACGTTAAAAACTATGGTTTGGGCCCCGGGTTAGTAACCATCCGCTAGAAAAAACAGCCTACCATGAACAAATCCCTCCAAAGTTGACGACCCCCGCAAACGTTTTAAGGACCATGATCTGTGAATCTGCACCTGGAATGTTGGCACTCTTTATAGAGAAGGTGCAGTTTACGCATTGGCAGATGTATTTGAAAAGTACAAGGCCGACATGACTGCCATACAGGAAATACGATGGAATGTGAAAGGCGTCACAGCAACACCAGTCACAGACAGTCAAGATTATAGCTGCCATAACATAAAGCATGATTTTGGTTGCGGATATGTAGTTGGTCGGAGCTCAAAACACCTGGTCTCCAGCTTCACACCATTGAATGAAAGACTCGCTGCAATTCGATTTAAAGCAAAATTGTTCAACAGCTTTATTTGCGCTCATGCTTCCACTGAAGACAACGACGAACAGACCAAAGCTATATTTTATGAGCGCTTAGAAGAAACAAATGACCGTTGTCCTGCCCATGACATTAAAATTATTCTAGGCGATTTTAATGCCAAAATTGGAAAGGAAAATATCTTTGGCCCAACAGTCGGAAAATTCAGTCTCCACAATGAAACATCTGACAATGGTATGAGGCTGATAGACTTCGCAGGGGCAAAAAACATGGTAGTTCGCAGCACCAGATTTAAACATCTCGACATCCATAAGGGCACCTGGCTGTCTCCAGATCAGAAAACAAGAAATCAAATTGATCATGTTGTGATAGATGGAAGACATTCATCGAGCGTGTTGGATGTACGATCGTTCCGAGGAGCAAACATAGGCTCGGACCACTACCTTGTTGCAGCAAAGGTACGTACAAGATTAAACGTAGCAAACAAAGTGCGACCAGACACAACACGGAAGTTGGACATCGGTAAGGTGCAATCACAACAGATAGCCACAAATATTCCACTCAACTGGCCCAACTGCTTAAAAAAACACTCCTAGTCCCGATAACATATCAGCACAATGCCAAAACATTGTCTACTCCATGCAAACAGCCGCAAAATCAGTACTTGGATACCATAGACCTCCACCAAGGAATCCATGGTATGACCAGGAGTGTCGTGCTGCTACCGAAGAGAAAATGCGGCATATAGGGCTAATTTACAATCAGTAGCAACACGTAGTGCGCGAGAGAAGTATCGGGAGAAGAGGAGAGAGGAGAAACGTCTTTTCCACAGGAAAAAGAGAGAGATGGAAAAGCGGGAGTGTGAACAAATCAAGATGTACAGGAACCAGAATGAAGTCCGAAAATTCTGCCAAAGAGTCATGCATCAAACTGATGGCTTTGGTACAGGCACATCCTCCTGTAGAGACCAGCAAGGTAATTTGGTAACTGATACAGATAGTGTGCTAAGGATATGGAAAAAGCAATTTTGAAACTGTTGGTATCCAATAGTAGCAAAGTCGTCGAAGATAACACAGATCCAATCCCAGAAGATGGTATTGAATGTATACCACCAAATTGAGTACGTTGTGATAGATGAAAAGGATTCATCCAGCGTGTTGGATGTACGGTCGTTCCGAGGCGCAAACGTTGACTCGGACCACTACCTTGTTGCAGCAAAGGTACGCACCCGGTTAAACGTAGCAAACAAAGTACGAACAGACTCAACACGAAAGTTAGACAGCGGTAAGCTGCAATCACAACAGATAGTCACAGCATATTCCACTCAACTGGCCCAACTGCTTAATCAAAGCACTTCTCGTCACGATAACATATCAGGACAATGGCAAAACATTGCCCATTCTATGCAAACAGCCGCAAAATCAGTACTTGGATACCAGAGACCTCCACAAAGGCATCCATGGTATGATCGGGAGTGTCATGCTGCTACCGAAGAGAAAAATGCGGCATGTAGGGCTACTTTACAATCCGTAGCAACGCGTAGCGCACGAGAGAGGTATCGGGAGAAAAGGAGAGAGGAGAAACGTCTCTTCCGCAGGAAAAAGCGAGAGATGGAAAAGCGGGAGTGTGAACAAATCGAGATGTATGAAGTCCGAAAATTCTACAAAAGAGCGAAGCATCAAACTGATGGCTTTGGTACAGGCACCTCCGCCAGAGACCAGCAAGGTAATTTGGTAACTGATACAGATAGTATACTCAGGATATGGAAATAACATTTTTCAAACCTGTTGGTATCCAATAGCAGTGAAGACGATGAAGATACTACAGATTCAATACCAAAAGATGGTATTGAATATATACCGCCCAGCCAAGATGAGGTAAATACAGCAATAAGCCGGCTGAAGAATAATAAGGCAGCAGGAGTTGATGGCCTACCAGCCTACAAGATCGTGTCAGGGATGTTGTGCGAACAACTAAAGCCTATGGTCAACGAAATAATTGGACCATACCAATGCGGCTTTAGACCTGGCAAGTCCACCATTGACCAGATATTTTCCCTGCGGCAAATCCTAGAGAAGACCCAAGAAATGCAGATCGACACCTACCACCTTTTTGGCGATTATAAAGCAGCCTTCGACAGCCCGCTACGTTCATAAGTATTCCAAGCCATGTCTGAATTTGGTATCCCCGCATAGCTCATTCGGCTTTGTAAAATGACTTTAACTTATACGAGGTCCTCAGTTAAAATAGGAAAGAACTTCTCCGAAGAGTTTTGTGCCAAAAGAGGTTTCAGGCAAGGAGACAGCCTTTCGTGTGATCCCTTCAACATCCTGCTGGAAAAGGTTATACGAGAGGCAAACGTCAAAAGAAGTGGCACAAACTACACCAATAGTCACATGTTACTTGCTTATGCTGATGATATAGACATCATGGGACGATCAGTAAAAGAAGTAAACGATAACTTTATGAAGGTCGAAGGAGAATTAGCTAAAGTGGGTCTGGCGGTAAACGGCGGGAAGACCAAATTGATGGTGTCGACGCGCAATGCGTCCATTGAGCTCGGACCAACTGTTAAGGTTGGTTCCTATAATTTTGAGGTAGTAAAAATACTTCGTCTACCTCGGCAGCTCCGTACAAACTACATCAGTTGTGAATTAAAAAAAAAGAATTGTATTGGCCAACAGATGCTACTTTGGTTTAAGTTAGCAGTTTAAAAAAAAAGCCACATCTTGTCAAACAAAAATAACGCAAAAATAACAAAACACTGATACTACCCGTGCTGATGTATGGTTCCAAAGCATGGGTACTTGCGCAAGTGGACATGGCAGTGTTTGGTGTGTTTGAGAGAAAAATTCTTCGAAAGATCTACGGACCAATCTGCGATGACGGTGAATATAGACGTCGCAGCCAGCCAGCCAGCTAAGTAAGTAAGAAATATCTCAATAACGGTTAAACCTACGAAATTATCATAAAGCTCAATCTTGTAGAGAATTTTCATAGCTACAACATTTTCTTTTGACTCATTTCTGTAGGACTTGCGATTTCCAAGCAAAATCGCGAAAATCTAAAAAACCCCTAAAAATGTCAACTTGACTCGCGATTTATTTAAAAAGCGCTCCGGCGATTTTGTTTTTGTTTTGTTTTTTGATTACATTGTAGTTTCAGAATCCACAAATAATTCCCAGGTGTAAGCACTTTCCATTTAAAGTTGTTTCAAGAGCACCGTGTGTATTAAGGGTGAATTTATTCTTCCTTTGAGAAAAACACATCATCGGGATTTGAAGGAATTCTTCTGCGACCAGCTGTCCACTTCGAAAATAATCCGAAAAATTTTACCGCTCTAGTCCATTATCGAAACTGAAGTAAATTTGAGACATACATGTATTAGGGTGTGTAAATGTTGGACAACTGACAGTCACTTATTTTAATATTAATTGTGCCGCCAGCCAGTTGAGTTCACCATTGTAGGAGTTTTTGTCTCAGGAAGTATGGACTTACCCACGAAAAACATTATATTGTTGTAATCAGCATCACCAGCACTACCTTCAGTAAAAATTTCAAAACGATTCTCGAATAGGCTTTAAACTGCACTTAACCGACATTTTTTAATTAATTTTTTATTTATTTAAAATATTTATTATAATAAAGAATTGCAATAAAAATTATATATAAAAATACCACCAGCAACTAAGGCTATAGGTTAAAAATTTTTAAATTTTTTGAAAAAGGTACTGGGTGGAGATGTCCGATACAGAACTGAGCATTTTTAAATCTACCAAAAATTTTCCCAATTGAACAAATATTCGGTTTCGAGCCAGCCATCATATGTAAATTAAAACATTGTTTGTGATCTCTATCTTGTTCCTCAGTTTCGCAATAATATAAGTCGTCAATTAGTGGATTTTTTGCTTTGTTTTTTTGTTTTTAAGTATTCATTAAAATGTTTTTCTCTTACTATGCATATAAATATGCTATCATTAAGCGAAATGACCAATTTTAACCCTTAAACGTATGAAGTAGTGTTGATGTCTTCCATTTCATTTGAAAGAGATGCTGAAGGCCGGCTACTTAAGAAAACTTGCGATTTAAAGGAAATTTTTGTATTTTTTTCTGCATAGGGTCGGTAAAAGAAATTTGTTCCGAAAGAGAAATACTCTTCCATTTCATTTGAAAGAGATGCTTAAATTTCCTTTAGCCATCCACAGCAGAAAATTATGAAAAAATTACCATGGATAGTGTTTTACATGCAGATTCCAACGATGTATTTCTTTTTTTTTTTTGTGGAAATGTATGCTTCCCATGTTTACTTGGGAAAAAATTACGATTTAAACAAATTTTGTTCGCGTGGCCGAAATTTGCTCCTGTCCATAGGAGAAAGTATAAAATCCCAGGCCGAAGGCCGGCTATTTAAGAAAACTTGCAATTTAAAGGAATTTGTTGTATTTTTTCTGCGAAGGGTCGGTAAAGGAAATTTATTGCGAAAGAGAAATACTCTTACGAGTTTTATCAGCTTCATTAACGTCCGACAATTTGACTGATGTTCACTAGCATTTTATCGTTATAAACATGACCCCAAGGACAATCATCGCTGAACATTTCAAAACGATCCTCTGGCAGTTCTTACACAGCACGTTTGTCCAACTTCTCTAACATTAAGCAGGTTCACTAGTTTTCACTGACATCATCAGTCATGTCGTCCGCCCTGATTGACATTCATAAGTTTCACTAACGTTTTACTGATGCCCATAATGTCCCCCAACTTGCTGATTTCCGCTAACTTAAATGGCTTCTTCCAGCATGGCTGATGTCCACTAGCTGAACTGATTTTTACCAGCTTGACTGATTTTCCTAAGCTGGAATAAACTACACAGACTTGACTGATTTCTGTCGCCCCTGTTTTTAATCAGCTTCACTAACGTTCGACTGATTTCCACCAGCTTAGGTGATTTCCAAAAGTTTCCCTAGCTTGATAAACTGAGGTCGTCTCCTTGTGAAATCCTATAAGAAGAACATGAAGTCTCCAGTATAAAGATCTTGTGATCTTGTGTTGACAGATTTTGTGATCTTCTACTGTTATCTGATGTAGAAAGACTTTGTAGAACTCTACATGAAGAACTTTTAGTCCTCTATAAGAAGACATAGGGCTTTCTATAAAAACACCTTGTTGCCATCTATATCAAGACTTGTTGGTATTCCATATGAAGTTCTTGTGGTATTCTATTGAAGAACTTGTGGATTTCTATGGGAAGATTTCGTGGTCTTCTGCATTGGAAGATCTTCTGAAGACCTAGTGGCCTCTATCTGAACAGATTACGACCTGTAAAAAATGAAAGACCTTGTTATCTTCTATTTGAAGAGTTTGTGGACGATTTTGTCCCTTTATATATGAAGACATTAAAGTCGTTTCTATTGTGGTCTTCTAGAGGAATTGTAAGACAGATTGCTTCCGTAGGAAGAAAACCTTATTGTCTTCTATAGAAAGAAAAACTTGAAGATTTCCGTGCGGTCTTCTATTAGTTGATCTTATGGTCTTCTACAAGAAGACCTTGTGGTCGTCTATATAAAGACCATGTATTCTTCTATAAGAATAACATTTTGTGGTCCCATTAGGAAGAAGACCTTGAGTTCATCTATAAGAAGACAATGTGGTCTTCTATAAAAACATGTCGATGCATTCCTATAAAGCACCCTTCCTTTCAGAAACGGGTTTTTGAAGCATGCCTTTTTCAGAAAGGGACTATAGAAGTACCCTTTATTTCAAAAAAGATCTATAGATGTACCCTTTCTTTGAGAAAAGGTCTATAGAAGTACCCTTTCTTTGAGAAAAGAACTATAGAAGTACCCTTTATTTCAAAAAAGATCTATAGAAGTACCCTTTCTTTGAGAAAGGGACTATCGAAGTAACCTTTCTTTAAGAAAGGGTCTAAAGAAGCACTCTTTCTTTCAGAAAGGGTCTATAGAAGCACCCTTTCTTTGAGAAAGGGTCTATAGAAGCGCCCCGTCTTTGGGAAAAAGTCTAAAGAAGCACCCTTTCTTTGAGATAGGGTCTAAAGAAGCACCCTTTATTTGAGAAAGGGTCTATAGAAACACCCTTTCTTTGAGAAAGGGTCTATAGAAACACCCTTCATTTGAGAAAAGGTTTATAGAAACCCCCTTCCTTTGAGAAAAGGTTTATAGAAACCCCCTTCCTTTGAGAAAAGGTTTATAGAAACACTCTTTCTTTGAGAAAGGGTCTATAGAAACACCCTTTCTTTAAGAAAAGGTTTATAGAAACATCCTTTTTTTGAGAAATGGTCTATAGAAGCACCCTTTCCTTGAGAAAGGGTCTATAGAAGCACCCTTTCTTTGAGAAAGGGTCTATAGAAACACCCTTTCTTTGAGAAAGGGTCTATAGAAACACCCTTTCTTTAAGAAAAGGTTTATAGAAACATCCTTTTTTTGAGAAATGGTCTATAGAAGCACCCTTTATTTGAGAAAGGGTCTATAGATACAACCTTTCTTTGAGAAAGGATCTATAGAAGCAACCTTTCTTTGAGAAAGGGTCTCTAGAAGCACCCTTTCTTTCAGAAAAGGTATACAGAAGCACCCTTTCTTTCAGAAAAGGTATACAGAAGCACCCTTTCTTTCAGAAAAGGTATACAGAAGCACCCTTTCTTTCAGAAAAGGTATACAGAAGCACCCTTTCTTTCAGAAAAGGTATACAGAAGCACCCTTTCTTTGAGAAAGGGTTTATAGAAGCACCCTTTCTTTGAGATAGGGTCACTAGAAGCATCATTTCTTTGATAAAGGGTCTATAGAAACACCTTTTCTTCAAGAAAGTGTCTATAGAAGCACCCTTTCTTTGAAATAGGGTCTATAGAAGCGCCCTTTCTTTGAAATAGGGTCTATAGAAGCACCCTATCTTTGAGAAAGGGTCTGTAGAAGCACCCTTTCTTTGAGAAATGGTCTATAGAAACATCCTTTATTTGAGAAAGGGTCTATAGAAGCAACCTTTCTTTGAGAAAGGGTCTATAGAAGCAACCTTTCTTTGAGAAAGGGTCTCTAGAAGCACCCTTTCTTTCAGAAAAGGTCTACAGAAGCACCCTTCCTTTGAGAAAGGATATATAGAAGCACCATTTCTTTAAGAAAGGGTTCATTGAAGCACCCTGTCTTTCAGAAAAGGTATATAGAAGAACCCTTTCTTTGAGAAAGGGTCTGTAGAAACACCCTTTATTTGAGAAAGGGTATATAGAAGCACCCTTTATTTGAGAAAGGGTCTATAGAAACATCCTTTAGGTTAGTTTCTCTATAAGCACTTTTACTTTGAGAAAAGCATAGAAGCACCCATTCTTTGAGAAAATGTCAATAGGAGCACCCTCTTTTTCAGGAAGTGTCTATAGAAGCACCCGTTCTTTCAGAAAATGTATATAGAAACACCCTTTCTTTCAAAAAGGCTTTATAGAAAAACCCTTTCCTTCAGAAAAGGTCTATAGAAGCACCCCTTCTTTGAGAAAGGTTCCGTAGAAGCACCCTTTATTTGATAAAGGGTCTATAGAAACACTCTTTCTTTGAGAAAGGGTCTATAGAAACACCCTTTCTTTAAGAAAAGGTTTATAGAAACACCCTTTTTTTGAGAAATGGTCTATAGAAGCACCCTTTCCTTGAGAAAGGGTCTATAGAAGCACCCTTTCTTTGAGAAAGGGTCTATAGAAACACCCTTTCTTTAAGAAAAGGTTTATAGAAACACCCTTTTTTTGAGAAATGGTCTATAGAAGCACCCTTTCCTTGAGAAAGGGTCTATAGAAGCACCCTTTCTTTGAGAAAGGGTCTATAGAAGCACCCTTTCTTTGAGAAAGGGTCTATAGAAGCACCCTTTCTTTGAGAAAGGGTGTATAGAAGCACCATTTCTTTGAGATAGGGTATATAGAAGCACCCTTTATTTGAGAAAGGGTCTATGGAAAAAACCTTTCTTTAAGAAGGGATCTATAGAAGCAACCTTTCTTTAAGAAAGGTTCTCTAGAAGCACCCTTTCTTTGAGAAAGGGTCTATAGAAACACCCTTCCTTTGAGAAAAGGTTTATAGAAACACCATTTCTTTGAGAAATGGTCTATAGAAGCACCCTTTCTTTGAGAAGGGATCTATAGAAGCAACCTTTCTTTGAGAAAGGGTCTCTAGAAGCACCCTTTCTTTCAGAAAAGGTCTACAGAAGCACCCTTTCGTTGAGATAGGGTCTATAAAAGTACCCTTCCTTTGAGAAAGGATATATAGAAACACTATTTCTTTAAGAAAGAGTTCATAGAAGCACCCTGTCTTTCAGAAAAGGTATATAGAAGAACCCTTTCTTTGAGAAAGGGTCTGTAGAAGCACCATTTCGTTGATAAAGGGTATATAGAAGCACCCTTTATTTGAGGAAGGGTCTATAGAAACATCCTTTAGGTTAGGTTCTTTATAAGCACTTTTTCTTTGAGAAAAGCTCTATAGAAGCACCCTTTCCTTCAGAAAGGGTTTATAGAAGCACCCTTTCCTTCAGAAAGGGTTTATAGAAGCACCCTTTCCTTCAGAAAGGGTTTATAGAAGCACCCTTTCCTTCAGAAAGGGTTTATAGAAGCACCCTTTCCTTCAGAAAGGGTTTATAGAAGCACCCTTTCCTTCAGAAAGGGTTTATAGAAGCACCCTTTCCTTCAGAAAGGGTTTATAGAAGCACCCTTTCCTTCAGAAAGGGTTTATAGAAGCACCCTTTCCTTCAGAAAGGGTTTATAGAAGCACCCTTTCCTTCAGAAAGGGTTTATAGAAGCACCCTTTCCTTCAGAAAGGGTTTATAGAAGCACCCTTTCCTTCAGAAAGGGTTTATAGAAGCACCCTTTCCTTCAGAAAGGGTTTATAGAAGCACCCTTTCCTTCAGAAAGGGTTTATAGAAGCACCCTTTCCTTCAGAAAGGGTTTATAGAAGCACCCTTTCCTTCAGAAAGGGTTTATAGAAGCACCCTTTCTTTCAGAAAGGGTTTATAGAAGCACCCTTTCCTTCAGAAAGGGTTTATAGAAGCACCCTTTCCTTCAGAAAGGGTTTATAGAAGCACCCTTTCCTTCAGAAAGGGTTTATAGAAGCACCCTTTCCTTCAGAAAGGGTTTATAGAAGCACCCTTTCCTTCAGAAAGGGTTTATAGAAGCACCCTTTCCTTCAGAAAGGGTTTATAGAAGCACCCATTCTTTGAGAAAATGTCAATAGGAGCACCCTCTCTTTCAGGAAGTGTCCATAGAAGCACCCTTTCTTTCAGAAAATGTCTATAGAAACACCCTTTCTTTCAGAAAATATCTATAGAAACACCCTTTCTTTCAAAAAGGCTCTATAGAAGAACCCTTTCCTTCAGAAAAGGTCTATAGAAGCACCCATTCTTTGAGAAAGGGTCCGTAGAAGCACCCTTTCTTTGAAAAGAAGCTATAGAAGCACCCTTTCTTGGAAAAAGAACCTATAGAAGCACCCTTTCTTTCAGAAAAAAGCACCCTTTCTTTTTAGTCTTCTAGGGGAAGAAGACCTTATCGACTTCTAGAGGCAGATGACCTTGTGGTCGTCTGAAAGAAGGCCTTGTGGTCGTCTTTAAGAAGTCCTTGCAGTTTCCTATAAGAAAAAGACATTTTGGTCTCCTATAAGAGGCTCCTCTTGTGGTCTTCTATAGGAAGAAGACCTATAAGAAGGCCTTGTGGTGTTTTATATGAAGTTCTTGTGATTGCTATGGGAAGAAGATTCGTTCTCTTATAGATGGAGTTAGTGGTCTTTTATATCTATCGAAGGATCTTGTGGTCTTCTATTCGAAGAAATTCTAATAGAAAGACCTAGTAACTTTCACTTATAGAAAGACCTATTGGTCTTCTACGTGAAGAACTTGCGGTCTCCTGTAAAGCTATCTTGATGTTTTCCACAGGAAGACCTTATGTTGTATGAAAACTCCTGTATGTGGATCTCTTATAGGGAGAAGGAAGAAAAAAAATCTTGAATTGGTCTCCTTTAGAAGGAAATCCGTTTTGTCTTCTATGGAATGACACTCTGGGCCATGGTCTTCTAAAGGAAGACCTTCTGATTCTGTGGGAAGGTCCTATGGACTATCTATAGGAATGTGTACTATCATAAAGAATTTTTGTTTTTCGAGACTTCTACTTTCTACTGGTTTCCTCAAATAGGAGCAGATCAGAAGGCATTTCACATAGAACGAACACTTAATCATCTAAAATCGTCCTATTGGGTTTTAAGTATTTCTTGTCTTCGTCGCGTCTTCTAATGAACCTATTTGGCCTGACTTTGCACATCGCAACTATTCTTCCAGTTATAGATCAGATTCCGCTACCTTTTCACAAATAAATTGCCTGCCGTCACCAAATAAAATGACTGACTAGCACGATAACTTCCGAATTGATTATCCAATTTGACCAGACCTTGACGCATCATCATTTTTCTTCCAAGCATACATCTAGTTTTAAAAATGACAATATTGGAAACCACCTTCGTGTACCTTTTCCACCAAGTTTTCGAAAAAATGGTCGTGATAATTCATGGAATCGTAATATTTCTTCCAGATGTCGATTAGGTTCAAATAAGCAATTTATCGGTTCACTCCATCGCGTACCTCCCACACAAAATTTAATAAAATTTCCCAGAAATTTACACTACTTCCTGCAACAGTAGCCCGAATAGCTAACAAAAGTCTCCCAGCACCAAGAGCATCCGATTTGGTCAAAACTCTGCACATACTAAAATTTCTGCCAGGCCAGGGAAAACTCCTTGCGGGAAAATAGGGTTCCATCAAAGGTTCGCATGGAAAGCGATTATTTGCTGTTGTTATTTCAACTTCTCATGTAAGGCGCATGCATTTGCTTATCGCTGGGATACTCGTTAAAAGATCTTCCAAAAACTGGAGTTTACTTTTCATTAATCATTTAGAGCTCCTGAGGGTTAAATATTTGGCATGCAAAATGCAATTTTCAAATATACCCTCTTCATGCTTTCATGTTTGTTTTTTTGCCAATGAGATTCACTCAAAGACTTGGCTGGCTAATAAATCCAATTAAAAATAGTCTCTTCAACAAATTAAAGTCCATTCTAATTACATTTGAATAAATGAACAAAATACTACAAAACGAAACAACAACAACAGCACCCGCATTTTAAGAAGCCCGTGAAGGAGATGGGACAAAAACAAAGAATATAATCAACACATTTACTGGCAAGAATAAACAAATTACTAAATCTTATCTTACAAATTTTTCAAAGAATAACAAAACCAGAAAAGGAGGAGAGACAATCAAGACAAGAAAAGAAATAAAAAATAAAATCAGTAACGAAAAGAAAACGAAAAAAATGAATACCAGCAACTTATGTTAAGTATCTCGGCAATACTTTGGCAGGCATAAACAGGCACACATCGTTTACAAAACTTGGGATTCTTACTTTTAGGGAGATGGTGGGATGTAGGATGGATCCACCAGTACCGCAATATGTCCTTCACTCACGTATTTGACAAAGAAATTCAATTAGTAAAAGGCACAATTTTGTAGTCATTTTTTCCACTTCTCTCTCGAATAACAAGATGAAAATTTGCAAAGACGTGGTCCTCCAAAGCCCAAACGAAACGAAGATATAAATACAACAACAAATTTGGGATAAGAAACTCATAGAAGTGGATACGAAGAAGAGCAACAGCAACGCTTGAAAAACAAAAATAAAATTAAATTGGTAACAGTCATGACTGGCAGAATAATGGCAGACGAAGACAGTAGTCATGTCATCTAAACAACCAGCCAGTCATTGACTATTGGTGAGTAGCTGCAGGTATGCTGCTGGAGGGGCGGGTAGTGGTAGTTACTTTAGCTGGCTGCCTGATATTTGTTAATACTGCCTCTAACTCACGTTAGCGTGGTTATTTTCCAGACATTTCTCACACATCCATCGTCCACACAACAACTTTGTTGTTTTTTGTTTATTTCTTCTTCTTCAAGCGGGAGTAAAGCTAGCCAAATAAAGACAAAGTCAAGACAAAAAAGTTGAAGTTATTTTAAGGATTTGTGGCAAGTAAAATATTTTCCAAATCCTGTGCCGTCGGAAACAAGCTTTGAAGTTAAATAAGCGCGTGACTGGAATAACAAATAAGTGAGTGTAGGTTTAAACAAATAGCCGCAAAACACACGACACAAAGACACACACACAGCTACTTCCTAAGCCTCCACCCGCACTGGCAAAGAACACACAAGAAACTTTTTTTCAACAACCTGAAGTGCGTTAGGCAAAAAAAGGATATTTCCTAGGAGTTGGGAGGGTAATACCAAAGTTACTTACTTCTGCTGCCATTGCTTTGGGTTATTTTCTTTTTTTGGCGTTTTTGCTGAACTGACATTCTGCTATCAACTTAATCAACACGTAACTTATACAATGAGCAACCGATTGCCATGAAGTGGTTTCGCCTAAATCGATTTTAGGGCCACCAACCACCGCAATAAAGCTATTTATTCTGAGCCCAAGCAAAGTATTTCCAAAAGATAAACATAATAAAGCCTTAATAAGCGGCGACATTATAATTTGTCTTAATTCAATTCTCGCTATCGTCAAACGGCAACAGCAGTTGCAGGAAGTGTGGAAGATGATTTAAGGAAAATGAAGCCTATACAATTAATGACAAGTAACACTGATAAAGGAAGTGGCAAAAAGGGTACAACAAGGCTGTGTTAAAAAGAAAACAAAAGCAAAATAAAGAAATCCAGGTCTTCATAAGGGTGTTTGTAAAGACCGTTTCTTAAAGAAAAGGAGCTTATAGGATCCCCTCCGAAAAAATTGTGTTTCTATATACCATTCGGAAAGAATGGTTGCTTGTATGGACCCGTTCTCAAAGGAAATGTGCTTCTGTAGACCCTTTCTGAGGAAAGGGGTGCTTCTATAGACCCTTTCAGAAAGAAATTGTGCTTCAATTGACTATTCGGAAAGAAATTGTGCTTGTATAGACCCCTTCAGAAATATATTGTGCTTCAATAGACTATTCGAAAAGAAAGGGTGCTCCTATAGAACATTTGTGAAAGAAAGGATGTTTTTATAGACCCATTCTGAAAGAAATGGTGCTTCTATAGACCCATTCTGAAAGAAAGGGTGCTTCTATAGACCATTTTTAAAAGAAATAGTGCTTCTGTAAATACTTTCTGAAAGAAAGGGTGCTTCCATAGACCTTTTATGAAAAAAGTGCTTCTATAGACCCTTTCGGAAAGAAATTGTGCTTCAATAGACTATTCGTGAATAGACAATACTGGGCAGATGTCATGCACGGGCGATCGATTTCCGCCCAATAAGAATTTAGGCGACTGTAATATCCCTAGCGTAGTTGAGCCAAAGCTAATCTGGTTCGTCGTGGCAGTTGACGCTCCTCAGCCGCGATAGATGGGGGATGTACTCCAAGTACTTTATTCACACTATAATTGCTTAAGGCCTGGCAACTGCGTGCGCGCGAATGCTATTCAAATCTGCTTGATATGTTTGTTGATCTAGGGGTTCTCTCCTGTATCGTTGGACCTCTCCCTCTATAGCATGGATATCCTTCCTGATCTGCCTGAATGTGTCGGGCCTACCCACAAGATGGTGATTGGGGTGGCTCACACGGTAACATCCAAGCAGGTACTGCAACGAAAGCATCTCATTGTGTTGCTTTACTGGAAGAATGTTTGCCTCTGTTTGTCCACTGAAGATTTGAGGAGGCACCCTGTTGCTGTTCTCAGGGCGGCATTGTGGCAAGTTTGAATCTTTTTCCAATTCGTATCACATAATCTCGGGGACCAGAGTGGAGCCGCATAGCTTACCACAAACCGATCTATGGCGTTATATGTGGTCAACAAGGTTTCTATATCTGCACCCCAAGTGCTGCCGGCTAGGGACTTGAGGACCTTGTTCCTACTTTTCAGCTTGTCGCAGATAGCTGTGGCGTGTGCGCACGACGTAAATGTAGTGCCGAATGTGAACCCTACATTTTTGGGCAGTTTGTGGTCGGAGTTCTGCTATCGTCGACCACGACATTCAACTCACGTCCAAACTGCGCTGTCCATGTGGTGAACAGAGTGGCTGTAGATTTTGTGGCGGAACTCTGCATATTCTTCGAATGAAAAAAGATGGCAAGATCGGTTAAGTAGTTGTTCACGCCAGGATCTTGCAATCATCACTCACCTTGGTGGGCTCCCTGTTTCACTCTACGGGGTTTGGACTTCTTATTCCTGAATTCCACGTACGACTGGCGTCCATACATATAGTTGACTATCCAACGTTTCAAGCTTGGCTGGAGGGTTGTCTGCTCAATGTCCTCAAACAGCGTGGAGTGCCTGACTGTATTAAAGGCTTTTGATAAGTCAAGCGCCACCATTACTGTTCTATCGCACGGTCGTCTCTGGTTGAGTCCTTGACGGATATATGGTAATGGCGTGCAGCGCTGTTGTCGTGCTGTGCTGCGGAATCCATGCTGATGATCGGCAACTTGATAGCTATTTCTGATACTAGGGAGGAGTAAGGCCTCAAGTGTTTTTGCTACGGGCGACAAAAGCGAAATCGAAATGATTTAACCATTTGCTCCGCTTATGCTCGCCGACCAGTCTGTTAACTTCCAGTGTCAGCTCCCTGACTCTGGGGTCATTGGAGTTGGCACGACGAAGCTCATCACGCTCAGTTGCTAATCCCGTCGCCTATGCTGAAAAGTTTGGTCTTACTTCGGGTATTCGACCGGCAGGGATATGGCGAGCGGCTGCAGCAATGATAATGTTTTGGAACGTCCTTTCCGCTACCCGAACATCAGAAGGATTGGGCAATTCTCTGAAGCCGTGATTGGTGAAGTCTCTGAAACTCGGCCAATCAGAATTTTTATGATTGACGAATGTGCGGCGTTCAGAGGTGATGAAGTCGGGTGGTCTGCTAATGGAGACAATTATGGAGAGTTGGTCTGATCCAAGGGAAATGACGGGTTGCCAGGTAACGTCATTTGTCAGACCAGGTGACACGATGTTTATGTCGGGCGAACTGTGACACTCTCCTCTAATTCTGGCAGGGGCGTCCTCATTGACCGTGCAATCGGCTCAGCCAGCGCTTTACCTCTCTGGTCGTTTCCGATGGCCGAATGCCACATCTCATGATGATGACCTTCCAAGAGCGGGCTAATTTCAGGCCTATAATCTGAGATACAGCTATTTCTCGGTGGGATGTATAGGTTCAGCAACTCAATCTCGGCAGTTCCACACCTAACTGCTACCCCCATACATTCCATGTACGGGTCATTAGAGACAGGCTCAAGCGAGATAGGTCTGTATTGGACAGACTGGTGCAATAGGAAAGATAATCCCCCACCTCCACTTCTGGTGCGATCTTTCCTTAGCACATTGTAACCATCACAATGCTCTAAGCTGTGGTTGTCGTTCGGCTTGGTTTCTTGCACCACCGCGAACTTGATGTTCTTCCGTCTCTTCAAATTTTCTATTTCCTCGATCTTTCCTCGGAGTCCATTGCAATTAAATTGCAAAAAGGATGCATTCTCTGGGATTGGGACAACAACGGCTGGTGTTAAAGGCTGCGTGTGCGGTTGTTGTCGAGGGGCCTGCGGGGGGGTTTCGTAGTCAGACGACGAGGGAGTTTCGTAATCCGACGCAGCATGCAGCAACATAGTCCCTGTCGTAGTCCCTTACGTGGACAAGTCCAGAGCAACCCCTTAGATGCACCCACTCCTGACATCTATTGCATCTCACCGAAGGGTGGATGTGGGTGAAGATGCGGATGTGACAAACTGAGCACATATATTATGGTCCTGGGTTTTCCTCCGTCCCGGCACGGACCAAAAGAATTAGGCACAGAAAAATGAAACAAGTACAAACTTATGTACACTGAGGTGGCAGCCGCTGGCCGGAACGATGATTTTGTGTTGTTCCGGGTCAATCCAGTACGAAAGAACCCGCTGCCGTGGGATTGAAACCCTTTCTAAAAGAAGGGGTGCTTCTATAGACCTTTTCTGAAAGAAATGGTGCTTCTATAGACTCATTCTGAAAGAAAGAGTGCTTCTATAGACCCTTTCTGAAAGAAATTGTGCTTCTATAGACCATTTCCGAAAGAAAGTGTGTTTCTATAGTCCCTTTCTGAAAGAAATTGTGCTTCTATAGACCATTTCTGAAAGAACGGGTGCTCCTATAGACCCTTTCCGAAAGAAATGGTGCTTCTATATACACTTTCTGAAAGATAGTTTGTTTCCAGAGACCCTTTCTGAAAGATAGGACGCTTCTAAGGATCCTTTCTGAAAGATGCGGTCCGTCTATAGATCCTTTATGAAAGAAATGGTGCTTCTATAGACCCTTTCTGAAAGAAAGGGTGTTTCTATAGACCCTTTCTGAAAGAAAGTATGCTTCTATAAACCCTTTCTAAAAGAAAGGGTGCTTTTATGGTCTTCTGTAGAAACTTTCTGAAAGTGAGAGCGCTTCTTTAGACCCTTTCTGAAAGAAAGGGTGCTTCTACAGACCCTTCCTGAAAGAAAGGGCGCTTCTGCAGACCTCTTCTGAAAGGAAGGGTGCTTCTATAGATCCTTTCTGAAACAAAGTGTGCTTCTATATACCCTTTTTGAAAGAAAGTGTGCTTCTATGGGCTTCTGTAGAACCTTTCTGAAAGTAAGAGCGCTTCTTTAGACCCTTTCTGAAAGAAAGGGTGCTTCTACAGGCCCTTCCTGAAAGAAAGGGCGCCTCTGCAGACCTCTTCTGAAAGAAAGGGTGCTTCTATAGACCCTTTCTGAAAGAAATGGTGCTTCTATAGATCCTTTCTGAAAGAAAGGGTGCTTCTATAGACCCTTTCTGAAAGAAATGGTCCTTCTATAGACCCTTTCTGAAAGAAATGGTCCTTCTATAGACCCTTTCTGAAATAAATGGTGCTTCTATAGACCCTTTGTGAAGCACCATCTTTGTGAAGCACCATTTCTTTCAGAAAGGGTCTATAGGAGTAGCCTTTCTGAAAGAAAGAAAGGCTACTCCTATAGACCCTTTCTGAAAGAAATGGTGCTTCACAAAGATGGTGCTTTCTGAAAGAAATGGTGCTTCTATAGATCCTTTCTGAAAGAAAGGGTGCTTCTATAGACCCTTTCTGAAAGAAATGGTCCTTCTATAGACCCTTTCTGAAAGAAATGGTCCTTCTATAGACCCTTTCTGAAATAAATGGTGCTTCTATAGACCCTTTGTGAAGCACCATCTTTGTGAAGCACCATTTCTTTCAGAAAGGGTCTATAGGAGTAGCCTTTCTGAAAGAAAGAAAGGCTACTCCTATAGACCCTTTCTGAAAGAAATGGTGCTTCTATAGACCCTTTCTGAAAGAAAGGTTGCTTCCATAGACCTTATCTGAAAGAAGTGGTGCTTCTATAGACCCTTTCTTAAAGAAAGGTTGTTTTATAGACAGAAAGAGTGCTTCTTTAAGCCGAAAGAAAAGGTGTTTTTATATACCCTTTTTAAAGGATGGGAAATACCCTCTTATATATCGAATACCCTATAGTAGGACATCTTTTAGAGGGAATTTAAATAAGACCCTCCTCTAAAAATCTGACCTCTAGTAACACCCTTCTTTTAAGTCGTACATAGTGTGCGCTCCTCTTAAAGGTGGACTCTTCTTATCCCCCCTCTGTTATTCTGACCCCTTATTGACTCCTTCTCGTCTAGTGTCTCCACAATTAGGACCACTACTAAGACCCTTTTCTACTAGTCGGACCTTTTTTTAACCTACTTTACTAGTCGGATCTCTTTTTATCCCCTTCCTATTATTCGGTGTCCTTATTGATTCCTCATCTATTGTTGGACGCTTGTTATGTCCTTCTCTACAAGTAGGGCCTCTTCTGAGCTTCTCTTCTTAACTTCCATGGGTTTCTACTCTATTAGAAAATAAAAAATCCAAGCTTAAAGTTCTGATTATCCTTGAAAAATATTCTTAAAACTTACGTTATAAACTGGATGTACCTATCACACAGGGCGTATTAGTGTTGTCGTAAATCATTCGCCATGACTTCCCCATATTTCGTTGCCTTCAAATTATTTAAAAAAACACATGTATTGCTCAAGGGGTCCTTTGAAGCAGTATTCATTAAAAATTCACGTTGATTGGTATAATACACGTTTAAAGGTCTTATTCCTATATGATCCTTAAGGATGTCTTCTTTCTGTAGATGACCTTTAGAAGATGTCCTACATGTGTATAGAAAACCTTTAAGAGTTCTTTTATAGTCCTTTAGGAGGTTTTTGTCAATAGAGCATCCTTTAGTGGGATTGGTATTCTATAGAGAAACTTTCAATTTTCTTCCATCCATAGATCACCTTTTTTAGGATAAGACGAACTACAGTAGATCTTGTTACCATCGAAGGCCTTTTAGAGGTCTTCTATCCGAAGTATGTACATTTTAAGTGGGTTCTCTACCCATAGAAGACCTTCATCAATCCAACGAACATCTTTGGGAGGTTTTCTACCTTTAGGAAACCTACTGCCTTTACAAAGGCTTTAAGAGATCTTCTAACCTTCAGTAAGTCTTTTGTAGGCATTCTCTCTATGGGAGCGTTGTATGAGGACATATATCAATGAAAAGAAAAAAAATTAGAATGTTTTCTGCCCTTAGTAGATCTTCTTTCCTAACAAGATATTTTAAAGAGATTTGTAGGAGATCTTTACGTTTTCTTTTGTATATAAAATACTATTTTGAAATATTCTATTTATGGAAAAACTTTAACACGTTTTCTAACGAGAGTATACCTTTAGCACGTTGTCTTCCATTGAAATGTAGGTCTTTTTGAGGTCTTCCATCGAGATAAGACTTTTTGCAAACTGTTTTCTATTGTATTAAAGAAGAATAAATTGAATATATGGTATTCGCCCCTAGGACTCAACCATAGCAGGTAGTGATACATAATGATGTGGTCGACAATGTATTGTCTTAAGATACGCCGTTGGACTCGGCAATAAAAATTATACCATATCATTGAATATGAAACGGGATGCACTCATTGATGTCAGAAAACTATTCAATCTCCCTTCGGGGATATACATATGTATGTATGTGTTTATATCTAAGAGAAAAGAAATGTACCGTTGCAGTTTCCCTAGATGTAGAAAAGGCCTTTGATCATGCCTCCCACTATGGAATATTGACCAAAATGATAAGGATTGGATTCAGCCCTGAGGTTATTAAACTATTTAAGAGCTTTTTAACAAACAGAAAATTTTGCGTTCTATATAAAAACCAGGTGTCCGAACTGTCAAATATAAGCTCTGGCGTCCCGCAGGGATCTGTGTTAGCGCCGCACTTATACAACATCTTAATGTACGATTTCCCTCATAACCAGGAAAACGCTTCGGGTATTTTGTACGCTGACGACTCCCTTTTGTACTCGCACCACGAGTCACCAATGTGTGCTACTGAAAATATCTCACAATACCTACATAATGTTACACAATTTTACGATGAGTGGGGAATAAAAATTAACACTTCCAAGAGCGAAGCAATTTGCATTAGAAATGCATCTGGAAAATGTAAGCGTTCTGTAGTTCCTGAGAGTAAGGATTTAAAACTAGTTTTAAATGGCATTGAAATTCCCTTTAAAGACAAAATTACGTACCTGGGTGTAGAGTTCAACAAACTTTTTAAATTTAATTCACATGCTAGAAAGGCATTAAATAAGGCCCGTGGAGTTTTTATTTTGTTTTTGAAAATTCTACACAACAAAGCTTTGCCAGCAAGTACAAAATTAATGTTGTACAAGACATGTATAAGGCCTGTTATTTTGTACGCCTTTCCTATCTGGTTTAGCATATCACCTACTGTTGTGAAAGAGCTAGAGGTTTTTGAGAGAAAAATTTTGAGACTTTGCATCGGGAAAAATTTTATGTGCATCAATAAGAGGTATTCGAATAATTTTATTTATGCAAATTCAAAATTGCAACGCATGGGTATCTATATCTGTACGATCCTAGATAAGTTTAATACAAGATTAGAGTTTCATGAAAATGTGCATATGAATGAAGCACGTAATAGTCAAGCGAACATTGGTTGGTATAACACAAATTATATATCTCCCATAGGGTATAAATACGAGTCTGAAGCGGGTATTACCGAGTTTTATGAGAAGGCACTGGCCGGTACACATCGTGGGTAGTTATTGATTTACCTACTTTTTTGTCTGTTCATTGTTTTGTTTTGTTTCCTTTTTGTTTTGTATCATTAGTTTTAAGTTCATAAACCCTGGATAAATTATCCCTTCTTATTGTATTAGTCTCGGGAGCAAAGACGTATGTAACTTTAAATTATGTATACCCACATTTTATGTCCCCTTTCATGTAAAAGCTAGGTGCTGCAATTTCTGACATGGCATTACGATAATACATTATAGTCATAAGTTCCTCATATTATGTATCTAATTCATATATTTACAATGTTTAAAAAAAGACTCAATAAATATAAACTTAAACTTAAACTATGTGTTTATATTTTATAAAACGAAAGAAGTATAGAGCAGCGTCAGTCAACATACTTTTCTATTGCATACTTTACGGGGTGTCATTGTGTGAGTGCATGATATTTCAATTGGTTGAATTGTGTGTGTGTGGAGAGAGCAACGTTAAATGAGCGCACGTGGGCGCTCTCTCGCCTGACGCTGGTATAGAGTAGTTCGATTGCATGTTAATCCGCTTGGTATTTGCTTATGTGTTCTTATGTTCGACATACCGTTTGAACGCGGTGATAAAAACAGGTCTCAAATCATTCTGTAAAATTTGATACATTTTTTTATTTTCTGGTCTGTTTTTGAGCTATAATTTCCATCGTTTTTTCTTCTTCATATTAAAAAGATTTTCTATTTTAAAAGCTGTATGTTGAAAACTGTTTGTTCCCCCATATCACGAACTATTATTTTTCGATAACTTCTGTTTTGTTCCATTTTTACCAAAAGAAGCATTTGTTATCATGGCCATGGAACAAACAAACTGAAAATCAAATCATTGATAGTTTGGGGTTTGTTTGTTTCTCTTCTTCTGACTCTACTGTCCCCCAGATTTTTTACGAACACAAGTGAAGTGTGTATGTGTTGGGGATTCTTTTAACAATCATTAATTTTTCATGTTGCTGTTTGATTTTCAATTGTTGTGGAATTTATGTTGGAAGGTTTGTTGTTTTTTTCTCCTTCTTCAGGCAGAATTGCCACGAAAGACCCCCAAAAAAGAAATTGACCTTTTGTTAGAAAAGTTTGTTTGCTGTGTTGTGTCGCCTCCATTATAAATCACTTTGTTTCCATGTTATCGAAGCAAAGATTTCTGTTTTTAAAGGCTGTTTGGTTTTTGAGGCAGATGGTTGTTTGTTTGGCATTTGTTTCTTGGTTTTTCCTAACACAAAAGAAAAACACCATTAATCTTCTTTGGTTTGGGGGCAGGGGGGTTTCTTCTAAGGGGTTTCAATAACAAAAAAAAAAACAATCAAAGGTGAACAAACAATAACATTCTTTTAGACATTCAAGAAAAAAATGTGCCATTTAAAAATATTTCAATCGAATACTTTTTGTTACCAATTAAAAGCAATGTAGTTGTCCCAATGTCGCATCAATTGCCATTCAATTAAATTATTTGTCATTATAACTGTCTGCAGACTTTTTGTGAACTTTTCAATATTTTTTGTTTTTTTTTTTGCTTTTGTTTGTGGTTATTTCTGTTTTTTGTTTCTGACGTCTGACCTTTTGCAAATAAATCTTTTTGTCTCCTTGTGTGCGTATGTGTGTATGTCGGTCTGTCTGTCTGGCCGTGTAAAAATGTTGGCGGTTTTGTAGGTCCAGCGACAACGCCTTTGTTAAAGTTTAATTGATTGAAATAATTTACTGTAAATATTTGCATTTGTTATTGAAATGCTTGTCATTGCTCTTGTGTTTACTTGCAATGTGCTTTTCCATATAGACGAAAAAACAAATGTCATACTGAACTTTAACCTCTTTTTTGCCGTCTGTCAATGAATAGTGTTGTAATTACACATCGTCATTGCAATTAAATATTGGCTGTGAATGTGATAAATGATAGGATTTCAAAAAGAAAAAAAACCAGCCCATTAATGTAACAAAAAACAAAAATAATAAGAATGGTGTATCTAGAAAAAAATATAATATTAAAATCTCGATATGATTCGAGGAGAGGTCTTAAAATTGATTTAAGAAAAGAAATTAATTTAAATTTGGACTACATTTCATAGTTATCGTACCACTAGAATTTCTGTTGTTAGGGTGCTATTCTACGGTGACGTATGAGTGTTGTCGCCATGTATACGCACTTTTATACAAGTTCAAATACTCGTTGTGTCAAATTCTATATATTTCCACCCTTACATTTTATCCACCAATGAAAAATCTTGCCATTTCCGTTGAAATATGTCATAACATCAACTAAATACGCTGTCACATATGCCTCCGCCCCTCCTCTCCTTCTTATATCTATTTGAGTAATTGCTTTCAAAGTTATGTGGCCAAATATCTCTCCCTTAATCCAACCATACACACAAAATAAATTTCATTACACTTAGTTTTGTCTGGCTATTGTCTGGCATAATCGAAATTGTTTGTTAGCAGCAACAACCGGAATCCAACGGAAAAAAATCATCACGTACCACATAACCAAAAAAAACTTCCTGTTGTTGCCTTTGCTAAGGGACATCGTCAAAGTTTTTAGGAATTCTATTAAATTATAAAGAGACAACAAGCAAAAGTGACGAATAAATCAAATTAATTTCTCCAGGGTATATGACAGGCAGGCATCAACATAGTAAAACTTAAGTGAAAGAACGTAAATGGAATATTTATTCATGTTGCAAGTTAAAGGGAAAAAATTTTGTTGCCCTTTGTTGCATGACAATTGTCATTTGTTAGCGGTGTGAATGAAAACAGGACACGCTTTGAATGCTTAAACTGTAAAGATAGTTATAAGAGACAAAGTGCTGGTACCATGTATTCATTAGTGATTGATTTAGAAGAACTAAAATTACATTTGTAAGAAGTCAAAAGTTGTTATTAATGAATGGCGTATACGTTGTGACAATAGTCATACGCCCCAGCGGTCCGTGTTGTTTTTTTCGTGGTAAATTGAAAAAAATAAAGCAGCAAAAAGCTTGGCAAAAATATTCTTTAAAAAATCCACGCCCATTGAGAAGCTTGGCAAAAATATTCTTTAAAAAATCCACGCCCATTGAGAAGCTTGGCAAAAATATTCTTTAAAAAATCCACGCCCATTGAGAAGCTTGGCAAAAATATTCTTTAAAAAATCCACGCCCATTGAGAAGCTTGGCAAAAATATTCTTTAAAAAATCCACGCCCATTGAGAAGCTTGGCAAAAATATTCTTTAAAAAATCCACGCCCATTGAGAAGCTTGGCAAAAATATTCTTTAAAAAATCCACGCCCATTGAGAAGCTTGGCAAAAATATTCTTTAAAAAATCCACGCCCATTGAGAAGCTTGGCAAAAATATTCTTTAAAAAATCCACGCCCATTGAGAAGCTTGGCAAAAATATTCTTTAAAAAATCCACGCCCATTGAGAAGCTTGGCAAAAATATTCTTTAAAAAATCCACGCCCATTGAGAAGCTTGGCAAAAATATTCTTTAAAAAATCCACGCCCATTGAGAAGCTTGGCAAAAATATTCTTTAAAAAATCCACGCCCATTGAGAAGCTTGGCAAAAATATTCTTTAAAAAATCCACGCCCATTGAGAAGCTTGGCAAAAATATTCTTTAAAAAATCCACGCCCATTGAGAAGCTTGGCAAAAATATTCTTTAAAAAATCCACGCCCATTGAGAAGCTTGGCAAAAATATTCTTTAAAAAATCCACGCCCATTGAGAAGCTTGGCAAAAATATTCTTTAAAAAATCCACGCCCATTGAGAAGCTTGGCAAAAATATTCTTTAAAAAATCCACGCCCATTGAGAAGCTTGGCAAAAATATTCTTTAAAAAATCCACGCCCATTGAGAAGCTTGGCAAAAATATTCTTTAAAAAATCCACGCCCATTGAGAAGCTTGGCAAAAATATTCTTTAAAAAATCCACGCCCATTGAGAAGCTTGGCAAAAATATTCTTTAAAAAATCCACGCCCATTGAGAAGCTTGGCAAAAATATTCTTTAAAAAATCCACGCCCATTGAGAAGCTTGGCAAAAATATTCTTTAAAAAATCCACGCCCATTGAGAAGCTTGGCAAAAATATTCTTTAAAAAATCCACGCCCATTGAGAAGCTTGGCAAAAATATTCTTTAAAAAATCCACGCCCATTGAGAAGCTTGGCAAAAATATTCTTTAAAAAATCCACGCCCATTGAGAAGCTTGGCAAAAATATTCTTTAAAAAATCCACGCCCATTGAGAAGCTTGGCAAAAATATTCTTTAAAAAATCCACGCCCATTGAGAAGCTTGGCAAAAATATTCTTTAAAAAATCCACGCCCATTGAGAAGCTTGGCAAAAATATTCTTTGAAAAATCCACGCCCATTGAGAAGCTTGGCAAAAATATTCTTTAAAAAATCCACGCCCATTGAGAAGCTTGGCAAAAATATTCTTTAAAAAATCCACGCCCATTGAGAAGCTTGGCAAAAATATTCTTTAAAAAATCCACGCCCATTGAGAAGCTTGGCAAAAATATTCTTTAAAAAATCCACGCCCATTGAGAAGCTTGGCAAAAATATTCTTTAAAAAATCCACGCCCATTGAGAAGCTTGGCAAAAATATTCTTTAAAAAATCCACGCCCATTGAGAAGCTTGGCAAAAATATTCTTTAAAAAATCCACGCCCATTGAGAAGCTTGGCAAAAATATTGTTTAAAAAATCCACGCCCATTGAGAAGCTTGGCAAAAATATTGTTTAAAAAATCCACGCCTATTGAGAAGCTTGGCAAAAATATTGTTTAAAAAATCCACGCCTATTGAGAAGCTTGGCAAAAATATTGTTTAAAAAATCCACGCCTATTGAGAAGCTTGGCAAAAATATTCTTTAAAAAATCCACGCCCATTGAGAAGCTTGGCAAAAATATTGTTTAAAAAATCCACGCCCATTGAGAAGCTTGGCAAAAACATTCTTTAAAAAATCCACGCCCATTGAGAAGCGTGGCAAAAATATTCCTTAAAAAATCCACGCCCATTGAGAAGCTTGGCAAAAATATTCTTTAAAAAATCCACGCCCATTGAGAAGCTTGGCAAAAATATTCCTTAAAAAATCCACGCCCATTGAGAAGCTTGGCAAAAATATTCTTTAAAAAATCCACGCCCATTGAGAAGCTTGGCAAAAATATTCCTTAAAAAATCCACGCCCATTGAGAAGCTTGGCAAAAATATTCTTTAAAAAATCCACGCCCATTGAGAAGCTTGGCAAAAATATTCCTTAAAAAATCCACGCCCATTGAGAAGCTTAGCAAAAATATTCTTTAAAAAATCCACGCCCATTGAGAAGCTTGGCAAAAATATTCCTTAAAAAATCCACGCCCATTGAGAAGCTTGGCAAAAATATTTTTTAAAAAATCCACGCCTATTGAGAAGCTGGGCAAAAATATTGTTTAAAAAATCCACGCCTATTGAGAAGCTTGGCAAAAATATTGTTTAAAAAATCCACGCCTATTGAGAAGCTTGGCAAAAATATTGTTTAAAAAATCCACGCCTATTGAGAAGCTTGGCAAAAATATTCTTTAAAAAATCCACGCCCATTGAGAAGCTTGGCAAAAATATTCTTTAAAAAATCCACGCCCATTGAGAAGCTTGGCAAAAATATTCTTTAAAAAATCCACGCCCATTGAGAAGCTTGGCAAAAATATTCTTTAAAAAATCCACGCCCATTGAGAAGCTTGGCAAAAATATTGTTTAAAAAATCCACGCCCATTGAGAAGCTTGGCAAAAATATTGTTTAAAAAATCCACGCCCATTGAGAAGCTTGGCAAAAATATTGTTTAAAAAATCCACGCCTATTGAGAAGCTTGGCAAAAATATTGTTTAAAAAATCCACGCCTATTGAGAAGCTTGGCAAAAATATTGTTTAAAAAATCCACGCCTATTGAGAAGCTTGGCAAAAATATTCTTTAAAAAATCCACGCCCATTGAGAAGCTTGGCAAAAATATTGTTTAAAAAATCCACGCCCATTGAGAAGCTTGGCAAAAACATTCTTTAAAAAATCCACGCCCATTGAGAAGCGTGGCAAAAATATTCCTTAAAAAATCCACGCCCATTGAGAAGCTTGGCAAAAATATTCTTTAAAAAATCCACGCCCATTGAGAAGCTTGGCAAAAATATTCCTTAAAAAATCCACGCCCATTGAGAAGCTTGGCAAAAATATTCTTTAAAAAATCCACGCCCATTGAGAAGCTTGGCAAAAATATTCCTTAAAAAATCCACGCCCATTGAGAAGCTTGGCAAAAATATTCTTTAAAAAATCCACGCCCATTGAGAAGCTTGGCAAAAATATTCCTTAAAAAATCCACGCCCATTGAGAAGCTTAGCAAAAATATTCTTTAAAAAATCCACGCCCATTGAGAAGCTTGGCAAAAATATTCCTTAAAAAATCCACGCCCATTGAGAAGCTTGGCAAAAATATTTTTTAAAAAATCCACGCCTATTGAGAAGCTGGGCAAAAATATTGTTTAAAAAATCCACGCCTATTGAGAAGCTTGGCAAAAATATTGTTTAAAAAATCCACGCCTATTGAGAAGCTTGGCAAAAATATTGTTTAAAAAATCCACGCCTATTGAGAAGCTTGGCAAAAATATTCTTTAAAAAATCCACGCCCATTGAGAAGCTTGGCAAAAATATTCTTTAAAAAATCCACGCCTATTGAGAAGCTTGGCAAAAATATTGTTTAAAAAATCCACGCCTATTGAGAAGCTTGGCAAAAATATTGTTTAAAAAATCCACGCCTATTGAGAAGCTTGGCAAAAATATTGTTTAAAAAATCCACGCCCATTGAGAAGCTTGGCAAAAATATTCTTTAAAAAATCCACGCCTATTGAGAAGCTTGGCAAAAATATTGTTTAAAAAATCCACGCCTATTGAGAAGCTTGGCAAAAATATTGTTTAAAAAATCCACGCCTATTGAGAAGCTTGGCAAAAATATTGTTTAAAAAATCCACGCTTATTGAGAAGCTTGTTTAAAAAATCCACGCCTATTGAGAAGCTTGGCAAAAATATTGTTTAAAAAATCCACGCCTATTGAGAAGCTTGGCAAAAATATTCTTTAAAAAATCCACGCCCATTGAGAAGCTTGGCAAAAATATTGTTTAAAAAATCCACGCCTATTGAGAAGCTTGGCAAAAATATTGTTTAAAAAATCCACGCCTATTGAGAAGCTTGTTTAAAAAATCCACGCCTATTGAGAAGCTTGTTTAAAAAATCCACGCCTATTGAGAAGCTTGGCAAAAATATTGTTTAAAAAATCCACGCCTATTGAGAAGCTTGGCAAAAATATTGTTTAAAAAATCCACGCCTATTGAGAAGCTTGGCAAAAATATTCTTTAAAAAATCCACGCCTATTGAGAAGCTTGGCAAAAATATTGTTTAAAAAATCCACGCCTATTGAGAAGCTTGGCAAAAATATTCTTTAAAAAATCCACGCCCATTGAGAAGCTTGGCAAAAATATTCTTTAAAAAATCCACGCCTATTGAGAAGCTTGGCAAAAATATTGTTTAAAAAATCCACGCCTATTGAGAAGCTTGGCAAAAATATTCTTTAAAAAATCCACGCCCATTGAGAAGCTTGGCAAAAATATTCTTTAAAAAATCCACGCCTATTGAGAAGCTTGGCAAAAATATTCTTTAAAAAATCCACGCCTATTGAGAAGCTTGGCAAAAATATTGTTTAAAAAATCCACGCCTATTGAGAAGCTTGGCAAAAATATTCTTTAAAAAATCCACGCCCATTGAGAAGCTTGGCAAAAATATTGTTTAAAAAATCCACGCCTATTGAGAAGCTTGGCAAAAATATTGTTTAAAAAATCCACGCCTATTGAGAAGCTTGGCAAAAATATTGTTTAAAAAATCCACGCCTATTGAGAAGCTTGGCAAAAATATTGTTTAAAAAATCCACGCCTATTGAGAAGCTTGGCAAAAATATTCATTAAAAAATCCACGCCCATTGAGAAGCTTGGCAAAAATATTGTTTAAAAAATCCACGCCTATTGAGAAGCTTGGCAAAAATATTCTTTAAAAAATCCACGCCCATTGAGAAGCTTGGCAAAAATATTCTTTAAAAAATCCACGCCTATTGAGAAGCTTGGCAAAAATATTGTTTAAAAAATCCACGCCTATTGAGAAGCTTGGCAAAAATATTGTTTAAAAAATCCACGCCTATTGAGAAGCTTGGCAAAAATATTGTTTAAAAAATCCACGCCTATTGAGAAGCTTGGCAAAAATATTGTTTAAAAAATCCACGCCTATTGAGAAGCTTGGCAAAAATATTGTTTAAAAAATCCACGCCTATTGAGAAGCTTGGCAAAAATATTCTTTAAAAAAATTGCCCTTATTAAGCTTCGCAAAAATATTCCTTTAAATTTACATGCACAAAGTCTTGTGTCGTATACTTTGTGACGATAGTCATACGACCCCAGGTCCATGTAATTTTTTTGTTGGGAATAAGTAGAGGTAGTCATCTTTTTCGGTTATTTTTCTCACAAAAAACCCTAAGTTTTTACCAAATAAAATGCCAAATAATATTTCCAGATGTCCGCTTACTTATTTTTAAGCTTATGTATTGCAATAAATCTCATTAAAATGGAATGAACGCTTTAAAAATCTCTTTATTATCTATGAGATATGATCCTCTTTAGCATTTTTATATTTTTTATGGAATTTTTCATTCTGCTCATGAATGAGATAAATCCATAAAAGATTTCATAACAAAATATTGTATATATTTCCATTAAATAATTCTTTCGAAACGATAACATTGTGTAAGCCCAGAGAGTACTGATACCGAAGTGCATGAAGCATAAAGCCTTTGGCCAATAAAAAAAAACTCTTACACACCCAAAAAATTTCAAATGTGTGATCTGAAAAAAAAAATGAATTTGTACTGTTTTATGTAAACTGCAAACAAAAACTTTGAAACAAAAACCCTGGAAAAAGAAACAACGGCGCCATGAACAATGGCAACAGTAATGGCAATGGCAGATGCAACAACTCCGACATAGACATAAACAACATCAACAACAGACGGACGAAAAAATGTTGTTGTTTCCAGGGAGAAAAAAACGGCAAAGAAAATACATCGGTCCCGAAAAAACGGTAATGTCGACACGGTGACATATGCCTAGTTGCGAACGGAACATATGTATGTACGCATGCAAGGCACATGATGTTGATGATGCTGACCATGACGTCGACGAGGATGCTGAACCTGATATACCCAAGAACGAAAAGTCAGCCATGTTATGGATGGTCTTCGAAAAAATGCGGCCACTTGGAACTTGGAATGATAATAAAAATGATCGTAATAATGATGATGCTTGGTGATGCCACTAGCATCCAGTGCCACGCCAGCCAACCTTATGTTTCAAATAACAAGCGAGACATGTGAAAAACTACACACCAACGAGACATGGTCACCAACAGAGTTTATGTTTCCATATTTAATTTCTTTTGACCATAGCCGAAATGTTTTTTCCCACAGTTGAGATGTTGGTTTTTTGCTTTACTTTCGCTTGAAACAACAAGGTTTGCAAAGTTTTGCTTAAATGGAGCAGTGGAAAAAAATTTAAAGGTTTTTGTGAGATTTTTAGATGCGTGGAAGATCGTCTATTACATCATGTAAATGTCTTTTAGCAACTCAAAGGGGATTGTGATGAAACAGTTTAGCTCGGCTAATCAGATTACATTGGCCAATATCCATGGATAATTACGAGAAAGCGTTTAGATTGCAATTATGCTTTAGGACAAGGGCACATAGGCGTATGACTAGTGACACAACGTATACGTCCTATTATACATTTTAATTTAACACAGTCATCTACGCTTATGGCAGATATAGTCAGTCCTCTAGAAAAATTTCTTTAAAAATCCACGCTTATGGCAGATATAGTCAGTCCTCTAGAAAAATTTCTTTAAAAATCCACGCTTATGGCAGATATAGTCAGTCCTCTAGAAAAATTTCTTTAAAAATCCACGCTTATGGCAAAGATAGTCAGTCCTCTAGAAAAATTTCTTTAAAAATCCACGCTTATGGCAGAGATAGTCAGTCCTCTAGAAAAATTTCTTTAAAAATCCACGCTTATGGCAGAGATAGTCAGTCCTCTAGAAAAATTTCTTTAAAAATCCACGCTTATGGCAGAGATAGTCAGTCCTCTAGAAAAATTTCTTTAAAAATCCACGCTTATGGCAGAGATAGTCAGTCCTCTAGAAAAATTTCTTTAAAAATCCACGCTTATGGCAGAGATAGTCAGTCCTCTAGAAAAATTTCTTTAAAAATCCACGCTTATGGCAGAGATAGTCAGTCCTCTAGAAAAATTTCTTTAAAAATCCACGCTTATGGCAGAGATGGTCAGTCCTCTAGAAAAATTTCTTTAAAAATCCACGCTTATGGTAGAGATTGTATGTCCTCTAGAAAAATTTCTTTAAAAATCCATGCATACGGCAGAGATAGTCAGTTCTCTAGAAAAATTTCTTTAAAAATCCACGCTTATGGCAGAGATAGTCAGTTATCTAGAAAAATTTCTTTAAAAATCCACGCTTATGGCAGAGATAGTCAGTCCTCTAGAAAAATTTCTTTAAAAATCCACGCTTATGGCAGAGATAGTCAGTCCTCTAGAAAAATTTCTTTAAAAATCCACGCTTATGGCAGAGATAGTCAGTCCTCTAGAAAAATTTCTTTAAAAATCCACGCTTATGGCAGAGATAGTCAGTCCTCTAGAAAAATTTCTTTAAAAATCCACGCTTATGGCAGAGATAGTCAGTCCTCTAGAAAAATTTCTTTAAAAATCCACGCTTATGGCAGAGATGGTCAGTCCTCTAGAAAAATTTCTTTAAAAATCCACGCTTATGGTAGAGATTGTATGTCCTCTAGAAAAATTTCTTTAAAAATCCATGCATACGGCAGAGATAGTCAGTTCTCTAGAAAAATTTCTTTAAAAATCCACGCTTATGGCAGAGATAGTCAGTCCTCTAGAAAAATTTCTTTAAAAATCCACGCTTATGGCAGAGATAGTCAGTCCTCTAGAAAAATTTCTTTAAAAATCCACGCTTATGGCAGAGATAGTCAGTCCTCTAGAAAAATTTCTTTAAAAATCCACGCTTATGGCAGAGATAGTCAGTCCTCTAGAAAAATTTCTTTAAAAATCCACGCTTATGGCAGAGATAGTCAGTCCTCTAGAAAAATTTCTTTAAAAATCCACGCTTATGGCAGAGATAGTCAGTCCTCTAGAAAAATTTCTTTAAAAATCCACGCTTATGGCAGAGATGGTCAGTCCTCTAGAAAAATTTCTTTAAAAATCCACGCTTATGGTAGAGATTGTATGTCCTCTAGAAAAATTTCTTTAAAAATCCATGCATACGGCAGAGATAGTCAGTTCTCTAGAAAAATTTCTTTAAAAATCCACGCTTATGGCAGAGATAGTCAGTCCTCTAGAAAAATTTCTTTAAAAATCCACGCTTATGGCAGAGATAGTCAGTCCTCTAGAAAAATTTCTTTAAAAATCCACGCTTATGGCAGAGATAGTCAGTCCTCTAGAAAAATTTCTTTAAAAATCCACGCTTATGGCAGAGATAGTCAGTCCTCTAGAAAAATTTCTTTAAAAATCCACGCTTATGGCAGAGATAGTCAGTCCTCTAGAAAAATTTCTTTAAAAATCCACGCTTATGGCAGAGATAGTCAGTCCTCTAGAAAAATTTCTTTAAAAATCCACGCTTATGGCAGAGATAGTCAGTCCTCTAGAAAAATTTCTTTAAAAATCCACGCTTATGGCAGAAATAGTCAGTCCTCTAGAAAAATTTCTTTAAAAATCCACGCTTATGGCAGAGATAGTCAGTCCTCTAGAAAAATTTCTTTTAAAAATCCACGCTTATGGCAGAGATAGTCAGTCCTCTAGAAAAATTTCTTTAAAAATCCACGCTTATGGCAGAGATAGTCAGTCCTCTAGAAAAATTTCTTTAAAAATCCACGCTTATGGCAGAGATAGTCAGTCCTCTAGAAAAATTTCTTTAAAAATCCACGCTTATGGCAGAGATAGTCAGTCCTCTAGACAAATTTCTTTAAAAATCCACGCTTATGGCAGATATTGTCAGTCCTCTAGAAAAATTTCTTTAAAAATCCACGCTTATGGCAGAGATAGTCAGTCCTCTAGAAAAATTTCTTTAAAAATCCACGCTTATGGTAGAGATTGTATGTCCTCTAGAAAAATTTCTTTAAAAATCCATGCATACGGCAGAGATAGTCAGTTCTCTAGAAAAATTTCCTCTAGAAAAATTTCTTTAAAAATCCACGCTTATAGTCAGTCCTCTAGAAAAATTTCTTTAAAAATCCACGCTTATAGTCAGTCCTCTAGAAAAATTTCTTTAAAAATCCACGCTTATAGTCAGTCCTCTAGAAAAAATTCTTTAAAAATCCACGCTTATAGTCAGTCCTCTAGAAAAAATTCTTTAAAAATCCACGCTTATGGCAGAGATAGTCAGTCCTCTAGAAACAATTCTTTAAAAATCCACGCTTATGGCAGAGATAGTCAGTCCTCTAGAAAAAATTCTTTAAAAATCCACGCTTATGGCAGGGATAGTCAGTCCTCTAGAAAAAAATTCTTTAAAAATCCACGCTTATGGCAGAGATAGTCAGTCCTCTAGAAAATTGTCTTTAAAAATCCACGCTTATGGCAGAGATAGTCAGTCCTCTAGAAAAAATTTCTTTAAAAATCCACGCTTATGGCAGAGATAGTCAGTCCTCTAGAAAATGTTCTTTAAAAATCCACGCTTATGGCAGAGATAGTCAGTCCTCTAGAAAATGTTCTTTAAAAATCTACGCTTATGGCAGAGATAGTCAGTCCTCCAGAAAAATTTCTTTAAAAATCCACGCTTATGGCAGAGATAGTCAGTGCTCTAGAAAAATTTCTTTTAAAATTCACGCTTATGGCAGAGATAGTCAGTGCTCTAGAAAAATTTCTTTAAAAATCCACGATTATGGCAGAAATAGTCAGTGCTCTAGAAAAATTTCTTTAAAAATCCACGCTTATGGCAGAGATAGTCAGTCCTCTAGAAAATTGTCTTTAAAAATCCACGCTTATGGCAGAGATAGTCAGTCCTCTAGAAAAAATTTCTTTAAAAATCCACGCTTATGGCAGAGATAGTCAGTCCTCTAGAAAAAATTTCTTTAAAAATCCACGCTTATGGCAGAGATAGTCAGTCCTCTAGAAAATTGTCTTTAAAAATCCACGCTTATGGCAGAGATAGTCAGTCCTCTAGAAAATTGTCTTTAAAAATCCACGCTTATGGCAGAGATAGTCAGTCCTCTAGAAAATTGTCTTTAAAAATCCACGCTTATGGCAGAGATAGTCAGTCCTCTAGAAAAAATTTCTTTAAAAATCCACGCTTATGGCAGAGATAGTCAGTCCTCTAGAAAATTGTCTTTAAAAATCCACGCTTATGGCAGAGATAGTCAGTCCTCTAGAAAAAATTTCTTTAAAAATCCACGCTTATGGCAGAGATAGTCAGTCCTCTAGAAAAAATTTCTTTAAAAATCCACGCTTATGGCAGAGATAGTCAGTCCTCTAGAAAAAAATTCTTTAAAAATCCACGCTTATGGCAGAGATAGTCAGTCCTCTAGAAAAAAATTCTTTAAAAATCCACGCTTATGGCAGAGATAGTCAGTCCTCTAGAAAATTGTCTTTAAAAATCCACGCTTATGGCAGAGATAGTCAGTCCTCTAGAAAATTGTCTTTAAAAATCCACGCTTATGGCAGAGATAGTCAGTCCTCTAGAAAATTGTCTTTAAAAATCCACGCTTATGGCAGAGATAGTCAGTCCTCTAGAAAAAATTTCTTTAAAAATCCACGCTTATGGCAGAGATAGTCAGTCCTCTAGAAAATTGTCTTTAAAAATCCACGCTTATGGCAGAGATAGTCAGTCCTCTAGAAAAAATTTCTTTAAAAATCCACGCTTATGGCAGAGATAGTCAGTCCTCTAGAAAAAATTTCTTTAAAAATCCACGCTTATGGCAGAGATAGTCAGTCCTCTAGAAAATTGTCTTTAAAAATCCACGCTTATGGCAGAGATAGTCAGTCCTCTAGAAAAATGTCTTTAAAAATCCACGCTTATGGCAGAGATAGTCAGTCCTCTAGAAAAATTTCTTTAAAAATCCACGCTTATGGCAGAGATAGTCAGTCCTCTAGAAAAATTTCTTTAAAAATCCACGCTTATGGCAGAGATAGTCAGTCCTCTAGAAAAATTTCTTTAAAAATCCACGCTTATGTCAGAGATAGTCAGTCCTCTAGAAAAATTTCTTTAAAAATCCACGCTTATGGCAGAGATAGTCAGTCCTCTAGAAAAATTTCTTTAAAAATCCACGCTTATGTCAGAGATAGTCAGTCCTCTAGAAAAATTTCTTTAAAAATCCACGCTTATGTCAGACATAGTCAGTCCTCTAGAAAAATTTCTTTAAAAATCCACGCTTATGGCAGAGATAGTCAGTCCTCTAGAAAATTGTCTTTAAAAATCCACGCTTATGGCAGAGATAGTCAGTCCTCTAGAAAAATGTCTTTAAAAATCCACGCTTATGGCAGAGATAGTCAGTCCTCTAGAAAAATTTCTTTAAAAATCCACGCTTATGGCAGAGATAGTCAGTCCTCTAGAAAAATTTCTTTAAAAATCCACGCTTATGGCAGAGATAGTCAGTCCTCTAGAAAAATTTCTTTAAAAATCCACGCTTATGTCAGAGATAGTCAGTCCTCTAGAAAAATTTCTTTAAAAATCCACGCTTATGGCAGAGATAGTCAGTCCTCTAGAAAAATTTCTTTAAAAATCCACGCTTATGTCAGAGATAGTCAGTCCTCTAGAAAAATTTCTTTAAAAATCCACGCTTATGTCAGACATAGTCAGTCCTCTAGAAAAATTTCTTTAAAAATCCACGCTTATGGCAGAGATAGTCAGTCCTCTAGAAAAATTTCTTTAAAAATCCACGCTTATGTCAGAGATAGTCAGTCCTCTAGAAAAATTTCTTTAAAAATCCACGCTTATGTCAGAGATAGTCAGTCCTCTAGAAAAATTTCTTTAAAAATCCACGCTTATGTCAGAGATAGTCAGTCCTCTAGAAAAATTTCTTTAAAAATCCACGCTTATGTCAGAGATAGTCAGTCCTCTAGAAAAATTTCTTTAAAAATCCACGCTTATGTCAGAGATAGTCAGTCCTCTAGAAAAATTTCTTTAAAAATCCACGCTTATGTCAGAGATAGTCAGTCCTCTAGAAAAAATTCTTTAAAAATCCACGCTTATGTCAGAGATAGTCAGTCCTCTAGAAAAATGTCTTTAAAAATCCACGCTTATGTCAGATATAGTCAGTCCTCTAGAAAAATTTCTTTAAAAATCCACGCTTATGTCAGAGATAGTCAGTCCTCTAGAAAAATTTCTTTAAAAATCCACGCTTATGTCAGAGATAGTCAGTCCTCTAGAAAAATTTCTTTAAAAATACGCTTATGGCAGAGATAGTCAGTCCTCTAGAAAAATTTTCTTTAAAAATCCACGTTTATGGCAGAGATAGTCCTCTAGAAAAAATTCTTTAAAAATTCACGCTTATGGCAGTGAAAGTTCTCTAGAAAAAATTCTTTAAAAATCCAGGCGTACGTCAGAGATAGTCCTCTTTAAAAATCCATAGCCAGTCCTCTAGAAAAATTTCTTTAAAAATTCACGCTTTGATTCCATTTGTCGTATACGTGTTTTAAATAGTCATACGCCCTTGTGGTACATCGTTAATTAATTTAATTATTTCTTCTTATTTTGTGGTGTTTTTATAAATTATTTGGAATTATTTTAACCGTGTTTTCTGAAGCATTGTTTCTGGGTTTTCCCATTAAAAACAATTTCTGAAGAAATACCAACAAAACTGAAATATTTTCTCTATTTACGCAAAAATCCAGATTGACACACATACCCATTCGTATACATGAATGTTGCACACCCGCTCATACACCTCTCATTGTATGTCACAAAATCTCACTCACGCATGCAAGCGTGTCACGCGCCGTTCGCCTTTGTACGCATTTGTAAGTTATCCTTTGTTTGAAATATGCCTACGTGGGCGTGGGATTGTATGTGTGTGTTTGTGCCATGTAAATCTCATACTCTTAGGCGAATGAGTAACATTCAATTGAATAAAAATAAGTAAAAATGTGATATTTTATAGCTTGAATAACTTTTGTTCACTACACCTACATCTGTCACATCTCAGCTATGTTACCTTCTGTTATGCTTTATGGCCAACAGCCTCATTTCATTGCCATTCATCAACATTGTAGTCAGATGTGCCAGATTTTTTCCCAAAGAATAATACGAAATAAGGGCCGGTATGTGAGGCAGCATAGCCGGATGTATGGCAGGAAAAATCATAAAATGTTGGAAGCAAAAAAATATAAAAATATATTCTAAGGCACTATCATAAAATGTTGCTACATGCTCATTAATCCCCAACAATGTATAGTGTGGTGGGAAAGAAAGAGAGAGAGAGCCAGAGCTTTTAGCAATTAAATATAAAAATCCTAGCTTCTCTTAATATGTGTGAAGCCTGCAATACATTAAAAGGATACACACATATATCCTTCTGCAAATCAAGTTTTCGTATAAAGTCAAACATAAAACTAATGGAAAAATACTAGACTAAGCGTAATTGGTGGTATTCGGACGTTAAAAGGCGTTGGTGTAATTTCAAACACATGCATACACACATGTCCATACACTGGACCATGATTACACGTTTGTAGTTGAGCCTAATTTTATTGTTTGCCAAAGGGGAATAGGAAATGTACATCACCTCCTTGGTGTTGGTCAAGACCCAGAAACAAAATCATCACGCATCGCAATGTTGTTGGCTGTAATAAAATACGCCTTATGCTGTTAACATTTTACAGCCACAACCACATGAAATACAAATACCCTTTGGGATATTACGGGAGCAGGCAGCAGAACATTCATCCACTACCACAGCCAATATAATAGAATGAAGTTTGTCCACAAGGGGAGGTGCATCATTGTTGAACATTGTTGACAGAGCATAAATGTTTACGTTCGCTTTCAATTCACTTTCTTCTATACTGACCCCTAGAAGCATTCGGCCGATGGCATTACGAAAACAACAAGCAGCAGAACAAGACGAAGTGTAAGTGTTAATGTAAACATAACCAAAAATAGAAAACAACCAACACAAGGAATGTGTAGTGGAAGTAAACAATGCAGGGATATTGCTGATGTAAGCAGGAATTTCAGATAAGGAGCCACAAGTAAGGAGATGAAAATGGAAACAGTGGTCAAGAATTTTATTATTTCGTTACATTGGGCGTATAAGAAGTGACAAAAATCATACGCCTCGGTGTACACCTTTCAAGAGTGGATTTTCAAAGACATTATTCTAGAGAACTATATCTGCCATAAGCGTGGATTTGTAAAGAAGTTTTTCTAAAGGACTATCTGCGCCATAAGCGTGGATTTTTAAAGAAATTTTTCTAGAGGACCATCTCTGCCATAAGCGTGGATTTTTAAAGAAATTTTTCTAGAGGACCATCTCTGCCATAAGCGTGGATTTTTAAAAAAATTTTTCTAGAGGACCATCTCTGCCATAAGCGTGGATTTTTAAAGAAATTTTTCTAGAGGACCATCTCTGCCATAAGCGTGGATTTTTAAAGAATTTTTTCCAGAGGACCATCTCTGCCATAAGCGTGGATTTTTAAAGAAATTTTTCTAGAGGACCATCTCTGCCATAAGCGTGGATTTTTAAAGAAATTTTTCTAGAGGACCATCTCTGCCATAAGCGTGGATTTTTAAAGAAATTTTTCTAGAGGACCATCTCTGCCATAAGCGTGGATTTTTAAAGAAATTTTTCTAGAGGACCATCTCTACCATAAGCGTGGATTTTTAAAGAAATTTTTCTAGAGGACCATCTCTGCCATAAGCGTGGATTTTTAAAGAAATTTTTCTAGAGGACCATCTCTGCCATAAGCGTGGATTTTTAAAGAAATTTTTCTAGAGGACCATCTCTGCCATAAGCGTGGATTTTTAAAGAAATTTTTCTAGAGGACCATCTCTGCCATAAGGGTGGATTTTTAAAGAAATTTTTCTAGAGGACCATCTCTGCCATAAGCGTGGATTTTTAAAGAAATTTTTCTAGAGGACCATCTCTGCCATAAGCGTGGATTTTTAAAGAAATTTTTCTAGAGGACCATCTCTGCCATAAGCGTGGATTTTTAAAGAAATTTTTCTAGAGGACCATCTCTGCCATAAGCGTGGATTTTTAAAGAAATTTTTCTAGAGGACCATCTCTGCCATAAGCGTGGATTTTTAAAGAAATTTTTCTAGAGGACCATCTCTGCCATAAGCGTGGATTTTTAAAGAAATTTTTCTAGAGGACCATCTCTGCCATAAGCGTGGATTTTTAAAGAATTTTTTCCAGAGGACCATCTCTGCCATAAGCGTGGATTTTTAAAGAAATTTTTCTAGAGGACCATCTCTGCCATAAGCGTGGATTTTTAAAGAAATTTTTCTAGAGGACCATCTCTGCCATAAGCGTGGATTTTTAAAGAAATTTTTCTAGAGGACCATCTCTGCCATAAGCGTGGATTTTTAAAGAAATTTTTCTAGAGGACCATCTCTGCCATAAGCGTGGATTTTTAAAGAAATTTTTCTAGAGGACCATCTCTGCCATAAGCGTGGATTTTTAAAGAAATTTTTCTAGAGGACCATCTCTGCCATAAGCGTGGATTTTTAAAGAAATTTTTCTAGAGGACCATCTCTGCCATAAGCGTGGATTTTTAAAGAAATTTTTCTAGAGGACCATCTCTGCCATAAGCGTGGATTTTTAAAGAAATTTTTCTAGAGGACCATCTCTGCCATAAGCGTGGATTTTTAAAGAAATTTTTCTAGAGGACCATCTCTGCCATAAGCGTGGATTTTTAAAGAAATTTTTCTAGAGGACCATCTCTGCCATAAGCGTGGATTTTTAAAGAAATTTTTCTAGAGGACCATCTCTGCCATAAGCGTGGATTTTTAAAGAAATTTTTCTAGAGGACCATCTCTGCCATAAGCGTGGATTTTTAAAGAAATTTTTCTAGAGGACCATCTCTGCCATAAGCGTGGATTTTTAAAGAAATTTTTCTAGAGGACCATCTCTGCCATAAGCGTGGATTTTTAAAGAAATTTTTCTAGAGGACCATCTCTGCCATAAGCGTGGATTTTTAAAGAAATTTTTCTAGAGGACCATCTCTGCCATAAGCGTGGATTTTTAAAGAAATTTTTCTAGAGGACCATCTCTGCCATAAGCGTGGATTTTTAAAGAAATTTTTCTAGAGGACCATCTCTGCCATAAGCGTGGATTTTTAAAGAAATTTTTCTAGAGGACCATCTCTGCCATAAGCGTGGATTTTTAAAGAAATTTTTCTAGAGGACCATCTCTGCCATAAGCGTGGATTTTTAAAGAAATTTTTCTAGAGGACCATCTCTGCCATAAGCGTGGATTTTTAAAGAAATTTTTCTAGAGGACCATCTCTGCCATAAGCGTGGATTTTTAAAGAAATTTTTCTAGAGGACCATCTCTGCCATAAGCGTGGATTTTTAAAGAAATTTTTCTAGAGGACCATCTCTGCCATAAGCGTGGATTTTTAAAGAAATTTTTCTAGAGGACCATCTCTGCCATAAGCGTGGATTTTTAAAGAAATTTTTCTAGAGGACCATCTCTGCCATAAGCGTGGATTTTTAAAGAAATTTTTCTAGAGGACCATCTCTGCCATAAGCGTGGATTTTTAAAGAAATTTTTCTAGAGGACCATCTCTGCCATAAGCGTGGATTTTTAAAGAAATTTTTCTAGAGGACCATCTCTGCCATAAGCGTGGATTTTTAAAGAAATTTTTCTAGAGGACCATCTCTGCCATAAGCGTGGATTTTTAAAGAAATTTTTCTAGAGGACCATCTCTGCCATAAGCGTGGATTTTTAAAGAAATTTTTCTAGAGGACCATCTCTGCCATAAGCGTGGATTTTTAAAGAAATTTTTCTAGAGGACCATCTCTGCCATAAGCGTGGATTTTTAAAGAAATTTTTCTAGAGGACCATCTCTGCCATAAGCGTGGATTTTTAAAGAAATTTTTCTAGAGGACCATCTCTGCCATAAGCGTGGATTTTTAAAGAAATTTTTCTAGAGGACCATCTCTGCCATAAGCGTGGATTTTTAAAGAAATTTTTCTAGAGGACCATCTCTGCCATAAGCGTGGATTTTTAAAGAAATTTTTCTAGAGGACCATCTCTGCCATAAGCGTGGATTTTTAAAGAAATTTTTCTAGAGGACCATCTCTGCCATAAGCGAGGATTTTTAAAGAAATTTTTCTAGAGGACCATCTCTGCCATAAGCGTGGATTTTTAAAGAAATTTTTCTAGAGGACCATCTCTGCCATAAGCGTGGATTTTTAAAGAAATTTTTCTAGAGGACCATCTCTGCCATAAGCGTGGATTTTTAAAGAAATTTTTCTAGAGGACCATCTCTGCCATAAGCGTGGATTTTTAAAGAAATTTTTCTAGAGGACCATCTCTGCCATAAGCGTGGATTTTTAAAGAAATTTTTCTAGAGGACCATCTCTGCCATAAGCGTGGATTTTTAAAGAAATTTTTCTAGAGGACCATCTCTGCCATAAGCGTGGATTTTTAAAGAAATTTTTCTAGAGGACCATCTCTGCCATAAGCGTGGATTTTTAAAGAAATTTTTCTAGAGGACCATCTCTGCCATAAGCGTGGATTTTTAAAGAATTTTTTCCAGAGGACCATCTCTGCCATAAGCGTGGATTTTTAAAGAAATTTTTCTAGAGGACCATCTCTGCCATAAGCGTGGATTTTTAAAGAATTTTTTCCAGAGGACCATCTCTGCCATAAGCGTGGATTTTTAAAGAAATTTTTCTAGAGGACCATCTCTGCCATAAGCGTGGATTTTTAAAGAAATTTTTCTAGAGGACCATCTCTGCCATAAGCGTGGATTTTTAAAGAATTTTTTCCAGAGGACCATCTCTGCCATAAGCGTGGATTTTTAAAGAAATTTTTCCAGAGGACCATCTCTGCCATAAGCGTGGATTTTTAAAGAAATTTTTTTAGAGGACCATCTCTGCCATAAGCGTGGATTTTTAAAGAATTTTTTCCAGAGGACCATCTCTGCCATAAGCGTGGATTTTTAAAGAAATTTTTCTAGAGGACCATCTCTGCCATAAGCGTGGATTTTTAAAGAAATTTTTCTAGAGGACCATCTCTGCCATAAGCGTGGATTTTTAAAGAATTTTTTCCAGAGGACCATCTCTGCCATAAGCGTGGATTTTTAAAGAAATTTTTCTAGAGGACCATCTCTGCCATAAGCGTGGATTTTTAAAGAAATTTTTCTAGAGGACCATCTCTGCCATAAGCGTGGATTTTTAAAGAAATTTTTCTAGAGGACCATCTCTGCCATAAGCGTGGATTTTTAAAGAAATTTTTCTAGAGGACCATCTCTGCCATAAGCGTGGATTTTTAAAGAAATTTTTCTAGAGGACCATCTCTGCCATAAGCGTGGATTTTTAAAGAAATTTTTCTAGAGGACCATCTCTGCCATAAGCGTGGATTTTTAAAGAAATTTTTCTAGAGGACCATCTCTGCCATAAGCGTGGATTTTTAAAGAAATTTTTCTAGAGGACCATCTCTGCCATAAGCGTGGATTTTTAAAGAAATTTTTCTAGAGGACCATCTCTGCCATAAGCGTGGATTTTTAAAGAAATTTTTCTAGAGGACCATCTCTGCCATAAGCGTGGATTTTTAAAGAAATTTTTCTAGAGGACCATCTCTGCCATAAGCGTGGATTTTTAAAGAAATTTTTCTAGAGGACCATCTCTGCCATAAGCGTGGATTTTTAAAGAAATTTTTCTAGAGGACTGACTATCTCTGCCATAAGCGTGGATTTTTAAAGAAATTTTTCTAGAGGACTGACTATCTCTGCCATAAGCGTGGATTTTTAAAGACATTTTTCTAGAGGACTGACTACCTCTGCCATAAGCGTGGATTTTTAAAGACATTTTTCTAGAGGACTGACTATCTCTGCCATAAGCGCGGATTTTTAAAGAAATTTTTCTAGAGGACTGACTATCTCTGCTATTTATGCTTAGATTATTTCCGAGAGTTATTCGTGCATTCTCGAAACCACTGTCCAGCCATAAAAATGTAATTTTTATTCCTTTTATGGCAGCATGAGTAAAACATAAAATCTAAAAGCAATTACACTTGCCTGTTTGCTGGACAACCAAGAAAGAATTAACATTAACGTGCTGTTGAACATATGTAAACACAAACACTTCTTCGTACATATGCATACTATGCACATAAGTATGTACATATGTATTTTATGTGTTCCTTGATTAAATAGCAGATATTTGCTACTAGAACTAAATAGTTTCTTATTTTCATTTAATTACACTAAGTCTATATATTTGTTGTTTTTGCGAAAGTATTTAATTTCAATTTATATGTATTAGGCAATACATATGTAAATACATCAGCCCATATATGTATGCCTCATTTGAAAATGTAAAATAATTAAAAACAAAACTGTAACATAACCTATTTGCACTTTCTCATCTTGAACAAGCCGCAGTAGCCACAAAAACATGTTTGCATGTGTAAGTAGTACAAATACATACATGAAATATTCAAACTAAATCATATGTTTTAGCTTGTATGTACGAAATACAGTGGATGTTAAAATAACTATCGGAGGTGTAGAATTTTTAAAAGAAATTTTCTGATGGTCTGGATTTTTAAAAATAATTTTCTAAAGGACTATTACAGGCGTGGATTTTTAAAAATAATTTTCTAAAGGACTATTACAGGCGTGGATTTTTAAAAATAATTTTCTAAAGGACTATTACAGGCGTGGATTTTTAAAAATAATTTTCTAAAGGACTATTACAGGCGTGGATTTTTAAAAATAATTTTCTAAAGGACTATTACAGGCGTGGATTTTTAAAAATAATTTTCTAAAGGACTATTACAGGCGTGGATTTTTAAAAATAATTTTCTAATGGACTATACAGGCGTGGATTTTTAAAAATAATTTTCTCAAGGACTCTTACAGGCGTGGATTTTTAAAAATAATTTTCTCAAGGACTCTTACAGGCGTGGATTTTTAAAAATAATTTTCTCAAGGACTCTTACAGGCGTGGATTTTTAAAAATAATTTTCTCAAGGACTCTTACAGGCGTGGATTTTTAAAAATAATTTTCTCAAGGACTATTACAGGCGTGGATTTTTAAAAATAATTTTCTAAAGCACTATTACAGGCGTGGATTTTTAAAAATAATTTTCTCAAGGACTATTACAGGCGTGGATTTTTAAAAATAATTTTCTAAAGGACTATTACAGGCGTGGATTATTAAAAATAATTTTCTAAAGTACTATTACAGGCGTGGATTATTAAAAATAATATTCTCAAGGACTATTACAGGCGTGGATTTTTAAAAATAATTTTCTAAAGGACTATTACAGGCGTGGATTATTAAAAATAATTTTCTAAAGTACTATTACAGGCGTGGATTATTAAAAATAATATTCTCAAGGACTATTACAGGCGTGGATTTTTAAAAATAATTTTCTCAAGGACTATTACAGGCGTGGATTTTTAAAAATAATTTTCTCAAGGACTATTACAGGCGTGGATTTTTAAAAATAATTTTCTCAAGGACTATTACAGGCGTGGATTTTTAAAAATAATTTTCTCAAGGACTATTACAGGCGTGGATTTTTAAAAATAATTTTCTCAAGGACTATTACAGGCGTGGATTTTTAAAAATAATTTTCTCAAGGACTATTACAGGCGTGGATTTTTAAAAATAATTTTCTCAAGGACTATTACAGGCGTGGATTTTTAAAAATAATTTTCTCAAGGACTATTACAGGCGTGGATTTTTAAAAATAATTTTCTCAAGAACTATTACAGGCGTGGATTTTTAAAAATTATTTCTAAAGGGCAATACTAAATACTTTTCTACAGGACTATTAGAGGCGTGGATTTTTAGAAATAATTTTCTAAATCAGTGAGTCTTTTTAAACGATCGAAAGGATGTCTTTATAGTTGACCAGATGGAAGTCTTTACATACGACAAGAAGTCAGTCTCTATACACCTGAATGTGAAACACATAGGAGCTTTAAGGACGGTCGGAGGAAAGAAGCCTTTATTAGCGACCTAGGAGGATTAACGCTTCCTTCCGGTTGTCCAAATTAAAATATTTTTGAACGAGCTATATATAACCGCTTTAGATTGCTCCTGCTTAATATTGAATTAAATGTTTTTCGCCAAAAGTTTGCTCCCGACTGTAAAATGTCTGCCGTAATTTATATCTTCCAACGTAGAACAAGGTAGACGCGATGTATGTTAGTATTCTACATATATTACTTATAAAAAAATACCTCATATTTGTATGTGTGTATAGAGTTCATATTTTTACTTAACATTCATTTGGGTTTATAAATACTTTACAAGTTTCCACCAGACCCAAGTGAGTAGTGCATTAGGACATTAGCATACACGATGCATGAGGCAGAAGCATGTCTTAAATATGCCAGATGAAATTTCAAGCACACACACACACAAGCACCATAAAGTACCACGAATATAAATACAAACATATGTATGTTTGTATTATGTGAGTGCGTTAAAGTTTTATTTAAAATACTTCAACAATTTTATAATTACACTTATTTATGTGATTTTTTGTTGTGCAACAGAAAAAAAATCTCACAACTTGTCAAGTAGTTTGTGTGGTATGGTACTTGTCGTCTCCTTCCCTTTCACTCATATCCACTCACATGCATATAATATATTAGCTCTATGTGAAAGTGTAAACGTACAAGTGGTGGTCTATTGTACAACACTTTTAGTTGTCGCTGTGTTCTGTGGTGGTAGTTGTGCCTGGCCTTTGAAATGAAGAGTTTGTTTTCAAGAGTATTTGTCAGTCTAGCTGTTTGTCTGCATGAGTTATTGTGAAAGTTTCGTATGTATGTGTGCTTGTTAAAGACACAATTTCTCTTCAAACTTTGCTCAACCACAAAGGTGAAGTTCTTCAATAAAAACAGAAACAGATCACTTTCATAATTTTCCTATCAGAAAACAAAACTTTTGATACATTCAGTGCAAGTGCCTATCTGATGGGGAGAGAGTAGTTTTTTATTAACGCATGCTGAGATAAGCCAATTTAGTTCAATTTGATATTAAAAATGTATATTTAAAAGTGAAAAGAGTCAAGGATGTAAAAAATGAAAACGAAATTAGGAGGTTGAGGTTTTTTTAAAGGAACAACGAGCTGAAGCCGAAGTGAGTCTCGTCTATAAGATTTGCTGGGAGTCTTTATAGATGAGCTGAAGGGAGTCTTTATAGACAAGCTGAGGCCAGTTGTATAAACGAACTAAAGCCCTTATACACGAGCTTAAAAGAGTCTTTATAGACGAGTTGACGAGCTAAGGTGACAGTTTTGAGAAAACTCTTTTTAAAAATTAACGCCTCTGAAAGTCCTTCAAGAAATTATTTTTTAAAATGAGCTGCTCTCATAGATAGCCCTTCAAGAAATTATTTTTATATATTTTTTTTTGATAGTCCTTCAAAGAATTATTTTTTAAAGCCCACGCCTCTAATAATCCTTCAAAAAAATTTTTTTTAAGATCACGCCTCTGATAGTCCTCAAAAAAAAAAAAAAAAAAAAAATTATTAAAGCCCACGCTTCTGATAGCCCTTCAAAGAATTATTTTTTAAAGCCCACGCCTTCAAAAAAATTTTTTTTAAGATCACGCCTCTGATAGTCCTCAAAAAAAAAAAAAATAAATAAATAAATTAAAGCCCACGCTTCTGATAGCCCTTCAAAGAATGATTTTTTATAGCCCAAAAAAAAAAAAAAATTAAAGCCCACGCTTCTGATAGTCCTTCAAAAAATATTTTTTAAATCCCAAGCCTCTGATAGTCCTTTAAACAATTCTTTTTAAAGCTCACGCCACTGATAGTCCTTCAATAAATTATTTTTTAAAGCCCACTCCTCTGATAGTCCTTAAAAAAATTATTTTTTAATGTCCACGCCTCTCATAGTCCTTCAAAGAATTATTTTTTAATGTCCACGCCTCTGATAGTCCTTTAAACAATTCTTTTTAAAGCTCACGCCTCTGATAGTCCTTCAAACAATTATGTTTTTAAGCCCACGCCTCTGATAGTCCTTAAAAAAAAATTATTTTTTAATGTCCACGCCTCTCATAGTCCTTCAAAGAATTATTTTTTTAAGCCACGCCTCTGATAGTCCTTCAAAAAATTATTTTTTAGAGTTCACGCCACTGATAGTCCTTCAATAAATTATTTTTTAAAGCCCACTCCTCTGATAGCCATTCAAAGAATTATTTTTTTAACACACACCTCTGATAGTCCTTCAAAAGATTATTTTTTAAAACCCAAGCCTATCGTAGTCCTTCAAAAAATTATTTTTAAAGCCCACGACTCGGATAGTCTATCAACAAATTATTTTTTAAAGTCCACGCCTCTGATAGTCCTCCAAAGAATTAATTTTTTAACACACGCCTCTGATAGTCCTTCAGAAAATTATTTTTTTAAAGCCCAAGCCTCTGATAGTCCTTCAAAAAATTATTTTTTTAAAGCTCAAGCCTCTGATAGTCCTTCAAAAAATTATTTTTAAAGCCCACGACTCGGATAGTCTATCAACAAATTATTTTTTAAAGTCCACGCCTCTGATAGTCCCCCAAAGAATTATTTTTTAAAGCCCACGCCTCTGATAGTCCTTCAAAAAATTATTTTTTAGAGTTCACGCCACTGATAATCCTTCAACAAATTATTTTTTAAAGCCCACGCCTCTGATAGTCTTTCAAAGAATTATTTTTTTAACACACACCTCTGATAGTCCTTCAAAAAATTATTTTTTAAAGCCCACGCCTCTGATAGCATTTCAAAAAAAATTTTTTTAAGCCCACGCCTCTGATAGTCCTCCAAAGAATTATTTTTGAATCCCTCGCCTCTGTAGTCATTCAAAGAATTTTTTTGTAAAGCGCACGCCTCTGATAGTCCTTAAAAAAATATTTTTTTAAGCCCACGCCTCTAATAGTTATTCAACAAACTATTTTTTAAAGTCCAGGCCTCTGATAGTCCTTCAAAAAATAATTTTTAAAGTCCCAGTGGTGTGGAGAGATCACAAATTATTTCTTAAAGAAAGAAATATTCCTAACATATCCTCGCCTTTAGTAGTCCTTGACAAAATTATTTCTAAAATATCCCCGCCTCTGATAGTCCTTGACAAAATTATTTCTTAAATATCCTCGCCTCTCATAGTCATCAGAAAAGTATTTCAAAGAACGCAAGCCTCCGATAGTCCTTCAGAAAATTATCCCTAAAAATGCATGCTGATAGTCCTTCAGAAAATTAAAGTCCAAGCCTCTGATAGTCCTTTAAAACAAATATTTCTAAAAAATCTACGAGCTGAAATGAGTCTTTTTAGAAGACTTCAAGAAGTCTTCTTATGTTAAAGGAAGGCTTCTCTGCTTATGTCTTGTTATGTCTACTTAGGTCCTCAAGAGGTCTTCTTCTGCCTATAGAAGATCTCAAGAGGTGTTTTTCTGTCATGTAAAGACTTCAGGAGCTCTTTTTCTATCCATGGAAATTGCTATTTGTCTATGGAAGACTTCAAGAGGTCTTCTTCTGACTATGGAAGATCTCAAGAGGTCCTTTGCTGTCGATAAAAGACCTCAAGAGGTCTCCTGCTGTCTATAGAAGACCGGAAGAGATCATCTTCTGTCGATGAAAGTCCTGAAGATGTATTCTTCTGTCTATGAAAGATCTCAATACGTCTTCTTCTGCTTTAAGAAGCCATCAGTAGGCCTTTTTTTGTCTTAAGAAGACCTCAAAAAGTATTCTTCCGTCTCAAAATATCTCAAGAGGTGTTTTTCTGTCCATAGAAGACCTCAAGAAGTCTTCTTCTTTCTATAGAAGACCTCAAGAGGTCTTCTTTATATAGAAGATCTCAAGAGGTCTTCTTCTGTTTATGGAAGATCTTAATAGGTTTTCTGCTGTTTGTAGAAGAGACAGACCCCAAGAGCTCTTCTTCTGTCTTTGAAAGACCTAAAGAGGTCTTTCCCTGTCAATAGAAGACATCAAAAGCTATTCTTCTGTCTATGGATGTCCTCAAGAATTCGCCCTCGGCCTACAGAAGATTTCAAAAGGTCTTCTTCTGTCTAGAAAGTACCTCAAGACGTCTTCTTCTGTTTATAGAAGTCCTTAAATGGTCTTACTCTGTAGAAGACCTGAAGAGGTTTTCTTCTGTCTATAGAAGACTGCATGAGCTCTTCTTCTCTTTGTAGGAGACTTCAAGTCTTCATTTTTCTGTGGGAAACGTGGTCTTCATCTGTCTATAGAAGATCTCAAGAGACCATCTTCTATCTATAGAAAACCTCAAGAGGTATTCTTCTGTACATAGAAGATCTCAGGAGGTCTTCTTCTGTCTAAAAAGATTTCAAGATTTTTTCCTTCCTTTGTAGATGACATTAAGAGGTTTTCTGTAGTTTTTAGAAGACCTTCAGAAGTCTTGTTCTGTCTACAGAATACCTCAAGTGGTATTTTTCTGACTTTAAGTGGCCTTCTTCTGTCTATGGAAGGCCTCACGAGGTGTTCGTCCGTTTATAGAATTCCTCAACGTTTATTCTTCTGTCTATTTTTTATGTCTTTCTTTAGATGATATCAACAGGTCTTCTTCTGCCAATGGAAATCCCCAAAAGGCCTTCATCTGTCTATAGATGGCCTTATGAGGTCCTCGTCCGTCTGTCCTTAGTCTTCGGCTGCCTATAGAAGACCTCAAGTGGCCTTCTTCTGTCTATAGAAGACCTCAACGGGTCTTCATCTGTCAATAGAAAACTAGACAGACGAAGACGTATAGACCACAAAAGATCTCCTTCCGCTTTTAGAAGACCTCGAGAAGTCTTCTGTCGATGGAACACCTCAAGACGTCTTCTTCTGTTTATAGAAGACTTCAAGTGGTCTTTTTCTGCCTTTAGAATACCTTAGAAGTTCTTCTTGTATCTATACAAGACCTCAGGAAGTCTTCTTCTGTCTATAGAAGGCCACAACAGGTTTTCTTCTGTCTATAGAAGACCTTAAAAGGTTTTTTTTCGCATAGGAGACATCGGCACGTCTTCTGCTGTTTATAGAAGACTCAAGACGTTTTCGTCTGTTTATTGGCGACCTTAAGACGTGTTCTTCTATCTATAGAAGACCTAAGCACGTCTTCAGCTGCCTATATAAGACTTCCAGAAGTCTTTTTCTGTCTATAGAAGATCTCAAGACGTCCTCTTCCGTGTGTAGAAAATAGAGGTCTTCTTCCCTCTATAGAAGATCTTCAGAGGTCTTCTTCTGTCTACTGAAGCCATCAAGAGGCTTCCTTTTATCTATGGAAGACTTTAGGAAGTATTTTTCTGTGTATGGAAGGCCTCGGCACATCTTCTGCTGTCTATAGAAGACTTCAAGACGTTTTCTTCTGTTTATAGACGTCCTCTTCCGTTTGTACAAAATAGAGGTCTGCTTCCCTCTATAGAAGATCTGCAGAGGTCTTCTTCTGTCTACTAAGGCCATCAAGAGGCTTTTTAATCTATGGAAGACTTTAGGAAGTATTTTTCTGTATATGGAAGGCCTCGGAACATCTTCTGCTGTCTATAGAAGACCTCAAGACGTTTTCTTCTGTTTATAGACGATCTCAAGAAGTCCTCTTCCGTCTTTAGAAAATAGAGGTTTTCTTTCCTCTATAGAAGATCTTCAGAGGTCTTCTTCTGTCTACTGAAGCCATCAAGAGGCTTTCTTTTATCTATGGAAGACTTTAGAAAGTATTTTTCTTTGTATAGAAGTCCTCAAGAGGCCTACTTCGGTCTATAGAGGCCTACTTCATGAGGTCTTCTTCTGAAGAAGACTTTTTCTGTCTATAGAATACCCCAAGACGTTTTCTTCTGTCTATAGAAGACCTCAAGAGGTCTCCTACTGTCAACGGAAGACCTCAAGACATATTTTTTTGTCTATGAAAGACCTCAATAAGTCTTCTTCCGTTTATAGAAGGATTCAAAGACTTCCTCTGTCTGTAGACGACCTCAAGAGGACTTCTCTGTCTATGAAAGACTTCAAGAGGTCTTTTTTGTATATGCAAGACTTCGAGAGGTCTTTTTCTGTCTATGGAAGACCTAAAAAAGTGTTTCTTTATGGAAGACATAAAAAGACTTCTTCTGTCTATTGAAGACCTCAAGAGGTCTTCTTCTGCCTATGGAAGACCTCTAGAGTTCTTCTTCTGTCTATGGAAGACCTCAAGAAGTCTACTTCTGCCTACAGAAAATTTCCGGAGGTCTTGTTCGGCCTATGGGAGATTTCAAGAAGAAGTTCTGTTTGTAGAAGATCTCAAGAGATCTTCTTCGGTTTAACGAAGACTTCAAGAAGTCTTTTATGGTTTATAGAAGACATCAAGAGATCTTCTTCGATAAATAGGAGTTATGAAAAGGTCTTCTTCTGCCCGTAGAATAACTTCTTAAGTCTATATTTTCTATAGAAGACCTAAAGAGGTATTTGTTTTCTGTGGAAGACAGTCTGTATATAGAGGACCCCAATAGTACAAAAAAAACTCTTTAGGGGTCTTATTTGTCCTATATATTACTTCAAGGGGTGTTATCCTGTTCTTCTGCATCCAGAAGATCTAACGAAGCTTTCTTCTGCATGTGGAAGACTTTAAGTGGTCTTTTCTGTATACTAAAGTTTTCGAGGGGTCCTTAGATGCTTGTAAATCGCTAAGGTGGCGCTAATATATATCTTAAAAGATACATGTTTATTGCTTTGAACAACGAAGTATACTGCGGCGTATAATTTATGTCAACACTTATACACCACAATGTCGCTATGAAGTTATTTATGTTTTATTGGCAATTTCCATCAGCAAATCACTCGTTTCATTACAAATGTGTGTACCCAGAACTTCTACCTACTTCTTTATTTGAGTTTTTTTTTCAATAAAAGTTATTAAGTGTACATTTTTATACCTCAATTTGAGAAGTAGCTATTTCGCATACAACTTTGTCGGCAATTTGTTAATAAACAGGCAAAAGAATCTTCAATTTCAATTTGCGATTCGATGACAACATGTGTTTCCAATTTAAACACGAACATATATGGATGGATGGATAGATTCATAACATGACACCACTTCAAGTAGGCGGCGGAGAATGATAGACGATGAAGCAACGAAAAAACAAAATTAAAAATCGAACACTACAAGAGCTTGCCTTTGTGTAAGTCAATACATGGAAAAATGAGTCAAGTATTTGTCTTTTATGCGTTGTGTGTGTTCTTTTCAAGCAACAAAGCAGCGCCCAAAATTTCACTTGTGTAAACTTTATAGCCGTTTTTTTCACACAAACTGAAGGTGGAGAACGGAGTATTAAAGTAAAACAAAGCGATGAAAAAATAACATCTGCTGGCTTTGCCGTTGGCTTCTTATCAAATATTTAAGAATTGATTTTGTTTAGATTTTTCCACCAAAATGATTTATGGATAAAAAGTTCAAAGTTTTAGCAAAATCTGCGAAGTATTAAGGGAAGCTGACAAAGGCGGAACACAAACAAACAAACAAAGTGGGCTTAAGTTTTGACGCGTTATTAAAAGTGGAAAATTTATATAAAGCTTGTTGTTTAAAGAGTAAAACTTGTCTTAATATGTGGTTTAGTAAGTTTTATTCAGGTTTACTCCAATTAGATTATATGGCGTATACATATAGGCAACAATCATACGCCCCCTAAAATGTTTCCCTTAGTATTGTAGTTTTTGTTTAAGAACTAAGAAGTACGAGTATGATAACATAAATATTTTTAAAATTTCTGATTTGATGTTTTTTAATTCAACCTTAATTAAAATATTTTTAAAAATAATCTAAAGGCGATATACAAATTCTAGTTGCGCAGAATGTAATGCCTCATTATATTTTCCCCTTTTCCGATGTTATGCTGGAAATGTCTTCTTTAAAGAAAGAATCAAGTTGACGTGGATATTAAGTTTGTATTTTTGTATGGAAATAAGATTTATTTCAAAAATTAATATGTGATAGTTCACCATTCCAATTCGCTTCCAGAGCATTAAGAGGCGTATACATACCGGCAACACTCATACGCTCCCTTTGATGTTTAATTTTTATTTATTTACTTTATTTTAGTTTTTTAAAGCTTCCCATAACGTGAACCTTTTAAATTTGTCAATCTGAAAGCAAACTTCTGTTCACATCAAGCATGAACCTCCATCAACTCTCTCCTTCCAACCTGGTATATAATGATTGAATGATACCATTCATTTGCCTCAAAATGTTTCAATTCAAGCTCTTTTCTTTCGTTTTTGTGCCTCCTCCATACCAAGATAATCATCCCAAAGGTAAATTCGGAGACCAGTACTTATGTCAACATTAAGTGTTTACAAGTGTAAAATCGATACCTTTTCGATTTTAATTGAAGAACATCACTTCAACGATACTTGAAATCGACATAGAATCAAATCGAAATCAGGACAAGGACAAGAGGAAATTGTCAACAAGCAAAAAATGTGAAGCAAACAAATTACAAATCATTGAGAGGAGCAACAGGAAATGAATTGTGCTGTCCAAAAAAAAAAATCAATCAAAAAGTAGAAAAATTAACTTTTTATATTTTAATTTATATAAAACACATTTCATAAAAAAAACAACTAAAATTCATCAAATGCTTGGAGAACACTTCAGTATGCTGGAAGAAGTAGTTGCTGCAGTAATTATAATGTCAAAAAGTTAGTCGAGTGTGTTTTTATGTTTTGTTTGTCAATAAGTATTTCACAAAATGAAAGTGTACGCTAATGTATGTTCTAGATTCAATTGGTTTAGTAGGGCGTATGAGTATTCAATGTGATGTGAGCAACAAGTATACGTACTGATAGCAATAATTAAAATTAATCATACGCCGTATAAAAAAGGTTCTTAATAGCACAGTTTCTATAAAGAAGGGTTTTTACCAGCACTCTTTCTATAAAAATTGGTTGTTACCAACATTATTTTTCTCTCTATAAAATGCCTCAAGTGGTCATCTTCCGTATATATGTAGAAGACTTCAATAATTCTTCCTCTGTTTATAGAAGACCTCAGAAGTTCTTGTTCGGTCTAAGAATGTACTTATAGCGTTTTTTTATTCTATAGGAGACCTCACAAGCTCTTCTTCTTTTCTCTGTGGAGGCCCTTGAGAGATTTCGTTCTGTCAATAGAATTCATCAAGATACTTCAGGTAGTCTTTTTCGGTCCATGGAAGACTTCATGAAGAAATTTCTGTCCTTAGAAACCTCAGAAGTTCTTGTGCTGCTAACAGAAGATATTACATCTCATATTGTTCCTACAGAAAACCTTACAAGTACTTCTTCGTTCTATAAAAATCCCTGTAGAGGCTTCTTCTGTCAAAAGAGAGTCTCATTTGAGACTCCTTTTCTGACTTGAGGAGGCATTTTTCTGCCTACAAAAGATCCCAAGAGGTGTTTTTCTCTCTTTAGAAAACTACGATATATGTTTTTATATATATTTAAGATCTCCGAAAGTTGTCTTCAGTTTATATGAAACCTAAAGATGACTTACCGATGTCCTTATTTTGTCTAAAAATACATTAATTGGTTTCCTTCCGTTTATAGAAGACCTAATGAATGCTTTTTTTTTTGCCAAAAAGAGGCCTTGCGGCTGCTTTTACTGTATATATAAAGACCTCATAAGATGTTTTTCCTTTTACAGAAACCCTTGTGAGGTTTTATCTGTCAATAGAAACCCTTTCTTCTTTTAATAAAATACTTTGAGAGGTCGATTTTCTCGAGAGGTGTTTTGTTTGTCTACAGAAGTCTTGAAGAGGTATCTTTCTGTATATCTAAAGACCTTAAGAGATATTCTTCTGTCTATAAAATATCTCGTTAATTTAAAAAATTGTCTTCCATTTATATAAGACCTAAGGAAGATTTCGTCTGTCAATAGAAGCCTCTTATCCTGTTCTTCTTTATACAGGAGACCTCACTAAGTCGTCCTTAACAGCACCCTTTCTATAAGAAAGGGTCCTTAACGGGAACCATTCTATAAGAAAGGGTCCTTAACTGCACCCTTTCTATGAGAAAGGGTTCTTAACTGCACCCTTTCTATGAGAAAGGGTCCTCATTAGCAACCTTTCTATGAGAAAGGGTCCTTATCAGCACCCTTTCTATGAGAAAGGGTCCTTATCAGCACCCTTTCTATGAGAAAGGGTCCTTATCAGCACCCTTTCTATGAGAAAGGGTCCTTATCAGCACCCTTTCTATGAGAAAGGGTCCTTATCAGCACCCTTTCTATGAGAAAGGGTCCTTATCAGCACCCTTTCTATGAGAAAGGGTCCTTATCAGCACCCTTTCTATGAGAAAGGGTCCTTATCAGCACCCTTTCTATGAGAAAGGGTCCTTATCAGCACCCTTTCTATGAGAAAGGGTCCTTATCAGCACCCTTTCTATGAGAAAGGGTCCTTATCAGCACCCTTTGTATGAGAAAGGGTCCTTATCAGCACCCTTTCTATGAGAAAGGGTCCTTATCAGCACCCTTTCTATGAGAAAGGGTCCTTATCAGCACCCTTTCTATGAGAAAGGGTCCTTATCAGCACCCTTTCTATGAGAAAGCTATCCTTATCAGCACCCTTTCTATGAGAAAGCTGTCCTTATCAGCAGCCTTTCTATGAGAAAGGATCCTTATCAGCACCCTTTCTATGAGAAAGGGTCCTTATCAACACCCTTTCTATGAGAAAGGGTCCTTATCAACACCCTTTCTATGAGAAAGGGTCCTTATCAGCACCCTTTCTATGAGAAAGGGTCCTTATCAACACCCTTTCTATGAGAAAGGGTCCTTATCAGCACCCTTTCTATGAGAAAGGGTCCTTATCAGCACCCTTTCTCTGAGAAAGGGTCATTATCAGCACCATTTCTGTGAGAAAGGGTCCTTATCAGCACCCTTTCTATGAGAAAGGGTCCTTATCAGCACCCTTTCTATGAGAAAGGGTCCTTATCAGCACCCTTTCTATGAGAAAGGCTCCTTATCAGCACCCTTTCTACGAGAAAGGGTCCTTATCAGCACCCTTTCTATGAGAAACTGTCCTTATCAGCACCCTTTATATGAGAAAGGGTCCTTATCAGCACCCTTTCTATGAGAAAGGGTCCTTATCAGCACCCTTTCTATGAGAAAGGGTCCTTATCAGCACCCTTTCTATGAGAAAGGGTCCTTATCAGCACCCTTTCTATGAGAAAGGGTCCTTATCAGCACCCTTTCTATGAGAAAGGGTCCTTATCAGCACCCTTTCTATGAGAAAGGGTCCTTATCAGCACCCTTTCTATGAGAAAGGGTCCTTATCAGCACCCTTTCTATGAGAAAGGGTCCTTATCAGCACCCTTTCTGTGAGAAATTGTCCTTATCAGCACCCTTTCTATGAGAAAGGGTCCTTATCAGCACCCTTTCTGTGAGAAATTGTCCTTATCAGCATCCTTTCTATGAGAAAGGATCATTATCAGCACCCTTTCTATGAGAGAGGGTCCTTATCAGCACCCTTTCTACGAGAAAGTGTCCTTATCAGCACCATTTCTATGAGATAGGGTTCTTATCAGCACCCTTTCTATGAGGAAGGATCCTTATCAGCACACTTTCTATGAGAAAGGGTCCTTATCAGCACCCTTTCTATGATAAAGGGTCCTTATCACCACCCTTCCTATGAGAAAGGGCCCTTATCAGCACCCTTTCTATGAGAAAGGGTCCTTATCAGCACCCTTTCAGTGGGAGCACCCGTTCTATAAACAGGGATCCTTAACAACACCCTTTCTATTAGAAAGGATACTTAACAGCTCCCTTTCTATAAGAAATGGTCCTTAACAGCACCCTTTCCATAAGAAAGTGCCCTTCTATGAAAAAGGGTCCTTATCAGCACCCTTTCTATGAGAAAGGGTCCTTATCAGAACCCTTTCTATGAGAAAGGTCCTTATCAGCACCCTTTCTATGAGAAATGGTCCTTATCAGCACCCTTTCTATGAGAAAGGGTCCTTATCAGCACCCTTTCTATGAGAAAGGGTCCTTATCAGCACCCTTTCTATGAGAAAGGGCCCTTATCAGCACCCTTTCTATGAGAAAGGGTCCTTATCAGCACCCTTTCTATGAGAAAGGGTCCTTATCAGCACCCTTTCTATGAGAAAGGGTCCTTATCAGCACCCTTTCTATGAGAAAGTTTCCTTATCAGCACCCTTTCTATGAGAAAGGGTCCTTGTCAGCACCCTTTCTATGAGAAAGGATCCTTATCAGCACCCTTTCTATGAGAAAGGGTCCTTATCTGCACCCTTTCTATGAGAAAGGGTCCTTATCTGCACCCTTTCTATGAGAAAGGGTCCTTATCTGCACCCTTTCTATGAGAAAGGGTCCTTATCAGCACCCTTTCTATCAGAAAGGGTCCTTATCAGCACCCTTTCTATCAGAAAGGGTCCTTATCAGCACCCTTTCTATGAGAAAGAGTCCTTATCAGCAGCCTTTCTATGAGAAAGAGTCCTTATCAGCAGCCTTTCTATGAGAAAGGGTCTTTATCAGCACCCTTTCTATCAGAAAGGGTCCTTATCAGCACCCTTTCTATGAGGAAGTGTCCTTATCAGCACCCTTTTTATGAGAAATGGTCCTTATCAGCACCCTTTCTATGAGAAAGGGTCCTTATCAGCACCTTTTTTATGAGAAAGGGTCCTTACCAGAGCACTCTCTTTAAAATAGGGCCCTTTTCAGCACCCTCTCTTTAAAATAGGGCCCTTTTCAGCACCCTCTCTATGAGAAATTGTCCTTATCAGCACCCCATCTATGAGAAAGGGTCCTTATCAGCACCCTTTCTATGAGAAAGGGTCCTTATCAGCACCCTTTCTATAAGAAAGGGTCCTTATCAGCACCCTTTCTATAAGAAAGGGTCCTTATAAGCACCCTTTCTATGAGAAAGGGTCCTTATCAGCACCCTTCTATGAGAAAGGGTCCTTATCAGCACCCTTTCTATGAGAAAGGGTCCTTATTAGCACCCTTTCTTTGAGAAAGAATCCTTATAAGCAACCTCTCTTTAAGAAGTGGTCATTAGCAGCATTCATTGGTCAGCAGCATTCCTGTAAAAAAGGGTCCTTCCCAGCACCCATTCTATATAAAACGGTCCTTACCAGCACCCTTTCTCTCCTAAATTGTCTTTGCGAGAACTTGTTTTACAGGAAATTGTCCTATTCAGCACCCTTTCTATAAGAAAGGGTCCTCTTCAGCGCAGTTTCTATAAACAAGTGTTTTTACCAGCAGCCTTTTGTGTAGAAATTATTATTTTGCAATTCCAAATCATTTAAAATTATTTTGAAAAAAAATCCATTTAGTCTGTGTTTTATTATTGATACCTTCAGCTCCATTTAATATACGCCTTGGTAACCTATATTAATATAACTCATACGTCCCTTGACACTTTAATATTTAAATCGTGTTCTATTCCTAGAAATCGTTTTACCTATTTTCAGCTGGCATTTATAGCGTATTTTTACATTCATTGCATTTGCGATTTATTTGCTCGTCACGCTTGACATGCATTTACGTTGTTACGCTGCTTGTTATTTTCATTACTCTCAACACATACTTATTTCCACATCACTTTCCTCGTAAGTGGTAACAAATTTAAATTTTATTTTCTTACTCCATCTCACTCTCGCCCTCACTCTTGGGAAAAATGAAAATCTATGACGGCTGGTGGGATGGCGAGAAAAATGTGCCAGCTTTAAATGCAATGCCCATTAATTTGCATTTAATTTAATAAAATCGTGGCTGTATTCCGGGAACTAAATTCGCTGGCAATGCTGTTAGTGGCCTACTTTATGTGTAATTTTTTGATATGAAGTGTTACTTGAATTTTGAATGAAAATGTTGTGGCAGGTTTCTTAGAATTAGGGTTATAATGTTAATATGGGAATTAAATGTTTTAAAATAAATTTGTATGTTTTTAGCATTTAATATTTAAATTTGAAAATTGTAATGAATGATGACAAGGATATTTCTGAGAAATTAAAATTGTTAGCATATTTTTATGCGATATGGCAGGATGCGTATAAGTACTTACATGAAGTATACATCAACGTTCTAAATATGTTTTATGAGGGTAATCGGTCATTTGCACTGATACCCTCCCCCAAAACCATTGATCTGCAGCTTTTTTTTATTTTGCATATATCCAATATAACAACAGGATAGTCCCATTAAAAGCTATATGTAAACACCTCCGCTTGCATATAGCTATGCTGCTCCGAAGTCTTACTTAATTTATTTTCCTTTGCGTAGACAACTTTGAATCAATTCCATAGTATATTTAAAAAATCTTTATGTTTTAAACAGCTTTCCCTTGTCTAAACCTCAGCTAATCCTTGGAGAGCCATAAAACAATTATCTTCTTTGTTATTAATTTTTCGGTTGATTAAATAAATTATTATACAGCTTAGATGGAATTTCTTAGTGAAGGATAAAAAAGCATTTTAAAAATGTTGAAAAAAAAAAACAAAATCTAAGCTGCTTCGTTTTTAATATAGCGGGAACATTTTAATAAATTACATGCACGCCACATTTTTTGTGGCGTTTTTTCTACTGCATTCATTTTTGCCTAGAAATTGAGCTGAAACAAAAATTCTTTATTATTTATAAAGTCTTAAGTCGGGTTGGATTCTGGCGTTGGTTTTTTTCCTACGATATTTTCTATGGCGAGCATTATTGTCTGTGGTTCCTCTGTTGCCATACAACAAAATAAAATAAATTACCCCACGAGAGCATAGCTATGGAAGAAAGGAGAGAAGCGTTTACTTTTTTGTTATTTTATTTTTTTATTGTGCGGTATTTCTTCGCTTACTTATTTTGCAATGCTTTCCGCTCCATCATATGATACTCTATTATTTTGTTTTGGGTTGAATGGAATAGAAAGAAAGAAAGCAAGAAAAAAAATTACCACCGTACATGGGGAACGGAAAAAACAACATTATTTTTTCTTGGTATCTTCACTTTTTAATAAAGCTAAACTGCAAAGGATTCTGTTGCGGTAACGCAGGGATATATGTGGCTCCATAACAAGTTTTATTTCACTTCATATTTCTTTAAATTTTCTATATTTGCTATGGCACGTATGATTAATAATGATGAAGGGCGTATACATAATATATGAGGCAGGTTGCCATCACAACCCACCAATTATCTTCCACATATATGACTTAAAAAAAAGAAAGGGTCCTTGGATGCAACTTTTTTAAAGGAAAAAAACCTACTAGCATTTTTTCTATAACAAATGGTCCTTGCCAGCACGCTTAAGAATGGGGCCTTACCAGCATCCTTTCTATGAAAAGGGGTCCTTATCAGCACCCTTTTCATAAAAAGGGATTCTTTACATCACCCTATCTAAAAGAAGGCGTTCTTACCAGCACCCATTCTTTAAGAAAGGGTCCTTACCTTACCTAAGAAAGGGTCCTTAAAAACACCCTTTCTATAAGAAAGGGCCCTTAAAAGCACCCTTTCTATAAGAAAGGGTCCTTAAAAGCACCCTTTCTATAAGAAAGGGTCCTTAAAAGCACTCTTTCTATAAGAAAGGGTCCTTAAAAGCAACCTTTCTATAAGAAAGGGTCCTTAAAAACACCCTTTCTATAAAAAAGGGTCCTTAAAAGCACCCTTTCTATAAGAAAGGGTCCTTAAAAGCACCCTTTCTATAAGAAAGGGTCCTTAAAAGCACCCTTTCTATAAGAAAGGGTCCTTAAAAGCACCCTTTCTATAATAAAGGGTCCTTAAAAGCACCCTTTCTATAAGAAAAATTCCTTACCAGCACCCTTTCTATAAGAAAGGGTCCTTAAAAGCACCCTTTCTATAAGAAAGGGTCCTTAAAAGCACCCTTTCTATAATAAAGGGTCCTTAAAAGCCCCCTTTCTATAAGAAAGGGTCCTTACCAGCACCCTTTCTATAAGAAAGGGTCCTTAAAAGCACCCTTTCTATAATAAAGGGTCCTTAAAAGCCCCCTTTCTATAAGAAAGGGTCCTTAAAAGCACCCTTTCTATAAGAAAGGGTCCTTAAAAGCACTCTTTCTATAAGAAAGGGTCCTTAAAAGCACCCTTTCTATAAGAAAGGGTCCTTAAAAGCACCCTTTCTATAAGAAAGGGTCCTTAAAAGCCCCCTTTCTATAAGAAAGGGTCCTTAAAAGCACCCTTTCTATAAGAAAGGGTCCTTAAAAGCACCCTTCTATAATAAAGGGTCCTTAAAAGCACCCTTTCTATAAGAAAAATTCCTTACCAGCACCCTTTCTATAAGAAAGGGTCCTTACCAGCACCCTTTCTATAAGAAAGGGTCCTTAAAAGCACCCTTTCTATAATAAAGGGTCCTTAAAAGCCCCCTTTCTATAAGAAAGGGTCCTTACCAGCACTCTTTCTATAAGAAAGGGTCCTTACCAGCACCCTTTCTATAAGAAAGGGTCCTTACCAGCACCCTTTCTATAAGAAAGGGTCCTTACCAGCACCCTTTCTATAAGAAAGGGTCCTTACCAGCGCCCTTTCTATAAGAAAGGGTCCTTACCAGCACCCTTTCTATAAGAAAGGGTCCTTACCAGCACCCTTTCTATAAGAAAGGGTCCTTACCAGCACCCTTTCTATAAGAAAGGGTCCTTACCAGCACCCTTTCTATAAGAAAGAGTCCTTACCAGCACCCTTTCTATAAGAAAGAGTCCTTACCAGCACCCTTTCTATAAGAAAGGGTCCTTACCAGCAACCTTTCTATAAGAAAGGGTCCTTACCAGCACCCTTTCTATAAGAAAGGGTCCTTACCAGCACCCTTTCTATAAGAAAGGGTCCTTACCAGCACCCTTTCTATAAGAAAGAAAGATTCCTTACCAGCACCCTTTCTATAAGAAAGAGTCCTTACCAGCACCCTTTCTATAAGAAAGAGTCCTTACCAGCACCCTTTCTATAAGAAAGGGTCCTTACCAGCACCCTTTCTATAAGAAAAAGTCCTTACCAGCACACTTTCTATAAGAAAGAGTCCTTACCAGCACCCTTTCTATACCAGCACCTTTCTATAAGAAAGGGTCCTTACCAGCACCCTTTCTATAAGAAAGAGTCCTTACCAGCACCCTTTCTATAAGAAAGGGTCCTTACCAGCACCCTTTCTATGAGAAAGAGTCCTTACCAGCACCCTTTCTATAAGAAAGAGTCCTTACCAGCACCCTTTCTATAAGAAAGGGCCCTTACCAGCACCCTTTCTATAAGAAAGAGTCCTTACCAGCACCCTTTCTATAAGAAAGGGTCCTTACCAGCACCCTTCCTATAAGAAAGGGTCCTTACCAGCACACTTTCTATAAGAAAGGGTCCTTACCAACACCCTTTCTATACCAGCACCCTTTCTATAAGAAAGGGTCCTTACCAGCACCCTTTCTATAAGAAAGAGTCCTTACCAGCACCCTTTCTATAAGAAAGAGTCCTTACCAGCACCCTTTCTATAAGAAAGGGTCCTTACCAGCACCCTTTCTATGAGAAAGAGTCCTTACCAGCACCCTTTCTATAAGAAAGAGTCCTTACCAGCACCCTTTCTATAAGAAAGGGCCCTTACCAGCACCCTTTCTATAAGAAAGAGTCCTTACCAGCACCCTTTCTATAAGAAAGGGTCCTTACCAGCACCCTTCCTATAAGAAAGGGTCCTTACCAGCACACTTTCTATAAGAAAGGGTCCTTACCAACACCCTTTCTATACCAGCACCCTTTCTATAAGAAAGAGTCCTAACCAGCACCCTTTCTATAAGAAAGAGTCCTTACCAGCACCCTTTCTATAAGAAAGAGTCCTTACCAGCACCCTTTCTATAAGAAAGAGTCCTTACCAGCACCCTTTCTATGAGAAAGGGTGTTTACCAGCATCCTATCTATGAAAAAGGGTCGTTATCAGCACTCTTTCTATGAGAAAGGTTCATTATCAGCACTCTTTCTATGAGAAACGGTCCTTATCAGCACCCTTTCTATGAGAAAGGGTCCTTATCAGCACCCTTTCTATGAGAAAGGGCCCTTATCAGCACCCTTTCTATGAGAAAGGGTCCTTATCAGCACGCTATCTATGAGAAAGGGTCCTTATCAGCACCGTTTCTATAAGAAAGAGTCCTTACCAGCACCCTTTCTATAAGAAAGAGTCCTTACCAGCACCCTTTCTATAAGAAAGAGTCCTTACCAGCACCCTTTCTATAAGAAAGGGTCCTTACCAACACCCTTTCTATACCAGCACCCTTTCTGTAAGAAAGGGTCCTTACCAGCACCCTTTCTATAAGAAAGGGTCCTTACCAGCACACTTTCGATAAGAAAGAGTCCTTACCAGCACCGTTTCTATAAGAAAGAGTCCTTACCAGCACCCTTTCTATGAGAAAGAGTCCTTACCAGCACCCTTTCTATAAGAAAGAGTCCTTACCAGCACCCTTTCTATAAGAAAGAGTCCTTACCAGCACCCTTTCTATAAGAAAGGGTCCTTACCAGCACCCTTTCTATAAGAAAGGGTCCTTACCAACACCCTTTCTATACCAGCACCCTTTCTGTAAGAAAGGGTCCTTACCAGCACACCTTACCTTACCAGCACACTTTCGATAAGAAAGAGTCCTTACCAGCACCCTTTCTATAAGAAAGAGTCCTACCAGCACCCTTTCTATAAGAAAGAGTCCTTACCAGAACCCTTTCTATAAGAAAGGGTCCTTACCAGCACCCTTTCTATAAGAGAGGGTCCTTACCAGCACCCTTTCTATAAGAAAGGGTCCTTACCAGCACCCTTTCTATAAGAAAGGGTCCTTACCAGCACCCTTTCTATAAGAAAGGGTCCTTACCAGCACCCTTTCTATAAGAAAGGGTCCTTACCAGCTCCCATTCTATAAGAAAGGGTCCTTACCAGCACCCTTTCTATAAAAAAGGGTCCTTACCAGCACCCTTTCTATAAGAAAGGGTCCTTACCAACACCCTTTCTATACCAGCACCTTTCTATAAGAAAGGGTCCTTACCAGCACCCTTTCTATAAGAAAAAGTCCTTACCAGCACCCTTTCTATAAGAAAGAGTCCTTACCAGCACCCTTTCTATAAGAAAGAGTCCTTACCAGCACCCTTTCTATAAGAAAGAGCCCTTACCAGCACCCTTTCTATAAGAAAGAGTCCTTACCAGCACCCTTTCTATAAGAAAGGGTCCTCACCAGCACCCTTTCTATAAGAAAGGGTCCTTTCCAGCACCCTTACCAGCACCCTTTCTATAAGAAAGGGTCCTTTCCAGCACCCTTTCTATAAAAAAGGGTCCTTACCAGCACCCTTTCTATACCAGCACCCTTTCTATAAGAAAGGGACCTTACCAACACCCTTTCTATACTAGCACCTTTCTATAAGAAAGGGTCCTTACCAGCACCCTTTCTATAAGAAAGAGTCCTTACCAGCACCCTTTCTATAAGAAAGGGTCCTTACCAGCACCCTTTCTATAAGAAAGGGTCCTTACCAGCACCCTTTCTATGAGAAAGAGTCCTTACCAGCACCCTTTCTATAAGAAAGAGTCCTTACCAGCACCCTTTCTATAAGAAAGGGTCCTTACCAGCACCCTTTCTATAATAAAGAGTCCTTACCAGCACCCTTTCTATAAGAAAGGGTCCTTACCAGCACACTTTCTATAAGAAAGGGTCCTTACCAGCACACTTTCTATAAGAAAGGGTCCTTACCAACACCCTTTCTATACCAGCACCCTTTCTATAAGAAAGGGTCCTTACCAGCACCCTTTCTATAAGAAAGAGTCCTTACCAGCACCCTTTCTATAAGAAAGAGTCCTTACCAGCACCCTTTCTATAAGAAAGAGTCCTTACCAGCACCCTTTCTATGAGAAAGGGTCCTTATTAGCACCCTTTTTATGAGAAAGGGTCCTTATCAGCACCCTTTCTATGAGAAAGGGTCCTTATCAGCACCCTTTCTATGAGAAAGGGTCCTTATCAGCACCCTTTTTATGAGAAAGGGTCCTTATCAGCACCCTTTCTATGAGAAAGGGTCCTTATCAGCACCCTTTCTATGAGAAAGGGTCCTTATCAGCACCCTTTTTATGAGAAAGGGTCCTTATCAGCACCCTTTCTATGAGAAAGGGTCCTTATCAGCACCCTTTTTATGAGAAAGGGTCCTTATCAGCACCCTTTCTATGAGAAAGGGTCCTTATCAGCACCCTTTCTATGAGAAAGGGTCCTTATCAGCACCCTTTCTATGAGAAAGGGTCCTTGTCAGCACCCTTTCTATGATAAAGGGTCCTTATCAGCACCCTTTCAATGACAAAGGGTCCTTATCAGCACCCTTTCTATGATAAAGGGTCCTTATCAGCACCCTTTCTATGAGAAAGGGTCCTTATCAACACCCTTTCTATGAGAAAGGGTCCTTATCAGCACCCTTTCTATGAGAAAGGGTCCTTATCAGCGCCCTTTCTCTAAGAAAGTGTCCTTAGAAGCACCCTTCTGTAAGCAACAGTCCTTAGAAGCACCCTTTCTCTAAAAAAGAGTCCTTAGAAGCACCCTTTCTCTAAAAAAGAGTCCTTAGCAGCACCCTTTCTCTATGAAGGAGTCCTTAGAAGAAACCGTTCTCTATGAGAGATTCCTTAGAAGAACCCTTTCTCCAGAAAAGACTCCTTAGAAACATCCTTTCTCTAAGAAAAAGTCCTTCGAAGCACCCTTTCTCTAAGAAGGAGTCCTTAGAAGAGCCCTCTGTGTAAGAAAGAGTCATGAGAAGCACCTTTTCTCTAAGAAAGAGTCCTTCGAAGAACCCTTTCTCTAAGAAAGACTCCTTAGAAGCACACTTTCTATAAGAATAATAATCCTTCAAAGCACCCTTTCTCTAAGAAAGAGTGTTTAGAAGCACAATTTCTCTAAGAAAGAGTCCTTAGAAGCATCCTTTTTCTAAGAATGAATCACTTCTGAAGAGTCCTTTCTTTTAAAAAGGGTCTGTAGAAGCATCCTTTCTTTCAGAAAAGGTCTATAAATGTCGATGGTTTCTCATTGATGTGAAAGAAGTTTCCCTTCTGGTAAGTCTGCGGCAACATATGCCTCTATGGAAACCCCCATATTATTTTGTTAGGACCTCAATTTTGTTTGCCATTGTCTCGCTTACCATATCCAAACAAGCTCTCTGAGGCAACAGTTGGATATGAAATGTATGAATATCTAGCTCGTTTTTTCATTTACCTAAACGACAAAAAATGTGTGTGTGTGTGTCTGAAATTTATTCTTTTGTCGGAATATTCACCGGGCTCTAAAATTTCGGTCGTTTCCATTTTGTCCACAAAATGCATGGCAAAGTAGTGTAGGTTGGCCGTTTGATTTAAGTAACTTGGCATTAAACGGGCACATACCACAAACACAAATCCATACTTACACACACACGCATAGTACTTAGTGTGATGATAAACGCACGCACTTACTCCTGTGGCACAGGACCCAGCTAGGAAAGGATAATAAGTATGTATGCAAAAGTAGAAAGAAAAAAAGCTGTAGCAGCGACAGGATATCCAACTGTCAAGCAGTGTAAAATTTATGGTTGTGTTGAAAATTGGCTGACGCTTAGCAGCATTTAACTGTGGAAAAATCGCTCGGGATGATTCAGTTTGGTGTGCATAGAAAAAATAAAGGAATTGCTGGGTGGGAGGCAGAAGGAGAGGGTAGTGATTTTTTTTGTTTTGTTAATGTGGCTTGTTGATTGTCACTCAGTTTTGCCTAGCTTTGGGGACAGTTTATTTCTTTTGTCAAATGTTATGAATAAATCTTAAAATGATTCGAGTAACATGGAGAAGGAGGAGTATTACAAGAGTCTAACAAAGAAATTAATTACAAGTATCACAATATGTTATGAAAGGAGATTTGAAGATGATAGGGATACTTTTTAAAGGAGGACGACATTGCTTAAGGGCAAGGGGCCTCCTTTTATCATCAACTACAAGTATTGCGCTTCTAAAGCTAATTTCTTTAAAAAAAGGCGCCTATAAGGACATTTTCAATAAGAAAGGTTGTTTCTAAACATCCTCTCAATAGATAAGGGTGCTTCTAAAGACACTTTCTTTAAGGAAGACTGCTTCCAGGGACTTTTTTGTATAGGAAAGGTTGCTTCTAAGACATCTTATATAAGAATGGGTGCTGCTGAGTGCGTTTTCTATAAGGACGAGGGTTTGTAACGACTTTTCCTATATGAAATGGACACAATGGATAAGCAATTGATATTAAAAAGACGCTTTCGATAACGCCTGTTCTACTCAGTACCTTTTCTATAAAAAGGGATTTATAAAGTACACTTTATATAAGAATGGTGTTTTTAGGACCGTACGTAAAAAAGTCTGCTTTTAAGGAGCTTTTCAATACGAAAGGGTCCTTCATAAACAATTTTTACAAGAAAGGGTGCTTCTAAAAACCCATTCCACAAGAGAGGGTGCTTCAAAAAACCCTATCCACTAGAAAGGTTGCTTCTAAGAGCCCTTTTCACACGAAAAGGTGCTTTTAAGACACATTTCCACATAAAAGGTGCTTCTAAGAACCCTTTCCTCAAGAAAGAGTGCCTCTAAGAACCCTTTCCACAAGAAACGGTGCTTCTAATGAACCCTTTACACAAAAAAGGTGTTCTAAGAATCCTTTCCAACAAAAATGGGGCTTCTAAGAATCCTTTCCACAAGAAAGGGTGCTTCTTAGAACCCTTTCCACAAGAAAGGGCGCTTCTTAGAACCCTTTCCACAAGAAAGGGTGCTTCTTAGAACCCTTTTCACAAGAAAGGGTGCTTCTAAGAACCCTTTCCACAAGAAAGGGCGCTTCTAAGAACCCTTTCCACAAGAAAGGGCGCTTCTAAGAACCCTTTCCACAAGAAACGGCGCTTCTAAGAACAGTTTCCACAAAAAAGGGTGCTTCTTAGAACCCTTTCCACAAGAAAGGGTGCTTCTTAGAACCCTTTCCACAAGAAAGGGTGCTTCTTAGAACCCTTTCCACAAGAATGGGTGCTTCTTAGAACCCTTTCCACAAGAATGGGTGCTTCTTAGAACCCTTTCCACAAGAAAGGGTGCTTCTTAGAACCCTTTCCACAAGAAAGGGTGCTTCTTAGAACCCTTTCCACAAGAAAGGGTGCTTCTTAGAACCCTTTCCACAAGAAAGGGTGCTTCTGAGAATCCAATCCACAAGAAAGGGTGCTTCTGAGAATCCAATCCACAAGAAAGGGTGCTTCTGAGAATCCAATCCACAAGAAAGGGTGCTTCTTAGAACCCTTTCCACAAGAAAAGGTGCTTCTTAGAACCCTTTCCACAAGAAAGGGTGCTTCTTACAACCCTTTCCACAAGAAAGGGTGCTTCTTACAACCCTTTCCACAAGAAAGGGTGCTTCTTACAACCCTTTCCACAAGAAAGGGTGCTTCTTACAACCCTTTCCACAAGAAAGGGTGTTTCTTACAACCCTTTCCACAAGAAAGGGTGCTTCTTACAACCCTTTCCACAAGAAAGGGTGCTTCTTACAACCATTTCCACAAGAAAGGGTGCTTCTTACAACCCTTTCCACAAGAAAGGGTGCTTCTTAGAACCCTTTCCACAAGAAAGGGTGCTTCTTACAACCCTTTCCACAAGAAAGGGCGCTTCTTACAAGCCTTTCAACAAGAAAGGGTGCTTCTTAGAACCCTTTCCACAAGAAAGGGTGCTTCTTAGAACCCTTTCCACGAGAAAGGGTGCTTCTTAGAACCCTTTCCACAAGAAAGGGTGCTTCTTACAACCCTTTCCACAAGAAAGGGCGCTTCTTACAACCCTTTCAACAAGAAAGGGTGCTTCTTAGAACCCTTTCCACAAGAAAGGGTGCTTCTTAGAACCCTTTCCACAAGAAAGGGTGCTTCTTAGAACCCTTTCCACAAGAAAGGGTGCTTCTTAGAACCCTTTCCACAAGAAAGGGTGCTTCTTAGAACCCTTTCCACAAGAAAGGGTGCTTCTTAGAACCCTTTCCACAAGAAAGGGTGCTTCTTAGAACCCTTTCCACAAGAAAGGGTGCTTCTTAGAACCCTTTCCACAAGAAAGGGTGCTTCTTAGAACCCTTTCTACAAGAAAGGGTGCTTCTTAGAACCCTTTCCACAGAAAAATTGCTTCTTAGAACCCTTTCCACAGAAAAATTGCTTCTAAGTACCCTTTCCAAAAAAAGGGTGCTTCTAAGAACCCTTTCCACAAGAAACGGTGCTTCTAAGAACCCTTTCCACAAGAAACGGTGCTTCTAAGAACCCTTTCCAAAAAAAGGGTGCTTCTAAGCACCCTTTCCAAAAAAAGGGTGCTTCTAAGCACCCTTTCCAAAAAAGGGTGCTTCTAAGAACCCTTTCCACAAGAAACGGTGCTTCTAAGAACCCTTTCCACAAGAAACGGTGCTTCTAAGAACCCTTTCCACAAGAAACGGTGCTTCTAAGAACCCTTTCCACAAGAAAGGGTGTTTCTAAGAAAGGGTGTTTCTTAAAAATCTTTCCACAAGAAATTGTGCTTCTTAGAACCCTTTCCACAAGAAAGGGTGCTTCTTAGTACCCTTTCCACAAAAAGGGCGCTTCTTAGAACCCTTTCCACAAGAAAGGGTGCTTCTTAGAACCCATTCCACAAAAAGGGCGCTTCTTAGAACCCTTTCCACAAGAAATTGTGCTTCTTAGAACCCTTTCCACAAGAAAGGGTGCTTCTTAGAACCCTTTCCACAAGAAAGGGTGCTTCTTAGTACCCTTTCCACAAAAAGGGCGCTTCTTAGAACCCTTTCCACAAGAAAGGGTGCTTCTTAGAATCCTTTCCACAAGAAAGGGTGCTTCTTAGAATCCTTTCCACAAGAAAGGGTGCTTCTTAGAACCCTTTCCACAAGAATGGGTGCTTCTTAGAACCCTTTCCACAAGAAAGGGTGCTTCTTAGAACCCTTTCCACAAGAAAGGGTGCTTCTTAGAACCCTTTCCACAAGAATGGGTGCTTCTTAGAACACTTTCCACAAGAAAGGGTGTTTCTAAGAACCCTTTCCACAAGAAAGGGTGCTTCTTAGAACACTTTCCACAAGAAAGGGTGTTTCTAAGAACCCTTTCCACAAGAAAGGGTGCTTCTAAGAACCCTTTCCACAAGAAAGGGTGTTATTAAGAAGCCAAGAGAAGACATATTCTATGGGAGAAGAGAAGGCTTTAGAGAATTTCTGTAGACAACCGCAATCGCTGCATCTCGATACGTTTAACAATATTGATGTCGTTGTATAGCAGGTACAGCTCGTGGTTCATGCGACGTCGATATTCACCGTCAACGCAGATTGGTCCGTAGATCTTTCGAAGAATTTTTCTCTCAAACACACCAAGCACTGCCATGTCTGCTTGCGCAAGTACCCAGGCTTCGAAGCCATACATCAGCACGGGTAGTATCAGTGTTTTGTAGAGCGTTATTTTTGTTTGACGAGATGTGGTTTGTTTTTAAACTGCTTACTTAAACCAAAGTAGCATCTGTTGGCCAATACAATTCTTCTTTTTATTACACAACTGATGCCCTTTGTTGTGTTTACGGAGGTGCCGAGGTAGACGTTGTCTTTTACTACCTCAATATTATAGGAACCAACTTCCACAGTCGGTCCGAGCTCAATAGACGCATTGCGCGTCGACACCATCAACTTGATCTTCTCACCGTTTACCGCCAGAACCACTTTAGCAGATTCGACCTTCATAAAGGTATCAGTTACTTCTTTTACTGATCGGCCCATGATGTCTATATTATCAGCATAAGCAAGTAACATGTGACTATTGGTGTAGATTGTGCCACTTCTTTTGACGTTTGCCTCTCGTATAACCTTTTCCAGCAGGATGTTGAAAAGATCACACGAAAGGCTGTCTCCTTGTCTGAAACCTCTATTGGCAGCAAACTCTTCGGAGAGCTTCTTTCCTATTTTAACTGAGGACCTCGTGTCAGTTAAAGTCATTTTACAAAGCCGGATGAGTTTTGCGGGGATACCAAATTCAGACATGGCTTGGAATACCTTTGAACGCAGCGGGCTATCGAAGGCTGTTTTATAATCGACAAAAAGGTGGTAGGTGTCGACCTGTATCTCTTGGGTCTTCTCCAGGATTTGCCGCCGGGTAAATATCTGGTCAATGGTGGACTTGCCAGGTCTAAAGCCGCATTGGTATGGTCCAATTATCTCGTTGACCATAGGCTTTAGTCGTTCGCACAAATCCCTGACACGATCTTGTAGGCAGTAGGGAGTAGACTTATGCCCCTATAGTTACAGCATACAGTCTTATCACCCTTCTTGTGGACGGGGCACAGGATACTCAGATAACAATCGTCGGGAACTCGGTCTTCCTGCCAGAGGGTGCTAACTAGCTGATGAATACACCTTATCAGCGTGTCGCTTCCGTTTTTGAACAGCTCGGCTGGTAAGCCATCGGCTCCTGCTGCCTTATTATTCTTCAGCCGATTTATTGCTGTCTTTACCTCATCTTGGCTGGGCGGTATACATTCAATACCATCTTCTGGGATTGGGACTGTGGTATCTTCGTCGTCTTCGCTGCTATTGGATAACAACAGTTTTGAAAAATGTTCTTTCCATATCCTGAGTACACTATCTGTATCAGTTACCAAATTACCTTGCTGGTATCTACAGGAGGATGTGCCTGTACCAAAGCCGTCAGTTTAATGCTTGACTCTTTGGTAGAATTTTCGGACTTCATTCTGGCTCCTGTACATCACGATTTTTCACACTCCCGCTTTTCCATCTCTCTCTCTTTTTCCTGAGGAAAAGACGTTTCTCCTCTCTACTTTTCTCCCGGTATCTCTCTCGTGCGCTACGCGTTGCTACGGATTGTAAAGTAGCTCTATATGCCGCATTTTTCTCTTCAGTAGCAGCACGATACTCCTGGTCATACCATGGATTCCTTGGTGAAGGTCTCTGGTATCCAAGTATGGATTTTGCGGCTGTTTGCATGGAGTGGACAATACTTTGCCATTGCGCTGATATGTTAGCGGGATGAGGAGTGCTTTGATTATGCAATTGGGCTAGTTGAGTGGAATATGCTGTGGCTATCTGTTGTGATTGCAGCTTACCGATGTGTAACTTTGGTGTTGTGTCTGTTCGTACTTTGTTTGCTACGTTTAAGCGGGTGCGTACCTTTGCTGCAACAAGGTAGTGGTCCGAATCGATGTTTGCGCCTCGGAACGATCGTACATCCAACACGCTCCATGATTGCCTTCCATCTACGAGTATCACGACATGATCAATTTTATTTCTTGTTTTCTGATCTGGGGACAGCTAGGTGCCCTTATGAATATAGAGATGATTAAATCCGATACTGCTAACTACCAAGTTTTTTGCAGCTGCAAAGTCTTTCAGCCTCATACCATTGTCAGATGTTTCACTGTGGAGACTGAATTTTCCGACTGTTGGGCCAAAGATATTCTCCTTTCCAATTTTGGCATTAAAATCGCCTAGAATGATTTTAATGTCATGGGCAGGGCAACGGTCATATGCTTCTTCTAAGCGCTCGTAAAATATATCTTTGGTCAGTTCGTCCTTTTCTTCAGTGGGAGCATGAGCGCAAATAAAGCTGATGTTGAAGAATTTAGCTTTTATTCGAATTGCAGCAAGTCTATCATTCACTGGGGTGAAGCTGGAGACCAGATTTTTTAACCTCCGACTAATTATTAATCCGCAATCAAACTCATGCTTTACGTCATGGCAGCTATAATACAGTGCGTCACCTTTAGGTGTTGTTGTGACGCCTTTCCCAATCCGTCGTATTTCCTGTATGGCAGTAATATCGGCCTTGTACTTTTCAAGTACGTCTGCCAACTCGAAGACTGCACCTTCTCTATAAAGAGTGCGAACATTCCAGGTGCAGATTCGCAGATCATGGTCCTTAAAACGTTTGCGGGGTTCGTCAATTTTAGAGGGGTTTGTTTTTCTTTTCTTTCGTTTTTTCATAGTAGGCTGTTTTTTTCTAGGGGAGGGTTACTAACCCGACGCCCATACCCAAGTTTTTAACGTTCTTATGGGTGAACGCGCGGCACATGTTAGCTCACTTCCTTTAACGGGTGTTAAAGGCAGTTCCCCAGGTGACACCACGGGGAGGTCAGTGTCCACTTGAGATGAAAGAGGGACCAAGATAAATCCTGGGCTTTGTCATGTTAAAACCGGTGAGGACCGTTCCTTGGTATCTTCCATCCCCTACGTCACTTTGCTACAACTAATTTTCAAACGATTACTTTTTACCAATTTCCTCCTGTGAAACAAATCAAAATTTTAATAAATATTTTTTGGAAAATAAATTGTTGAACAAAATTCAAAATTTAATTTTGTTGACTACAATATGTTCGTGGTCGACGCAGCCATTGCCACTGCCATACGAATCACAAGCTTCGTTATGTTTTGTGGTAGATTTTTACGTTTTTAGTCGTATCCAGCCGTACGCAGCAGGCGATTTTATTTAATTATCACAACAGGGTGGCTAACAATAATGCTACGGCTAGGCGTAACATTATGCCAATGAGTGTGTGTGTGTTTTTGTGAGAGTGAAAATTTCATCAATGCCAGACATAATTGAGGTGAAATTTTTTGGATTTATTTTTAGTGGCAGACTGGGTGCATGGAAGCCGGTGTGGGATGGCAGGAGGAGGTAATTTGCTATGTGGTGCAAATGTTTTTGAAATACTCATAAACACTAGACCATCATTTATGGCTAATAAACTTTGTATTATGGCGGGAGGAAAGATTTTAATAAACATAATTTTTAGGCAATATTGACGAACGAAATTTAATATTGCAATGAATGGGCGATTTAATAGGGGAGGGGGGATAATTTTATTGAAAATATGAAGTCAAGAATGCTGTGAAAATAACACACGTTTTGTTGAACATTTAAAGGGGAAGGGGACATGAATTCTTTGCCTTTTGTTACTATTGCCCCAAATAAATATATTGCGTATGATTAATAACTGTCAATTTGGTAAAGTATACGCCACAGTATGGAAACAACAAACACCATACGCTAACGTAATTATTTTAATGTGAACACTAAATTAAAATTGCACCTCTGTGGATTGTTTAAATTACATCCTTTTTCGTCATTTTAGAAAGGTTTAACTTAGCTTGCCCATAACCCAACATTTCTTCCTTTGATTTCTCAAACCAAGTCCTAATTAAAAAATCTACACCATGTTTTGTTCAATATTCATTTCTTCAGTTTCCAAGGTTTTTTTCTTTTATTTCGTCTTCTCTTTTTCCCATTTGCATTAACCAAATTCTAGATTCTCCATGGAATTTCAGCTTTTTATTTCTCTTGAAGATTATCTTTTTTTGTTGTTGTTCATTCTTCTTCTCCACATAACCCAAAAACGACAATCATTATCACAAAATAATGAGGCGAATATCAACTGTCTCTCTTTGTGTGTATGTCAATGTAGAGAGGCCATCGTTTTGTATTGTTGTCCTGACATCATTTGTCACTCTACAAGGCATGTCAAGAAACCCCATGGCAAACCAATAAATGACAAAAAGAATAATTGAAGGAATTGCTACAGAACAAGAAATTGGAGAACAAGGCTAGATTGTGTGAAAGAAGAATGGGAAAATACGAAAGAGGGATTTAATATTGTAATTTAGGATTTAAATGCTATGAAATTTTTTAATATTTGAAGATTTAGAAATTTATTTCATTCTTTATTTTATTAAAAATTGAATATGAATTTTTGGGAAAGTGTATATTGGCGGGATTGAAAATATGTTAAAATAAAATGAAAATAGCATTCTACAACAACATTTAAATGTACGTAAAAGAACAAGAAGAATCGGATAGATTATGAAAAATAAAGAAAATTAAGGACATGCGAATCCGCATTATAAAGCTTAAGTCAGGAGTTAACCTCTTGAGGTCTTCTATAGACAGAAGACCACTTGAGGTCTTCTAAAGACAGAAGACCTCTTGAGGTCTTCTAAAGACAGAATACCCCTTGAGGTCTTCTACAGACATAAGACCTCTTGAGGTCTTCTATAGATAGAAGACCTCTTGAGGTCTCCTATGGACAGAATACCTCTTGGGGTCTTCTATAGACAGAAAACCTCTTGAGGTCTTCTATAAATAGAAAATATCTTTTGAGGTTTTCTATAGACAGAAGACCTCTTTAGGTCTTCTATAGGCAGAAGACCTCTTGAGGTCTTCTATGGGCAGACGACCTCTTGAGGTCTTCTATAGATAGAAGACCTCCTGAGGTCTCCTACGGACAGAAGACCTCTTGAGGTCTTCTATAGACAGAAGACCTCTTGAGGTCTTCTATAGATAGAAAATCTCTTGAGGTTTTCTATAGATAGAAGACCTCTTGAGGTCTTCAATAGGCAGACGACCTCTTGAGGTCTTCTATAGACAGAAGGCCTCTAGAGGTCTTCTATAGACAGAAGACCTCTTGTTGTCTTCCGTAGACAGAAGACCTCTTGAGGTCTTTTATAGATAGAAAATCTCTTGAGGTTTTCTATAGACAAAAGTCCTCTTGAGGTCTTCTATAGACAGAAGACCTCTTGATGTCTTCCGTAGACAGAAGGCCTCTTGAGGTCTTCTATAGACAGAAGACCTCTTGAGGTCTTCTATAGACAGAAGACCTCTTGAGGTCTTCTATAGACAGAAGACCTCTTGAGGTCTTCTATAGACTGAAGACCTCTTGAGGTCTTCTATAGACAGAAGCCCTCTTGAGGTCTTCTTTAGGCAGAAGACCTCTTGAGGTCTTTTATAGACAGAAGACCTCTTGAGGTCTTCTATAGACAGAAGACCTCTTGGGGTCTTCTATGTACAATGGACCTCTTGTGGTCTTCTATAGACATAAGACCTCTTGAGGTCTTCTATAGATAGAAAATCTCTTGAGGTTTTCTATAGACAGAAGACATCTTTAGTTCTTCTATAGGCAGACGACCTCTTGAGGTCTCCTATAGGCAGACGACCTCTTGAAGTCTTCTATAGACAGAAGGCCTCTAGAGGTCTTCTATAGACAGAAGACCTCTTGATGTCTTCCGTAGACAGAAGACCTCTTGAGGTCTTCTATAGATAGAAAATCTCTTGAGGTTTTCTATAGACAGAAGACCTCTTTAGGTTTTCTATAGACAGAAGACATCTTTAGTTCTTCTATAGGCAGACGACCTCTTGAGGTCTCCTACGGACAGAAGACCTCTTGAGGTCTTCTATAGACAGAAGACCTCTTGAGGTCTTCTATAGACAGAAGACCTCTTTAGGTCTTCTATAGGCAGACGACCTCTTGAGGTCTTCAATAGGCAGACGACCTCTTGAGGTCTTCAATAGGCAGACGACCTCTTGAGGTCTTCTATAGACAGAAGGCCTCTAGAGGTCTTCTCTAGACAGAAGACCTCTTGAGGTCTTCTATAGACAGAATACCTCTTGAGGTCTTCTATAGACAGAAGACCTCTTGAGGGCTTCTATAGACAGAAGGCCTCTTGAAGTCTTCTATAGACAGAAGACCTCTTGAGGTCTTCTATAGAAAGAAGTCCTCTTGAGGTCTTCTATAGAAAGACGACCTCTTGAGGTCTTCTATAGAAAGACGACCTCTTGAGGTCTTCTATAGAAAAAAGACCTCTTGAGGTCTTCTATAGACAGAAGGCCTCTTAAGGTCTTCTATAGACAGAAAACCTCTTGATGTGTTCTATAGACAGAAGACCATTTGAGGTCTTCTATAGATCGACGACATATTGAGGCCTTCTTTAGACAGAAGACATCTTGAGGTCTTCTATAGACAGAAGACCCCTTGAGGTCTTCTATAGACAGAAGACCTCTTGAGGTCTTCTATAGACAGAAGCCCTCTTGAGGTCTTCTATAGACAGGAGACCTCTTGAGGTTTTCTATAGACAGAAGTCCTCTTGAGGTCTTCTATAGACAGAAGACCTCTTGATGTCTTCCGTAGACAGAAGGCCTCTTGAGGTCTTCTATAGACAGAAGACCTTTTGAGGTCTTCTATAGACTGAAGACCTCTTGAGGTCTTCTATAGACAGGAGACCTCTTGAGGTTTTCTATAGACAGAAGGCCTCTTGATGTCTTCCGTAGACAGAAGACCTCTTGAGGTCTTCTATAGATAGAAAATCTCTTGAGGTTTTCTATAGACAGAAGACCTCTTTAGGTCTTCTATAGGCAGAAGACGTCTTGAGGTCTTCTATAGGCAGACGACCTCTTGAGGTCTTCTAAATACAGGAGACCCCTTGAGGTCTTCTATAGACAGAAGACCCCTTGAGGTCTTCTATAGACAGAAAACCTCTTGAGGTCTTCTATAGACAGAAGCCCTCTTGAGGTCTTCTATAGACAGGAGACCTCTTGAGGTTTTCTATAGACAAAAGTCCTCTTGAGGTCTTCTATAGACAGAAGACCTCTTGATGTCTTCTATAGACAGAAGACCTCTTGATGTCTTCCGTAGACAGAAGGCCTCTTGAGGTCTTCTATAGACAGAAGACCTCTTGAGGTCTTCTATAGACAGAAGACCTCTTGAGGTCTTCTATAGACAGAAGACGTCTTGAGGTCTTCTATAGACTGAAGACCTCTTGAGGTCTTCTATAGACAGAAGACCTATAGACAGAAGCCCTCTTGAGGTCTTCTATAGGCAGAAGACCTCTTGAGGTCTTTTATAGACAGAAGACCTCTTGAGGTCTTCTATAGACAGAAGACCTCTTGGGGTCTTCTATGTACAATGGACCTCTTGTGGTCTTCTATAGACATAAGACCTCTTGAGGTCTTCTATAGATAGAAAATCTCTTGAGGTTTTCTATAGACAGAAGACATCTTTAGTTCTTCTATAGGCAGACGACCTCTTGAGGTCTCCTACGGACAGAAGACCTCTTGAGGTCTTCTATAGACAGAAGACCTCTTGAGGGCTTCTATAGACAGAAGGCCTCTTGAAGTCTTCTATAGACAGAAGACCTCTTGAGGTCTTCTATAAGCAGACGACCTCTTGAGGTCTTCTATAGATAGAAGACCTCTTGAGGTCTCCTACGGACAGAAGACCTCTTGAGATCTTCTATAGACAGAAGACCTCTTGAGGTCTTCTATAGACAGAAGACCTCTTGAGGTCTTCTATAGATAGAAAATCTCTTGAGGTTTTCTATAGACAGAAGACCTCTTTAGGTCTTCTATAGGCAGAAGATGTCTTCCGTAGACAGAAGGCCTCTTGAGGTCTTCTATAGACAGAAGACCTCTTGAGGTCTTCTATAGACAGAAGACCTCTTGAGGTCTTCTATAGACTGAAGACCTCTTGAGGTCTTCTATACATAGAAAATCTCTTGAGGTTTTCTATAGACAGAAGACATCTTTAGTTCTTCTATAGGCAGACGACCTCTTGAGGTCTCCTACGGACAGAAGACCTCTTGAGGTCTTCTATAGACAGAAGACCTCTTGAGGGCTTCTATAGACAGAAGGCCTCTTGAAGTCTTCTATAGACAGAAGACCTCTTGAGGTCTTCTATAAGCAGACGACCTCTTGAGGTCTTCTATAGATAGAAGACCTCTTGAGGTCTCCTACGGACAGAAGACCTCTTGAGATCTTCTATAGACAGAAGACCTCTTGAGGTCTTCTATAGATAGAAAATCTCTTGAGGTTTTCTATAGACAGAAGACCTCTTTAGGTCTTCTATAGGCAGAAGATGTCTTCCGTAGACAGAAGGCCTCTTGAGGTCTTCTATAGACAGAAGACCTCTTGAGGTCTTCTATAGACAGAAGACGTCTTGAGGTCTTCTATAGACTGATGACCTCTTGAGGTCTTCTATAGACAGAAGACCTATAGACAGAAGCCCTCTTGAGGTCTTCTATAGGCAGAAGACCTCTTGAGGTCTTTTATAGACAGAAGACCTCTTGAGGTCTTCTATAGACAGAAGACCTCTTGGGGTCTTCTATGTACAATGGACCTCTTGTGGTCTTCTATAGACATAAGACCTCTTGAGGTCTTCTATAGATAGAAAATCTCTTTAGGTTTTCTATAGACAGAAGACATCTTTAGTTCTTCTATAGGCAGACGACCTCTTGAGGTCTCCTACGGGCAGAAGACCTCTTGAGGTCTTCTATAGACAGAAGACCTCTTTAGGTCTTCTATAGGCAGACGACCTCTTGAGGTCTTCAATAGGCAGACGACCTCTTGAGGTCTTCAATAGGCAGACGACCTCTTGAGGTCTTCTATAGACAGAAGGCCTCTAGAGGTCTTCTCTAGACAGAAGATCTCTTGAGGTCTTCTGTAGACAGAATACCTCTTGAGGTCTTCCATAGACAGAAGACCTCTTGAGGGCTTCTATAGCCAGAAGGCCTCTTGAAGTCTTCTATAGACAGAAGACCTCTTGTGGTCTTCTATAGAAAGAAGTCCTCTTGAGGTCTTCTATAGAAAGACGACCTCTTGAGGTCTTCTATAGAAAGACGACCTCTTGAGGTCTTCTATAGAAAAAAGTCCTCTTGAGGTCTTCTATAGACAGAAGGCCTCTTAAGGTCTTCTATAGACAGAAAACCTCTTGATGTGTTCAATAGACAGAAGACCATTTGATGTGTTCTATAGACAGAAGACCATTTGAGGTCTTCTTTAGATAGACGACATATTGAGGCCTTCTTTAGACAGAAGACATCTTGAGGTCTTCTATAGACAGAAGACCCCTTGAGGTCTTCTATAGACAGAAGACCTCTTGAGGTCTTCTATAGACAGAAGCCCTCTTGAGGTCTTCTATAGACAGGAGACCTCTTGAGGTTTTCTATAGACAGAAGTCCTCTTGAGGTCTTCTATAGACAGAAGACCTCTTGATGTCTTCCGTAGACAGAAGACCTCTTGAGGTCTTCTATAGACAGAAGACCTCTTTAGGTCTTCTATAGGCAGACGACCTCTTGAGGTCTTCAATAGGCAGACGACCTCTTGAGGTCTTCAATAGGCAGACGACCTCTTGAGGTCTTCTATAGACAGAAGGCCTCTAGAGGTCTTCTCTAGACAGAAGACCTCTTGAGGTCTTCTGTAGACAGAATACCTCTTGAGGTCTTCCATAGACAGAAGACCTCTTGAGGGCTTCTATAGCCAGAAGGCCTCTTGAAGTCTTCTATAGACAGAAGACCTCTTGAGGTCTTCTATAGAAAGAAGTCCTCTTGAGGTCTTCTATAGAAAGACGACCTCTTGAGGTCTTCTATAGAAAGACGACCTCTTGAGGTCTTCTATAGAAAAAAGTCCTCTTGAGGTCTTCTATAGACAGAAGGCCTCTTAAGGTCTTCTATAGACAGAAAACCTCTTGATGTGTTCAATAGACAGAAGACCATTTGATGTGTTCTATAGACAGAAGACCATTTGAGGTCTTCTTTAGATAGACGACATATTGAGGCCTTCTTTAGACAGAAGACATCTTGAGGTCTTCTATAGACAGAAGACCCCTTGAGGTCTTCTATAGACAGAAGACCTCTTGAGGTCTTCTATAGACAGAAGCCCTCTTGAGGTCTTCTATAGACAGGAGACCTCTTGAGGTTTTCTATAGACAGAAGTCCTCTTGAGGTCTTCTATAGACAGAAGACCTCTTGATGTCTTCCGTAAACAGAAGGCCTCTTGAGGTCTTCTATAGACAGAAGACCTTTTGAGGTCTTCTATAGACTGAAGACCTCTTGAGGTCTTCTATAGACAGGAGACCTCTTGAGGTTTTCTATAGACAGAAGGCCTCTTGAGGTCTTCCTTAGACAGAAGGCCTCTTGAGATCTTCTATAGACAGAAGACCTCTAGAGGTCTTCTACAGACTGAAGACCTCTTGAAGTCTTCTATAGACAGAAGACCTATAGACAGAAGCCCTCTTGAGGTCTTCTATAGGCAGAAGACCTCTTGAGGTCTTTTATAGACAGAAGACCTCTTGAGGTCTTCTATAGACAGAAGACCTCTTGGGGTCTTCTATGTACAATGGACCTCTTGTGGTCTTCTATAGACATAAGACCTCTTGAGGTCTTCTATAGATAGAAAATCTCTTTAGGTTTTCTATAGACAGAAGACATCTTTAGTTCTTCTATAGGCAGACGACCTCTTGAGGTCTCCTACGGGCAGAAGACCTCTTGAGGTCTTCTATAGACAGAAGACCTCTTTAGGTCTTCTATAGGCAGACGACCTCTTGAGGTCTTCAATAGGCAGACGACCTCTTGAGGTCTTCAATAGGCAGACGACCTCTTGAGGTCTTCTATAGACAGAAGGCCTCTAGAGGTCTTCTCTAGACAGAAGACCTCTTGAGGTCTTCTGTAGACAGAATACCTCTTGAGGTCTTCCATAGACAGAAGACCTCTTGAGGGCTTCTATAGCCAGAAGGCCTCTTGAAGTCTTCTATAGACAGAAGACCTCTTGTGGTCTTCTATAGAAAGAAGTCCTCTTGAGGTCTTCTATAGAAAGACGACCTCTTGAGGTCTTCTATAGAAAGACGACCTCTTGAGGTCTTCTATAGAAAAAAGTCCTCTTGAGGTCTTCTATAGACAGAAGGCCTCTTAAGGTCTTCTATAGACAGAAAACCTCTTGATGTGTTCAATAGACAGAAGACCATTTGATGTGTTCTATAGACAGAAGACCATTTGAGGTCTTCTTTAGATAGACGACATATTGAGGCCTTCTTTAGACAGAAGACATCTTGAGGTCTTCTATAGACAGAAGACCCCTTGAGGTCTTCTATAGACAGAAGACCTCTTGAGGTCTTCTATAGACAGAAGCCCTCTTGAGGTCTTCTATAGACAGGAGACCTCTTGAGGTTTTCTATAGACAGAAGTCCTCTTGAGGTCTTCTATAGACAGAAGACCTCTTGATGTCTTCCGTAGACAGAAGACCTCTTGAGGTCTTCTATAGACAGAAGACCTCTTTAGGTCTTCTATAGGCAGACGACCTCTTGAGGTCTTCAATAGGCAGACGACCTCTTGAGGTCTTCAATAGGCAGACGACCTCTTGAGGTCTTCTATAGACAGAAGGCCTCTAGAGGTCTTCTCTAGACAGAAGACCTCTTGAGGTCTTCTGTAGACAGAATACCTCTTGAGGTCTTCCATAGACAGAAGACCTCTTGAGGGCTTCTATAGCCAGAAGGCCTCTTGAAGTCTTCTATAGACAGAAGACCTCTTGAGGTCTTCTATAGAAAGAAGTCCTCTTGAGGTCTTCTATAGAAAGACGACCTCTTGAGGTCTTCTATAGAAAGACGACCTCTTGAGGTCTTCTATAGAAAAAAGTCCTCTTGAGGTCTTCTATAGACAGAAGGCCTCTTAAGGTCTTCTATAGACAGAAAACCTCTTGATGTGTTCAATAGACAGAAGACCATTTGATGTGTTCTATAGACAGAAGACCATTTGAGGTCTTCTTTAGATAGACGACATATTGAGGCCTTCTTTAGACAGAAGACATCTTGAGGTCTTCTATAGACAGAAGACCCCTTGAGGTCTTCTATAGACAGAAGACCTCTTGAGGTCTTCTATAGACAGAAGCCCTCTTGAGGTCTTCTATAGACAGGAGACCTCTTGAGGTTTTCTATAGACAGAAGTCCTCTTGAGGTCTTCTATAGACAGAAGACCTCTTGATGTCTTCCGTAAACAGAAGGCCTCTTGAGGTCTTCTATAGACAGAAGACCTTTTGAGGTCTTCTATAGACTGAAGACCTCTTGAGGTCTTCTATAGACAGGAGACCTCTTGAGGTTTTCTATAGACAGAAGGCCTCTTGAGGTCTTCCTTAGACAGAAGGCCTCTTGAGATCTTCTATAGACAGAAGACCTCTAGAGGTCTTCTATAGACTGAAGACCTCTTGAAGTCTTCTATAGACAGAAGACCTATAGACAGAAGCCCTCTTGAGGTCTTCTATAGGCAGAAGACCTCTTGAGGTCTTTTATAGACAGAAGACCTCTTGAGGTCTTCTATAGACAGAAGACCTCTTGGGGTCTTCTATGTACAATGGACCTCTTGTGGTCTTCTATAGACATAAGACCTCTTGCGATATTCAGCAGACCTCTTGAGGTCTTCTACAGACAGGAGACCTCTTGGTCTTCATTAGACAAAAGCGGACCACTTTTTGTGTGTTATATACAAAAGAGGACCTTTTGCGGTCATTTAACACAACAGAAGACCACTTGTGGTTCTCTAGGGAACAGACAACAGAAACTTCTTGAGGTCTTTTATAGACAGAAAAATATTTCTTGAGATTTGCACATCTTGAGGTCTTTTAAAGAAAACAGAAACCTCTTTAGGTCTTTTATAGACAGCAGAATACTTCTTGAGATCTGGACATCTTGAGGTTTGCTTGTGACAGGTCTTCTATAGACAACCGAAGACCTCTTGGGATCTCCTTTAGACAACAGAAGATCACTGACTGACATAAGACATATAGAGGTTTTCTATTGACAACAGAAGATATCCTGAAGTTTTCTATAGAAAAAAAAGAAAATCCCTTAAGGTTTTCTAAAGACAACAGAAGACTTCTTGAGGTCTTATATAGACAAAAGATGACATATTCAGGTCTTCTATAAACAACAAAAGACCTATTAAGGTTTTCTATAGGTAACTGACTAAGCCATTTTGAGGTCTTCTATAGTCAACCGAAGACCTGTTAAGGCATTTCATAGACAACAGGTCTTGAGGTCTTTCATGGATAAAAGAAGACCTCTTAAGGTATTCTATAGATAAAAGAAGACCTCTGGAAGTATTCCATAGGTAACAAAAGACATCTTGAAGTATTCTATAGGCATCATAAGACCTTTTTGAGGTATTCTATAGGCAAAAGAAGACCACTTGGGGTGTTCTATAGACAAAGAAACACCACTTTAAGTCTTCTAGACACAGAAGAAGACAATTTGAAGTCTCCTCGACACAAAAGGAAACAATTTTGGTCTTCTAGAGACAAGAGAAGACGTCTTGAGAATAAAAGACCTCTTAATGTCTTCTAAAGGCAAAAGATACCTCTTTAGGTCTTCTATAGACCGCAGTAGACCTTTTGTGATCTTCTTTAGAACGAAGACATCTTGAGGTTTTCTATAGAAGGATTATTTATTGAGCTCTTCTATAGAAAAAATACCTCTTGAGATCTCCTTTAGGTCTTCTCTTCTGTTGTCTCTTAACAGCAGAACCTATTGATGTAGTCTAGAGAGCTAGTGAAGTCTCCTTTAGACAACAGAAGACCTAGTTAGATCTTCTGAAGGCCACAGAAGCCTTCTTAGGTCTTCTATAGATAACAGAAGCCCTATTGAAGTCTTCCAAAGACATCAGAAGACCTCTAGAGGTCCTTCTTGAAAATCAGATGACTTCTCAATGTGCTCTATAGATAAAAGAAGATTTATTGAGTTCTTCAATAGGCAATAGAAAACCTCTTGAAATTCTTAGGTCTTCTATAGGCCTTATTTTAGATGGCCTTTCTCTACAAGACCAAACAGTTTTCTCTAGAAGACAAAAATTCTTCTTCATAAAAGCATGAAATATTATAGGATCACACAAGTTTTCCCAACAAATGACCAGAGATGGTTACTATAGGGTATTTAAAATTGTCCTACTGAATGCCAGAAAATCTTATTAACAAAGCACAGAAGGACTTCTTACAGAATTTAAAAAGGTCTCATAAGAGAATTCAACAAGAACTTTATGAAGGCTATAAAGGCCTCGGTACGTTTCTGATACAATAAAAATAAAAGAATAAAAAAGTACGAACCAATTTCGTACTAGATTGCCTTTTTTCTGTATTCTTTTATTTTTATTATGACGGAAATGAAGCAAGGCAAGAATACCAGGCAACGTGGTTGCTTATGTTCCCAGGCCTTAAATTCTTCTTATGTAAGCCTACAAGTTGTTCTCAAAGAAGACTGTGCTGTCTTCTTAAGGAACACTACAAAGTCTTCTATATAAAATAGAAAGATATTATTTGGGTTCTAAAGAAGCTTTTGAAGATTCCGTTAAAAAAGAACTGGCGTTGGAATACCAGGCAGACTTCCTATAGAATATCAAAAGATACAGATTATCTGATAATCTTTTTAGAGGAGACCATGGTTGCACATTTAGTTGCTTAGATGGTATTCATATTAACGCCAAGAGTAGTTTCCTAGCGAAGCCCGAAAGAAGTTTTTTTTATAAAATACCAGAAATAATGCAGCTTAAACTAACTTAAACATATTTGATGCATACATTAAGGGCGTGTTTTATCATACTGAAAAATATATGTTGTTTAAAAGATGATCAATACTGCGTAGCAAAATTACAAACATTCCCTTCAATGCCATCTTCTTTAACAAAATTGTCACAACATCATTTTGAAAATACCTGTTTAAATAACAAAATTCGATTTTCTGGCAATTTTTCTACGCATTTTTTTCTGCCGATTATTATTCACGGCATGCAAAATCACAACGAAATGTCAAATATTTTCGTGTTGTTTTTTCGAACATTTTTTGTTGCCATTCGGGACAACTTAGATAGAATATAAAACAAAGAGAAATGAAAAGAACTGAAAAAACTTGGCTAAAAACATGACTACGTGAAAAACGTCAAAGCTTACAACGCTGACAGCTTAGAACAGGCGAAGGCTGCGAGCAGTGTAAAAAAAGTACTCAACTAACCTTACTAGAAAGATCGAAATGAAAGGTGAAACTGTGTTTTCAAGGATAAAACGTAACTTTGAAATTTTATGGCAATGAATGTGAATTGATGATGCCCTACCAGGGGTGCTTCTATAGACCCTTTCTGAAAGAACGGGTGCTTCTGTAGACCCGTTTTGAAAAAGAGTGCTGCTGTCAACCCTTTCTGAAAAAGAGTGCTTCTGTAGACCCTTTCTGAAAAAAAGGTTGCTTCTATAGACCCTTCTTTAAAGAAAGGGTGCATCTTTAGACCTTTTTTGAAAGAAAAGCTGCTTCTATATAGACTCTTTTTGAAACAAAGGGTGTTAGACCCTTTCTGAAAGAACGGGTGCTTCTATAGACCCTTTTTGAAAGAAAGGGAGCTTCTATAGACATTTTCTGAAAGAAAGGGTGCTTCTATAGACCCTTTCTGAAAGAAAGGCTGCTTCTATAGACCCTTTTTGAAAGAAAGGCTGCTTCTATAGACCCTTTTTGAAAGAAAGGCTGCTTCTATAGACCCTTTCTGAAAGAAAGGCTGCTTCTATAGACCCTTTCTGAAAGAAAGGGTGCTTTGTTAGACCCTTTCTGGAAGAAAGGGTGCTTTGTTAGACCCTTTCTGAAAGAAAGAGTGCTTTGTTAGACCCTTTCTGAAAAAAAGGGTGCTTTGTTAGACCCTTTCTGAAAAAAGGGTGCTTTGTTAGACCCTTTCTGAAAAAAGGGTGCTTTGTTAGACCCTTTCTGAAAAAAGGGTGCTTTGTTAGACCCTTTCTGAAAGAAAGGGTGCTTTGTTAGACCCTTTCTGAAAGAAAGGGTGCTTTGTTAGACCCTTTCTGAAAGAAAGAGTGCTTTGTTAGACCCTTTCTGAAAAAAAGGGTGCTTTGTTAGACCCTTTCTGAAAAAAGGGTGCTTTGTTAGACCCTTTCTGAAAAAAGGGTGCTTTGTTAGACCCTTTCTGAAAAAAGGGTGCTTTGTTAGACCCTTTCTGAAAGAAAGGGTGCTTTGTTAGACCCTTTCTGAAAGAAAGGGTGCTTCTATAGACCCTTTTTGAAAGAAAGGGTGCTTCTATAGACCCTTTTTAAAAGAAAGGGTGCTTCTATAGACCCTTTCTAAAAGAAACGGTGCTTCTACAGACCATTTCTAAAAGAAACGGTGCTTCTACAGACCATTTCTTAAGAAAAGGGTGCTTCTACAGACCATTTCTTAAGGAAAGGGTGCTTTGTTTGACCCTTTCTGAAAGAAAGGGTGCTTCTATTGACCCTTTCTGAAAGAAAGGTTTCTGAAAGAAAGGGTGCTTCTATAGACCCTTTCTGAAAGAAAGGTTTCTGAAAGAAAGGGTGCTTCTATAGACCCTTTTTGAAAGAAGGGGTGCTTCTATAGACCCTTTTTTAAAGAAAGGGTTCTTCTATAGACCTTTCTGAAAGAAAGGGTGCTTCTATAGACCATTTCTTAAGGACAGGGTGCTTCTATAGACCATTTCTTAAGGACAGGGTGCTTCTATAGACCATTTCTTAAGGAAAGGGTGCTTCTATAGACCATTTCTAAAGAAAGGGTGCTTCTACAGACAACTTCTTAAGGAAAGGGTGCTTCTATAGCCCATTTCTGAAAGAAAGGGTGCTTCTATAGACCATTTCTTAAGGACAGGGTGCTTCTATAGACCATTTCTTAAGGAAGGGGTGCTTCTATAGACCATTTCTAAAGAAAGGGTGCTTCTACAGACCATTTCTTAAGGAAAGGGTGCTTCTATAGACCATTTCTTAAAGAAAGGGTGTTTCTATAGACCAATTTTGAAAGAAAGGGTGTTTCTATAGACCAATTTTGAAAGAAAGGGTGTTTCTATAGACCAATTTTGAAAGAAAGGGTGTTTCTATAGACCAATTTTGAAAGAAAGGGTGTTTCTATAGACCAATTTTGAAAGAAAGGGTGTTTCTATAGACCAGTTTTGAAAGAAAGTGTGCTTCTGAAGACCTTTCTGAAAGAAAGGGTGCTTCGACAGACCCATTTTGAAAGAAGGGGTGCTTCTATAGACCCTATCTGGAAGAAAGGGTGCTTCTATAAATCCTTTCTGAAAGAAAGGGTGTTTTTACTCCCCCTCTATTCTGAGAAAGATGTGTTAAAGAAGAATGCTCTGTATTGACTCTGGTAGCAACATAGTTTTTGTTTAGTCCTTGTTACAACTGTAGGGTACCTTCCACTATGTTTTCAGTTTCAACGTTACTGGAATTTAAAACTGATTTTGAAACATGACCAAAATAATAAGGGACATAACAACCGAAAAAAAAAACAATGAAAAGGTGATGATGTACCAAAATGTTATTTCTGGAAAAAAGTCTTTAAAAGCAAGGTAAATACTTCACCGAAAAATGGTGTTGAAAATTAAAATGCTTGGCCATGCAGGGATAGAAGTCAGCAGTACTGGGTTTAAAATAACAACATAAGCTGAAAAAAATCCTCCTGGGAGTAGTTACGTTTTGCTATTTATTAACTTCTGGACGGAAGAAGGAAACTTTCCTTGATTGGTTGTTTCGTAATAAACAATTCTCAGAAAACCTTTAAACATAAGTTTGCCACATTCCAAAAGTTGTTCAAAGCTGCTTACAATAATAAATTTCATTTAACTGCAAAGGCCATTACCGGTAGATGATAGCAACAATACTACCCCCCTCTCTCTCCCAAAAAAACAATCAATATGTTGTTTTGCAAAGTTTATAACATGCAGCAGACGTTCTTCATCTTCTACACAAGAAACATATGATGATGATGATGTTCTGTGATCTGGGAGACACTCTGGAATCCGTTTAAATAGCTGTTCATCAAACCGGAAATGTATGCGATACGAGTTCAAAAACTACTAACTGAAACTACTACAACAGTGTTCAATACCTTATAATCGACTGAAGAAGAGAAAAGGAAGAGACCCCTCAACAACTCTTTAGACACACGCACAATGCACTCAAACATGAACACACACGCCCGCCCGAACATTGATATCTTGTCTACTGACATCCTTATTCCGAAGAATATGTTCTCGTGTGTTATGTTCAAAAACACGTTCTTCTCCATTTAAGATTGCATTGCATACTTTTGGGCATCCGTAATGCATTTGTATGCAGTGTAGTGCTGTGTTGGTATGCGAATGCATGGATTTTTGTTTCTGCATAAATGTGCATATGTATGTGTCCGTGTGTGTGTGTGTAAAGTTTCTATATGCCAAAGACATGCTTGAATCCCATGTCTACGTGTAGTGTGAGTTGCTTGAGTTGGTATCTATGCCATTTTATTTCCATGCATTTTCCTAATGAAGTGTATCAACAGCGGCAGCACCAGCAGCAGCAGAGTTAGCATCAGTATCAGCAACATAACAGCGGAGTATTAGCTTAAGACTTGATTACTTGCATACCAATAAGATTTTGACTACAGTTCTTGCATGTTGAAGCTGTTAAAGGTACATATGCATAGTTTCACACACAAACACACGGAGACACATACTTTTATACACACTACTGCATATGTGCATATGTTTGAATAAATGAAAAGTTTCCTCTGATTGGCTTGATGCGACTTGGCAAATGAGTAGAAACATATTAATAACTTTTTATACAAGCAATGCGATTGGGACAAGAAGAGAAAAAAGTTGTTACCACAGACAGAAAGGATCGACAGAAGCACCTTTTCTAACAGAATGAGTCCACAGAATCACCCTTTTTTACAGAAAGGGTCCACAGAAGAACCATTTCTTAATAAAAGGGTTCACAGAAGCATCCTTTGTTACAGAAAGGGTCCACAGAAACACTTTTTCTTGTAGAAAAGGTACACAGAAACACTCTTTTTACCGAAACGTTCCACAGAAGAATCCTTTCTTACAGAAAGGGTCCACAGATGCACCATTTGTTCCTGAAAAGGTATACAGAAGCACCCTTTCTAACAGAACGGGTCCACAGAAGCACCCTTTCTTAGAGAAAGGGTTTACGGAAGCACTCTTTTTACCGAAATGGTCCACAGAAGCACCCGTTCTTACAGAAAGGCTTCACAGAAGCACCTTTTCCTACCGAAAGGGTCCATAGAAGCACCTTTTCCTGCCGAAAGGGTCCATAAAAACACCCTTTTTTACAGAAAGGGTCCACCGAAGCACCCCTTCTTAAAGAAAGGGTTCACAGAAGCATCCTTTGTTACAGAAAGGGTCCACAAAAGGACCTTTTCTTGCCGAAAGGGAACCCAGAATCACTCTTTTTAACGAAACGCTCCACAGAAGAACCCTTTCTTATAGAAAGGATCGACAGAAGCAACCTTTCTTACAGAAAGGTTCCACAGGAGGACCCCTTTTTACAGAAAGGGTCCACAGGAGAAATTTTTTTTACAGCAAATGTCCCCGGAAGCACCATTTCTTAGAGAAAGGGTCTAAGGAAGCACTCTTTTCTTGAGAAAGGGTCTAAGGAAGCACTCTTTCTTTGAAAAAGGGTCTAAGGAAGCACTCTTTCTTTGAGAAAGGGTCAAAAGAAGCACTGTTTCTTTGATAAAGGGTCCAAGGAAGCACCCTTTCTTTGAGAATGGGTCTAAGAAGCACCCTTTCTTTGAGAATTGGTCTAAATAAGCACCATTTATTTGGGAAAGGGCCTAAGGAAGTACCCTTTCTTTGAGAAAATGTCTATGGAAGCACCCTTTGTTTGAGAAAGGGTCTACGGAAGCACCCTTTCATTGAGAAAGGGTCTAAAGAAGCACCCTTTCTTTGAGAAAGGGTCTATAGAATTATCCTTTCTTAGAGAAAGGGTCTATAGAATTATCCTTTCTTAGAGAAAGGGTCTAAGGAAGCACCCTTTCTTTGAGAAAGAGTCTAAGGAAGCACCCTTTCTTTGAGAAAGGGTCTAAGGAAGCACCCTTTCTTTGAGAAAGGGTCTAAGGAAGCACCCTTTCTTTGAGAAAGAGTCTAAGGAAGCACCCTTTCTTTGAGAAAGGGTCTAAGGAAGCACCCTTTCTTTGAGAAAGGGTCTAAGGAAGCACCCTTTCTTCGAGAAAGGGTCTAAGGAAGCACCCTTTCTTTGAGAAAGGGTCTAAGGAATCACCCTTTGTTAGAGAAAGGGTATATAGAAACACCCTTTGTTAGAGAAAGGGTCTATAGAAGCACCCTTTGTTAGAGAAAGGGTATATAGAAGCACCCTTTGTTAGAAAAAGGGTCTATACAAGCACCCTTTGTTAGAGAAAGGGTCTAAAGAAGCATCCTTTCTTTGAGAAAGGGTCTATAGGAACACTTTTCCTTAGAGAAATGGTCAATAGAATTATCCTTTCTTAGAGAAAGGGTCTAAGGAAGCACCCTTTCTTTGAGAAGGGGTGTAAGGAATCACCCTTTGTTAGAGAAAGGGTATATAGAAACACCCTTTGTTAGAGAAAGGGTCTATAGAAGTACCCTTTGTTAGAGAAAGGGTATAAAGAAGCACCCTTTGTTAGAGAAAGGGTCTATACAAGCACCCTTTGTTAGAGGAAGGGTCTAAAGAAGCACCCTTTCTTTGAGAAAGGGTCTATAGGAGCACTTTTCCTTAGAGAAATGGTCTATAGAATTATCCTTTCTTAGAGAAAGGGTCTAAGGAAGCACCCTTTCTTTGAGAAAGGGTCTAAGGAAGCATCCTTTCCTTGAGAAAGGGTCTAAGGAAGCACTCTTCCTTTGAGAAAGGGTCTAAGGAAGCACCCTTTGTTAGAGAAAGGGTATATAGAAACACCCTTTGTTAGAGAAGGGGTCTATAGAAGCACCCTTTGTTAGAGAAAGGGTATATAGAAGCACCCTTTGTTAGAGAAAGGGTCTATAAAAGCACTCTTTGTTAGAGAAAGGGTCTATAGAAGCCCCCTTTCATAGAGAAAGGGTCTCAGGAAGCCCCCTTTCTTTGGGAAAGGTCAAAGGAAGCACCCTTTCTTTGGGAAAGGCTCTAAGGAAGCACCCTTTCTTTGGGAAAGGCTCTAAGGAAGCACCCTTCCTTTGGAAAAGGGTCTAAGGAAACACCCTTCCTTTGGAAAAGGGTCTAAGGAAACACCCTGCCTTTGGAAAAGGGTCTAAGAAAGCACCCTTTCTTAGAGAAAGGGTCTATAGAAGCACCCTTTCTTAGAGAAAGGGTATATAGAAGCACCCTTTCTTAGAGAATAGGTCTATAGAAGCACCCTTTCTTAGAGAAAGGGTCTACAGAAGCACCCTTTTCTTAAAGAAAGGGTCTACAGAAGCACCCTTTTCTTAAAGAAAGGGTCTATAGAAGCACCCTTTCTTAGAGGAAAGGTGTATAAAGCACCCTTTCTTAGAGGAAGAGGTTATAGATTCACCCTTTCTTTCAGAAAGTGGTTATAGAAGCATATTTTCTTTCAGAAAGGGGTTATAGAAGCACACTTCTTGCAGAAAGGTTTGTAGAATCACTCATTCTTTCAGCAAGGTTTGTAGAATCACTCATTTTTTCAGCAAAGTTTGTAGAATCACTCATTCTTTCAGCAAGGTTTGTAGAATCACTCATTCTTTCAGCAAGGTTTGTAGAATCACTCTTTTTTTCAGCAAGGTTTGTAGAATCACTCATTCTTTCAGCAAGGTTTGTAGAATCACTCATTCTTTCAGAAAGGGGCTGTAGAGGAACCTTTTATTTCAGAAAGGGACTGTAGAGGAACCCTTTATTTCAGAAAGGGACTGTAGAGGAACACTTTATTTCAGAAAGGGATTGTAGAAGCACCCTTTCTCTGAGAAAGGGTTTGTAGAAGCACCCTTTCTCTGAGAAAGGGATTGTAGAAGCACTCTTTCCCTGAGAAGGGGATTGTAGGAGCACCTTTCTCTGTGAAGTGGATTGTAGAAGCACCCTTTCTCTGAGAAAGGGATTGTAGAAGCATCCTTTCTCTGAGAAAGGGTCTAAGGAAGCGCCATTTTTTGAGAAATGTTCTAAGGAAGCATAAACTCTTCTTCTTACAAATCCGTTTGTCCTGTTATGTTTGTCCAGGAGGATATTCTTGTTGGCAATATGAGCCAACATTTGGTTCCCTTTTCGTTTTTGAAATATAACGTAATATTTGTCATGCCACCTATTGAACACCCTTTCCCTATGACATAAAACTTTACTATTACATGATTTACTATTACTGCTGTTGCTTGTATTACAACTACTTTGTAACTTTAGATATGTTCAGTTGATGTCGTTGTTTTTTCTGTTTTTCATCTTCTCCCCTTCTTCTCATCTTTTTAGCTCATCAGCAGCTGTAACCTCCCATAGCAACCTTTAAACATTGTATGATAGGGTAATTTTAAGTTAAGTTTTAGTTTTTTTTTTCATCAGCAGCAACATCTATTTTCGTTTAGAGTTACAAAATAATATTGATTGAAAGCTGAAAGTAGAGATGAACAAAAAATGCAATGGAATTTTATTTCCCTGCACAAAAAAGTCAATTTCTTACGAAAATGTTTTGAAAATTTAATCAAGGATAATGGTATGTTACGGCAAGGAATTTAAGGAATTTTTCAAGAAAGTTATTTGTTTTTTTTTCTTCAAGGAAAAATTAAACTTAAGTTTAGTATTATTAAATTGAAAGGTAGTTTTTTAATGAAGAAAGAACAGTAAGAACTAAGATCAATGAGCGGTGATTACAAATAATCCAAAAGGGAAAGGGGTAGGAACTTGTAATTATGGCCGAGGCTAAAAAGTGTTTAGTTTACAAACACATGCCCTTGTGTTCGAAAGGTAGCCGTACAAACCATTGCACCACGTAGGCTTCCTTGACTTCCTCAGGCTCTCTTCAGAGCTATAGAGGTTTTACTGTACCCCAATTTCATCCAAATCTATTTTTTTAATTGTTATTCAAAGAAAAATTTTAAAAATTTATTTCATATTAAAGAAGTGATTACTTTCCAGTTTCGGAGACAGGTTAGCCCGCTAGTCTTAAGCCTCAAAATAACCCTCTGAATTGTAAATAGTTTTATCAAAATTCTAAATAGTTTTTTGAGCAATATCTATGGTCACTCCGTAGAGAAACCTCCAGCCCCAGGCCAATATTATCCCCCTCAAAGAAAAAATTTTTTCTACTTCCCCCTTGTATTACTTCCCATACATTTAATTTTTTCTCTTCTTTCTTCTCCTCCTCCTTCTAAATCTTCTATACTTTCCATAATTATATTTGTACATAACTAATTCGTGTTAGTTGTTATTGTTATTATTGCCCAAGGAGTGACGACTCCTTCGAATTTCACCTTTTGTGAAATGTTTTTGAAAAACGAAAAATTATTCATTGGACACTTGAATAAATGATTCATGTATTCAAGATTTCTTCTGCTTCTTCTTGTGTGGCAGTACCACACAACAACACCTTCATACAAATCTAAGAAGTGGTTGGATTCATTTGAAGATTTTCTTGGAGATTTCAGAATTCATTAAAATTTTCAATTGCCATTTTAGGTAAATTGAAAGGAAAGTTATAAATAAATAAAAATATTAAATTAAAACCCAGTTGTTCAATAAATAGCAATTGTCTACTTTGACATAGGCATGTAAGTAGTTACTCATTGATCCTAGTTAATTTACACCCAAAAATGTCACACAAAATAGCCTATAGCTCACTTTTGTCACTGGAAATGGGCTTCCTTGTCTATCATGTCAATTCACTAGTTACAGGTAATGCGGCGTGTAATATATTGACTATTTTATAGACTACCGATGGATAGTGTAATAGACAATGTTTCTCTCTTGTAATCTCTTTTCAACATTATTTGTTTTTTTTTTAACAAAATAAAAAAAATATTCTGTCATTTTGTTTGTTTATTCATAATTAAAAAACTTATTGATGGGTTTGTTGCGAAAAAATTTAAGATACAAAATATAACGTGTTACCAGCTAAATCATAAGAAGGATGAATAATTTAAGAAGAATATTTATAATATATAAGTGGTAAGTATTGATACATATCTTGTCACAATTCATTATCGCGATATTTCATTAAACTTTTATACATTTTATTTCAGAAACTTTTGAATGATCTGAAGGACCCAGGAGAAAAACATTCCAAGGATCAAATAAACGTCAGTCGCTGAATCAAGTAGTCATACACTAGTTCCAGAATCAAGGATCAAGATCTGTATGTATACAAGATTATATTGTCCTTTGTAAAATATTTGCACTCCATGTATTAAAATAAAGTGTGGCTAATGCATATAACCCATTTATCTGACTTCAAGTTACTAGTATTTTTGGCTATCATTTCTGACTACCGAATTGACTGGTTACTCGTAATGCACTGAGGAGACAATTGTCTTTCACACGACTATCGAATTAGGTGGTTACTGGTAATGCGGTGAGGGGGCAATTGCCTTTCACATGACTATCGAATTGGCTGGTTACTGGTAATGCAGTGAGGGGACAATAGACCCCTTCCTATGACATCCCCATGTTAAATTCACCAGTCTATAACATTGCGAGTAGATTGGGTGGTAACTAGGGGTGTTTACCAGTAGCCAGCAAAATTGCTAGTTATTCCCTAGTTACCCGAACAACTGGGAAATAAGACAAATTCATACATACATACATACATACATACATACATACATAGGTATGTATATGTGCGAATGTATGTAAATGACATAAATATATATTTTTGACATAAGTAGAACAAAATAAAATACATATGTTATCTTAAAAATGCTGAGCTTCAGATTTGATACACTTGAGTGAAATTGCAAAACAGTAATTCTTGGAATTATTTTGCTTATGGAACATTCTTAAGAGACTTCTGCGAGAGCCATTAAGGAGCAAATGTGGTGAGAAATTGACACAAATATAAGTTTTAAAATTTTTTATTAGCATTTGGGTGTGAATATACGTTTTTCTATTGAAAACTCTCTATTCAGCCAGGCTGCTGGTATTCCTATTGGATATTCAGCCAGCCTGAATAGAAGTTTTCATATGGAAGAACATGACTGAACATAATATGATCCGTCAATATGGTATTTTATAAGAATACGTTTTGGTCTTCTACACGAATACATCCTGGTCTTCTCTGAGAAGACCTTCTCTTTTTTATGAAAAAAAAAGTCAAAGCCTTCCTACGGGAAAAAGTTCTTCTGTTCGTCTATTAGAAGTCCATCTGTTATTCTATGGGCAGACTTTAAGTCTTCTAGTGGCCTTTAACAAGTCTTTTCTTCTCTCAATGAAAAGACCTGTAGAAGTATAGAGTCTTTATGGACGATTATCTAATCTTCCCTGAGAATACCTTGTAGTCTTCTATAAAACAAACTTTTGGTCTTCTATGAGAAAATCTTCCGGCCTTCTATGAAGAAATACTGACCATCCATCAAGAGACTTTATTTTCTTCTATGTTATTACACTCTGTTGTTCTTCTTTAAGTGGCGAATTCAGGAAAACATCTATTCAGCAGGCTGATAGAGTTTTCTCAATGGAATAGATATTTCCCATAGGAAAAAATTCCTTCAGCTTAGTTGGATCAATAGGAAAACCATCTGTTCTGCCTTGCTACAAGCGTAGGGTTTCCCTAACAAGATCATTTATTCAGACCGGTTGACCTTCTAGTCGTCTATAAAGGTGACCTATTGCTCGTCTATAAAGTCTCTCTCCTGTTCAACCGTAATGTTTCCCTTCTGGTTGTATGTATAGACTCCCTCCAGCTCGTCTCTAAATACGTGCTACAGCTAGGCTATAAAGACGTGCTAGAGCTCGTCTATAAAGACGTGCTAGAGCTCGTCCATAAAGACGTGCTACAGCTCGTCTAAAAAGACGTGCTATAGCTCGTCTAAAAATACGTGCTATAGCTCGTCTATAAAGACGTGCTACAGCTCATCTATAAAGACGTGCTACAGCTCGTCTACAAAGACGTGCTACAGCTCGTCTATATATACGTGCTACAGCTCGTCTATAAAGACGTGCTACAGCTCGTCTATAAAGACGTGCTACAGCTCGTCTATAAAGACGTGCTACAGCTCGTCTATAAAGACGTGCTACAGCTCGTCTATAAAGACGTGCTCCAGCTCGTCTATAAAGACGTGCTCCAGCTCGTCTATAAAGACGTGCTACAGCTCGTCTATAAAGACGTGCTACAGCTCGTCTATAAAGACGTGCTACAGCTCGTCTATAAAGACGTGCTCCAGCTCGTCTATAAAGACGTGCTCCAGCTCGTCTATAAAGACGTGCTCCAGCTCGTCTATAAAGACGTGCTACAGCTCGTCTACAAAGACGTGCTACAGCTCGTCTACAAAGACGTGCTACAGCTCGTCTATATATACGTGCTACAGCTCGTCTATAAAGACGTGCTCCAGCTCGTCTATAAAGACGTGCTCCAGCTCGTCTATAAAGACGTGCTACAGCTCGTCTATAAAGACGTGCTCCAGCTCGTCTATAAAGACGTGCTACAGCTCGTCTATAAAGACGTGCTACAGCTAGTCTATAAAGACGTGCTCCAGCTCGTCTATAAAGACGTGCTACAGCTCGTCTATAAAGACGTGCTCCAGCTCGTCTATAAAGACGTGCTACAGCTCGTCTATAAAGACGTGCTCCAGCTCGTCTATAAAGACGTGCTACAGCTCGTCTATAAAGACGTGCTACAGCTCGTCTATAAAGACGTGCTACAGCTCGTCTATAATGACGTGCTACAGCTCGTCTATAAAGACGTGCTACAGCTCGTCTATAAAGACGTGCTACAGTTCATCTTATAGATGACCTACAGCTCATCTATAAAGACGACCTACAGCTCGTCTATAAAGACAACCTACAGCTCGTCTATAAAGACCTCCTACAGCTCGTCTATAAAGACGACCTACAGCTCGTCTATAAAGACGTGCTACAGCACGTCTATAAAGACGTGCTACAGCTCGTCTATAAAGACGTGCTACAGCTCGTCTATAAAGACGTGCTCCAGCTCGTCTATAAAGACGTGCTCCAGCTCGTCTATAAAGACGTGCTCCAGCTCGTCTATAAGACGTGCTACAGCTCGTCTATAAAGACGTGCTACAGGTAGTCTATAAAGACGTGCTCCAGCTCGTCTATAAAGACGTGCTACAGCTCGTCTATAAAGACGTGCTCCAGCTCGTCTATAAAGACGTGCTACAGCTCGTCTGTAAAGACGTGCTACAGCTCGTCTATAAAGACGTGCTACAGCTCGTCTATAAGGACGTGCTACAGCTCGTCTATAAAGACGTGCTACAGCTCGTCTATAAAGACGTGCTACAGCTCGTCTAAAAAGACGTGATACAGCTCGTCTATAAAGACGTGCTACAGATCGTCTATAAAGACGTGCTACAGCTCGTCTATAAAGACGTTCTACAGATCGTCTATAAAGACGTGCAACAGCTCGTCTATAAAGACGTGCTACAGCTCGTCTATAAAGACGTGCTACAGCTCGCCTATAAAGACGTGCTACAGCTCGCCTATAAAGACGTGCTACAGCTCGTCTATAAAGACGTGCTACAGCTCGTCTATAAAGACGTGCTACAGCTCGTCTATAAAGACGTGCAACAGCTCGTCTATAAAGACGTGCTACAGCTCGTCTATAAAGACGTGCTACAGCTCGTCTATAAAGACGTGCTACAGCTCGTCTATAAAGACGTGCTACAGCTCGTCTATAAAGACGTGCTACAGCTCGTCTATAAAGACGTGCTACAGCTCGTCTATAAAGACGTGCTACAGCTCGTCTATAAAGACGTGCTACAGCTCGTCTATAAAGACGTGCTACCGCTCGCCTATAAAGACGTGCTACAGCTCGTCTATAAAGACGTGCTACCGCTCGCCTATAAAGACGTGCTACAGCTCGTCTATAAAGACGTGCTACAGCTCGTCTATAAAGACGTGCTACAGCTCGTCTATAAAGACGTGCTACAGCTCGTCTATAAAGACGTGCTACAGCTCGTCTATAAAGACGTGCTACAGCTCGTCTATAAAGACGTGCTACAGCTCGTCTATAAAGACGTGCTACAGCTCGTCTATAAAGACGTGCTACAGCTCGTCTATAAAGACGTGCTACAGCTCGTCTATAAAGACGACCTAAAGCTCGTCTATAAAGATGAACTAAAGCTCGTCTATAAAGACGAACTAAAGCTCGTCTATAAAGACGAACTAAAGCTCGTCTATAAAGACGACCTAAAGCTCGTCTATAAAGACGACCTAAAGCTCGTCTATAAAGACGACCTAAAGCTCGTCTATAAAGACGAACTAAAGCTTGTCTATAAAGACGACCTAAAGCTCGTCTATAAAGACGAACTAAAGCTCGTCTATAAAGACGACCTAAAGCTCGTCTATAAAGACGACCTAAAGCTCGTCTATAAAGACGACCTAAAGCTCGTCTTTAAAGACGTGCTACAGCTCGTCTATAAAGACGTGCTACAGCTCGTCTATAAAGACGTGCTACAGCTCGTCTATAAAGACGTGCTACAGCTCGTCTATAAAGACGTGCTACAGCTCGTCTATAAAGACGTGCTACAGCTCGTCTATAAAGACGTGCTACAGCTCGTCTATAAAGACGTGCTACAGCTCGTCTATAAAGACGTGCTACCGCTCGCCTATAAAGACGTGCTACAGCTCGTCTATAAAGACGTGCTACCGCTCGCCTATAAAGACGTGCTACAGCTCGTCTATAAAGACGTGCTACAGCTCGTCTATAAAGACGTGCTACAGCTCGTCTATAAAGACGTGCTACAGCTCGTCTATAAAGACGACCTAAAGCTCGTCTATAAAGATGAACTAAAGCTCGTCTATAAAGACGAACTAAAGCTCGTCTATAAAGACGAACTAAAGCTCGTCTCTAAAGACGACCTAAAGCTCGTCTATAAAGACGACCTAAAGCTCGTCTATAAAGACGACCTAAAGCTCGTCTATAAAGACGTGCTACAGCTCGTCTATAAAGACGACCTAAAGCTCGTCTATAAAGACGAACTAAAGCTTGTCTATAAAGACGACCTAAAGCTCGTCTATAAAGACGAACTAAAGCTCGTCTATAAAGACGACCTAAAGCTCGTCTATAAAGACGACCTAAAGCTCGTCTTTAAAGCTCGTATATAAAGACGTGCTACAGCTCGTCTATAAATACGACGTTCAGCTCGTCTATAAAGACGACCTTCAGCTCATCTATAACTACTCGTTTCAGCTCTTCTATGAAGACTCGCATCAGTCCGTATATAAAGTCTCCCTTTGGATCTTCTATAAAGGTTATTTTGCTATAGCCTTCATCTGTCCTATAAAAAATCCCTTCCGGTCGTTTTTAAATTTTCTTTTTCTGTAGCCTATAAAGACTCCCTTGTGAGGTCTATAGAGACTACTTTTCTATAGCCCATAAAGACTACCTTCAGGTGGAATATATGCTTTCCATTGAAACCCTTATTTATTCAGATTGAATGAAAATTTTTACTGGGTTATATCGGAAACTTGTCCTCCACAAATCACAATTTTCTTTCATTACTTTTTGTGCTGAAATGTCAAAATACTTTTCATGAAATAAATATTATTAAATATGAAACCTGAAGAATATCCAAGGTAAAGTTCTTATGAAACTCCGTCCAAGTACCTTTTTATAATTTAATTTGTTTTTGCAGAACACGGGATGCTGCCACTGAAACTTCTTTTATCGATATTCTGGCTTCAACTTCGAATTTCACCACCTTTTCAGATGATAGTCGGGAAATCTTAACAGATATTCGTGGTAGCCGAAGACCAGAAGTTCGTAATGTAGCCACTGAAACCGATTTCCCCACGGTAACAAGTCTTACGATTTCCATAACCACAACGGATATAGATGTGGATTATTCAAGTGATATTGTGGCCGAGGAGAGGGCCATTACAAGGAAAGGTAAATATAACTCATTGGTGGCTGAGACTGATAGCAGCTTTCTGGTTACGAGACCATACCAGAGGTATACCTCGTGAGAGTATATTTTTGACTGTGGTTTCCAAAATGTACCAGTGGTCGGAGCCACAGAAAAATAGGAGCTTCAGATGGTGCTCCAGGCTAAACCAAAATTGGTCGCCAGTTACCAGTCCGGTGTTGCGAGCGTCGTGGGATTATGCATTCAAGGCAGGAACCCACGTAAATCATCACCTTATTTTGTGTTTTTTTTTTCAGATTCATTACTTCATTATGCTGCATCCAGTTCCGCAAGTTCCACTGATGAGGACAATGAGGTGACAAGTCCACAGTTCACTCTTAAGTCTAGCAAATCTCAGCATGTGCGTAAGGCATTTAGTTCAAGCGACGAAGATGTTGGCAGGAGTCTGGGAAATTCGAATTTGGAGAAAGGAAATGCTTTTGTAAACTTCGAATATTCAGATACTTTTGAAATGCCGTTTCATTTGTTTCGGCTTCTTTCAGGTCTATATGGTCATCCCTCCCGATGGTGGTTATGGTTGGTTCATTATGTTTATTTCATTTTGGTGTCAAGTGGTGGTGGATGGTATTATTTTTGGTGTAGGTGTTATACTACCTCATATTGCTGAGGAGTTTCAGATTCCCGGATCCAAGGTCATTCTGGTGGCCTCAATGCAAGTTGGTGGGTACAGTTGGGGAAATAGTTCATTACGTTTGTTTTAAGAGATATTTCTTTAGGCTTCTATTTCCTAGCTGGCACAGTTTCAAGTGCCTTCATCAACAAGTATGGTTTCCGTCCGGTGGCTTTGGCAGGATGTTTACTTTCCATTGCCGTTTTGACTTTGGCCACATTTACTACGAATTTGTCAATGATGATTTTGTTTTATAGCATCTTGGGTAAGACAATGATCACCTCCTGTGCTGTGGGTAGGCTACTGTCAAAGATCTTGTATACTGATTTGTTTTTTTTATCTGCTTTCCAGGTGGTCCTGGTCTCAGCATGGTTTGGGTTTCTTCCCAGTTGATTATTGGCTATTATTTTGAAAAATATCGTCCCATTGCCAATGGCATATCTTGTTCGGGAGCTGGTGCGGGTATCATGATGTTTGCCTACATGAATAATGTTCTGATTACGCAGCTGGGCTGGCGTAATCTAATGAGGCTGCATGTGGCCTTTCTGCTGTTAGTTTTCCTGATGGGCCTGACATTTGTGGAAGTGGCGCCCACAAAGATTGGAAGGGTTAAAGAGGTACGAAAAACAAAATGCAGTAAGCATTGAAATCGGCATTAATAGTTACGTTGTAATGTTTTTTTTCTTATAGATGTCCTGGGAAGATTCCGAAACCGACTCCCATGATATTCTAACAGAGATGACCAAATATTCCCGTTATTCCTTAAGAACACAAACGGATATTTATGAACTGGATAAAGATTTTGAGGATGTGTTAAGTAAGATTGACAGGCCCTAAAAGTTCCAAGCTCAAAAAGAAATATGTTATCCTATATCCCCCATAGAGAAAATCGAAACCCCAATTGTCCAGCCACCGATTTCACAAAGTTGTTGCTCAAAATGCCGGCACCATTGTTGTCCTTGCTTCCAAAATTATTTGCTAAGAAAGCAAGAGGCCAAAGCTCAGGAAGCCATGACAAAACACTACATCATACGCCAAGATCCCATGGAAAAGCAAGATCTCTTCTATATGGGACCACGAAGTGAAAGACACGATGCACGTCCCAGTCATGGTCGTCGCAAAACTGTAACATTTGGTGAATCAGATATGCGCACCATTTCTTTGGATGACATTGATCAAAATATTAATTCGGAACGAGTTGTGGACACCTTATCCCACATGGCTATTCACAAACAGATGTCGGATCAAAGGAAGTCCTACAAAGAATTGAAAGAGATAAAGAAATGTCCATTGTTGGAATTTTTAAAGCCCGGAAATTTATTACATCCTAAAATACGTAACGGTTTCCGCCTGCTATTCGATTTTCGTCTATTGGAGTTGCTGGAATTTCGTATCCTATTGGCATCGGCATTTTTGTTTCCAATGGGTTTTAATATTCCCTTCGTTTACTCAACAGGTGAGTAGAAATTATAGATGGAAAGTTGTTGAGAGTAAGAGAAAGCAAATGGACAAAAGAGAAGATTTCAGATTATTTTTACAGGCGATCATAAGGCCGAGTCTTTTTAGAAGTTTGGTAGGGTGTCGTTATAGCCGAGCTGAAGGTCGTCTTTACAGAGCAGCTTGAGAACGCCTTTATAGACGAGCTGAAGAGAGTGTAGTCTTTACAGGAGAACGAAGAGAGTCTTTATAGATGAACTAAAGGGAGTCTTTATAGACGAATAAGGAAGTCTTCGTAGGTGAACAGAAGGGAGTCTTTACAGACGCAGAGGAGGCAGTCTTCGCTAAAGAACAAAACAGTCTTTGTAGGCGAACAGAAGGGAGTCTTTACAGACGAGCAGAAGGGAGTCTTCATAGACGAAGAGAAGGAAGTCTTTAAAGGTGAACAGAAGGCAGTCTTAACAAACTTACGGAAGGGAGACTCTGTAGGAGAGCTGTGAAGGTCGTCTTTATAGACGAGCTGTGAAGGTCGTCTTTATAGACGAGCTGTGAAGGTCGTCTTTATAGACGAGCTGTGAAGGTCGTCTTTATAGACGAGCTGTGAAGGTCGTCTTTATAGACGAGCTGTGAAGGTCGTCTTTATAGACGAGCTGTGAAGGTCGTCTTTATAGACGAGCTGTGAAGGTCGTCTTTATAGACGAGCTGTGAAGGTCGTCTTTATAGACGAGCTGTGAAGGTCGTCTTTATAGACGAGCTGTGAAGGTCGTCTTTATAGACGAGCTGTGAAGATCGTCTTTATAGACGAGCTGTGAAGATCGTCTTTATAGACGAGCTGTGAAGGTCGTCTTTATAGATGAGCTGTGAAGGTCGTCTTTATAGACGAGCTGTGAAGGTCGTCTTTATAGACGAGCTGTGAAGGTCGTCTTTATAGACGAGCTGTGAAGGTCGTCTTTATAGACGAGCTGTGAAGGTCGTCTTTATAGACGAGCTGTGAAGGTCGTCTTTATAGACGAGCTGTGAAGGTCGTCTTTATAGACGAGCTGTGAAGGTCGTCTTTATAGACGAGCTGTGAAGGTCGTCTTTATAGACGAGCTGTGAAGGTCGTCTTTATAGACGAGCTGTGAAGGTCGTCTTTATAGACGAGCTGTGAAGGTCGTCTTTATAGACGAGCTGTGAAGGTCGTCTTTATAGACGAGCTGTGAAGGTCGTCTTTATAGACGAGCTGTGAAGGTCGTCTTTATAGACGAGCTGTGAAGGTCGTCTTTATAGACGAGCTGTGAAGGTCGTCTTTATAGACGAGCTAAGAAGGTCGTCTTTATAGACGAGCTAAGAAGGTCGTCTTTATAGACGAACTGTGAAGGTCGTCTTTATAGACGAGCTGTGCAGGTCGTCTACATATACGAGCTGTGAAAGTCGTCTACATAGACGAGCTGTGAAGGTCGTCTTTATAGACGAGCGGTGAAGGTCGTCTATATAGACGAGCGGTGAAGGTCGTCTATATAGACGAGCGGTGAAGGTCGTCTATATAGACGAGCGGTGAAGGTCGTCTATATAGACGAGCTGTGAAGGTCGTCTTTATAGACGAGTTGTGAAGGTCGTCTTTATAGACGAGCTGTGAAGGTCGTCTTTATAGACGAGCTGTGAAGGTCGTCTATATAGACGAGGTGTGAAGGTCGTCTTTATAGCTGAGCTGTGAAGGTCGTCTTTACAGACGAGCTGTGAAGGTCGTCTTTATAGACGAGTTGTGAAGGTCGTCTTTATAGACGAGCTGTGAAGGTCGTCTTTATAGACGAGTTGTGAAGGTCGTCTTTATAGACGAGCTGTGAAGGTCGTCTTTATAGACGAGCTGTGAAGGTCGAGCTGTGAAGGTCGTCTTTATAGACGAGCTGTGAAGGTCGAGCTGTGAAGGTCGTCTTTATAGACGAGCTGTGAAGGTCGTCTTTACAGACGAGCTGTGAAGGTCGTCTTTATAGACGAGCTGTGAAGGTCGTCTTTACAGACGAGCTGTGAAGGTCGTTTTTACAGACGAGCTGTGAAGGTCGTCTTTACAGACGAGCTGTGAAGGACGTCTTTATAGACGAGCTGTGAAGGTCGTCTTTATAGACGAGCTGTGAAGGTCGTCTTTATAGACGAGCTGTGAAGAGAATGCCTTCTGGTCTTCTATGAGAAGACCTTTTGGTCTCCTATGAGAAGGCCTTAGAAGACCTTCTGCTCTGCTCTTAAATGATCTTCTGGTCTTCTTGAGAATACCTACTGGTCTTTTATAAGAAGAACTTCTGGACTTTTATAAGAAGATCTTCTGGTCTTCTATGAAATGATCTTCTGGTCGCCGTGAGAATGCCTTCTGGTCTTCTATAAGAAGGCCCTCTGGTTTGCTATTAGAAGACCTTCTGTTCTTCTATGAAAATACCTTCTAGTCTTCTATGAGTTGATCTTCTGGTCGCATTGGGAATACCTTGTGGTTTTCTATTATTCTCTCGTGTTTTCTATGAGAAAGCCTGCTGATCTTTTAAAAGAAGACTTTTCGGTCTTCTATTAGAAGAACTGCTGCTCTTCTATGAAAAGAATGTCAGGTCTTCTATGAGAAGACCTTCTGGTCTTCTATCGGCAGACCTTTTACGTCGAGACCTACAAGACTTCAATGAGAAGACGTTCGTGTTTTCTATAAGAAGATCTCTAGTCTGTTAATAGAAGAAGGCATTTGATTAGAATAACTCATGTTCTTCTGTGAGAATATTTAATGGTTTTTATAAGGACCTTTGTTTTTTTCATATGGAGGACCTTGTTTTTCCCATCTTGTGAGAAAACAACCGCGTCTGCCATGAGAATACCTTCTAGACTGTAATACATTTTGTGGTTTCTATAAACTTCTGGACTTTAAAAAGAGGACCATCTTGTGGTCTTCTATAAACAGAGGTTCTGGTCTGTTATGGGAAGGCCTAAGCCTCATTTACAGGAAGTCCTCCTACACCCTATTGGTGTTCTAAGAAAGATTTTCGCACTTTGAAAATGGCTTCTGCTTTACCATAGATTATAAATTGGACTTCTCGTAGAGAAGTAGTGGCAGAAGACTTGGTCTTCTAAAAAAAGGAAAGTGTCTAATGGCAGACCAGCTGTTCTTTTTATGAAGGCCTTCTGTATGAAAATTCTCTCTAAATTTCGATACTAAAACTCGCATGTCTTCAATTCCTTGTGCCTTCTATTGGAAGGTATTAGGGTCTTATATAGCGTATATTTTCTTTCATCAGTTTATTCTTCAGCCCTTTAGGTGGAAATTAACCTTCCAATTTTAATATCAGCCTACAACATTAATTTCATAATTATCACCCTCCATCACATTTCTCAATGCATCTCCAGCAAACAAAAGAAAGAAATTACCTTGACAAGGCCTTCATTATCTCCTTAAGCCCTTTAACCGACCATTAATTACCAGGCTATTATCCTTGCAAGAATAACAAGTTAGCCTACTCGGAAAGTTGAATTCATTCCTTAAATCACTTCACCTTCGCACACACACACAGCGAACACTTCACACACCCCAACACTTCAGGTGAAATGCAATTTCCCATGCTAAGGATTTTTTTTTGTTTCATTTGTTTACATTTTACATCATGCATTCTCTATGTGTCTGTTTGTCTGTCTATCTACAATTCTCACTCTCTTTGACTTTTGTCTGACCTGCCTTTATTCAACTTTGCTTGCATTTGCATTTGTTTTTGTTTTGTTTTTATGTTCTCCTGCCCACCATTCTGCTGCTCAATGTGAAGTGCGTGTCCAAATTGAGCCAAGTTTTGCAAAGCTAATTTCACCCTCCATTGGTTTCTCAAATTTCGCCTTTCGCATTGCATCTGGTTTCGTGGCATACAAATACCGTGACTATACAACGTTCATTTGTGGTGGCGGCATGGTCTTTGGTGGAATAGCCGTTTGTGCCAGTGCCTTCTATGGCCTCGATGTGGTGTGGTTTCAATTTTTGTACGCCATCTGTTATGGCATAGCCCCAGGTAAGTTTTGGCAAAAGAAAGAAAGCAAAAACGAAAAAAATTATGAGTGGTAATATTCTGGTCGTGCAAAATGCATTTTCCAACTCTTCCCACTTAGGCACGCACAAATGTAAACAGCAGCAGTAACAACAGCAACACCATAACCAATAAAAGCGAAAAAAACATCCATTTACAAACTTTATTTTGCATACATTTATCACAAGCTCATCAAGCACGTTTTTATGGCTCTCCATAACACCAAAAGATAGGGGGTGAATAAACAAAAGAGCTACAGCAACAACAACAACGTAACATAATGAATTTACAACAACTTTGTAATCACGTTATTAGCAAGGGTCTAATGTGAAAAGTATTTCTAAATTTCGGAAAAAAAGGAAATTAAATATAGAAGCACCCTCTCATTCAGGAAGTGTCTATAAAGGCACCCTTTCTTTTAGAAAGGGTCTATTAAGGCACCCATTCTTTCAGAAAGAGTCTATAAAAGCACCCACTCTTTCAGAATGAGAAAGGGTCTATATTAGCACCCTTTCTCTCAGAAAGGGTCTACAGTAGCACCCTTTCTTTGAGAAAGGGTCTATAGTAGCACGCTTTCTTTGAGAAATGGTCTATAGTAGCACCATTTCTTTCAGAAAGGGTCTATAGTAGCACCCTTTCTTTCAGAAAGAGTCTATAGAGACACCCTTTCTTTCAGAAAAGGTCTATAGAAGCACCAATTCTTTCAGAAAGAGTCTATGGAGACACCTTTTTTCAGAAAGGGACTATAGAAGCACCTATTCTTTCAGAACGGTCTATATAAGCACCCATTCTTTCAGGAAGCGTCTAAGGAAGCACCCATTCTTTCAGGAAGCGTCTAAGGAAGCACCCATTCTTTCAGGAAGCGTCTAAGGAAGCACCCATTCTTTCAGGAAGCGTCTAAGGAAGCACCCATTCTTTCAGGAAGCGTCTAAGGAAGCACCCATTCTTTCAGGAAGCGTCTAAGGAAGCACCCATTCTTTCAGAAAGGGACTATAGAAGCACCCATTCTTTCAGAAAAGGACTACAGAAGCACCCATTCTTTCAGGAAGGGTTTATAGAAGCACCCTTTCTTTCAGAAAGGGTTTATAGAAGCACCCATTTTTTCAGAAAGGGTCTATAGAATCACCAATTCTTTCAGAATGGCACTATAGAGGCACCCCTTCTTTCAGAAAGGGTCTATAAAATACCTTTTCTTTCAGAAAGGGTCTATTAAACACCTTTTCTTTCAGAAATAGACTATAGAAGCACCCATTCTTTCAGAAAGGGTCTATAAAACGCCTTTTCTTTCAGAAAGGTTCTATAAAACACATTTTCTTTCAGAAATTGACTACAGAAGCACCCATTCTTTCAGAAAGGTTCTATAGAAGAAACCTTTCTTTCAGAAAGGGTCTATAGAAGCACCCTTTATTTTTTAAAGGGTCTATAGAGGCACCCATTCTTTCAGAAAGGGTCTATAGAAGCACCCATTCTTTCAGAAAGGGACTAAATAAGCACTTATTCTTTCAGAAAGAAGAAGAAGAAGAAGCAGCCTTTCTTCCATTACGGGTCTATAGAAGCACCCATTCTTCCATTAAGGGTCTATAGAAGCACCCATTCTTCCATTAAGGGTCCATAGAAGAACCCTTTCTTCCATTAAGGGTCTATAGAAGCACCCTTTCTTTAAGAAAGGGTCTATAGAAGCACCCTTTCTTTAAGAAAGGGTCTATAGAAGCACCCTTTCTTTAAGAAAGGGTCTATAGAAGCACCCTTTCTTTAAGAAAGGGTCTATAGAAGCACCCTTTCTTTAAGAAAGGGTCTATAGAAGCACCCTTTCTTTAAGAAAGGGTCTATAGAAGCACCCTTTCTTTAAGAAAGGGTCTATAGAAGCACCCTTTCTTTAAGAAAGGGTCTATAGAAGCACCCTTTCTTTAAGAAAGGGTCTATAGAAGCACCCTTTCTTTAAGAAAGGGTCTATAGAAGCACCCTTTCTTTAAGAAAGGGTCTATAGAAGCACCCTTTCTTTAAGAAAGGGTCTATAGAAGCACCCTTTCTTTAAGAAAGGGTCTATAGAAGCACCCTTTCTTTAAGAAAGGGTCTATAGAAGCACCCTTTCTTTAAGAAAGGGTCTATAGAAGCACCCTTTCTTTAAGAAAGGGTCTATAGAAGCACCCTTTCTTTAAGAAAGGGTCTATAGAAGCACCCTTTCTTTAAGAAAGGGTCTATAGAAGCACCCTTTCTTTAAGAAAGGGTCTATAGAAGAACCCTTTCTTTAAGAAAGGGTCTATAGAAGCACCCTTTCTTTAAGAAAGGGTCTATAGAAGCACCCATTCTTTAGGAAAGGGTCTATAGATGCACCCATTCTTTCTGAAAGGGTCTATAGAGGCACCCTTTCTATCAGAAAGGGACTATAGAAGCACCCATTACTTCAGAAAGGGACTATAGAAGCAGCCTTTCTTCACTTAAGGGTCTATAGAAGCACCCTTTCATTAAGAAAGGGTCTATAGAAGCACCCTTTCATTAAGAAAGGGTCTATAGAAGCACCCTTTCATTAAGAAAGGGTCTATAGAAGCACGCTTTCATTAAGAAAGGGTCTATAGAAGCACCCATTCTTTCTGAAAGGGTCTATAGAAGCACCCATTCTTTCAGGAAGGGCAATAGAGGCACCCTTTCTTTCAGAAAGGACTACAGAAGCACCCGTTCTTTCAGAAAGGACTACAGAAGCACCCATTCTTTAAGAAAGGACTACAGAAGCACCCGTTCTTTCTGAAAAGACTACAGAAGCACCCATTCTTTCAAAAAGGGACTTTAGAAGCACCCATTCATTCAGAAAGAGTCTATAGAAGCACCCATTCTTTCAGAAAGGGTCTATAAAACACCTTTTCTTTCAGAAATTGACTATAGAAGCACCCATTCTTTCAAAAAGGGTCTATAGAAGCACCCATTCTTTCTGAAAGGGTCTATAGAAGCACCCATTCTTTCTGAAAGGGTCTATAGAGGCACCCATTCTTTCAGAAAGGGTCTATAGAAGCACCCATTCTTTCAGAAAGGGACTGAAGAAGCACCCATTCTTTCAGAAAGGGTCTAAAGAGGCATCCATTCTTTCAGAAAAGGACTATAGAAGCACCCATTCTTTCAGAAAGGGACCCATTATTTCAGAAAGAGTCTACAGAAGCACCCATTATTTCAGAAAGGGTCTATAGAGGTACCCATTCTTTCAGAAAGGGTCTATAGAGGTACCCATTCTTTCAGAAAGGTTCTATAGAAGCACCCATTCTTTCAGAAAGGTTATATAGAAGCACCCATTCTTTCAGAAAAGTTCTATAGAAGCACCCATTCTTTCAGAAAGGGACTATAGAAGCACCCATTCATTCAGAAAGAGTATATAGAAGCACCCATTCTTTCAGAAAGGGTCTATAGAGGCAACCTTTCTTTCAGAAAGATATTATAGAAGCACCCATTCTTTCAGAAAGGGTCTATAAAACACCTTTTCTTTCAGAAAGGGTGTATAAAACACCTTTTCTTTCAGAAAGGGTCTATAAAACACATTTTCTTTCAGAAATTGACTATAGAAGCACCCATTCTTTCAAAAAGAGTCTAAAGAAGCAACCATTCTTTCAGAAAGGGTTTATAGACGCACCAATTCTTTCAGAAAGATATTATAGAAGCACCCATTATTTCACAAATTGTCTGTAGAAGCACCCATTCTTTCAGAAAGATATTATAGAAGCACCCATTCCTTCAGAAGGCGACTATAGAAGGTCCCAGTCCTTCAGAAAGGGACTATAGAATAACCCATTCTTTCAGAAAGGGTCTACAGAAGTAGCCTTTCTTACAGAAAGTGTCTATAGAAGCAGCCCTTCTCCATAAAGGGTCTATAGAAGCAGCCTTTCTTTCAGAAAGGGTATACAGAAGCACCCTATCTTTCAGAAAGGGTCTAAAGAAGCTGCCTTTCTTTCAGAAGGGTTCTATAGAAGCAGCCTTTCTGTCAGAAAGGGTTCTATGGAAGAAGCCTTTTCTTTCAGAAAGAGCCTATAGACGCTCCCTTTCTTTCAAAAAGGGTCTATAGATCTACTAATTGATTCAGGAAGTGTCTATAAACACTCCCTTTCAGAGGGGGTCTAAAGAGGCACCCAATCTTTAAGCCATCATTTCATAAGAAGGCCCTTATCTGAGCATTCATATCTCCTCCAAAAATTTCGTCTGTTATAATACAAGATACCTCCCAATATTTATGATTTTAATAACTCGCCAGATTAGTCCTTATTACCCTCCTTTATACATAGGTACATCTTTTGGCACCATTAATGATAGAGCACCATCATCCTCATCATTATTTCCATCTGCAGTGTATTGGCATCATTATCGTCCGTCGTCATTATTCTCATTGGAATGAATGACCAGCAGGCAAACAGTATTAATTATGCTGCTTCATGTTTTTGTTGGTTTTGTCATTCAAGTATGGTCGGATTGTTGATGTTGGTTTGCTGGTTGTTTGTTTATTGGCATGTTGTTCGGTTGGCCAGGTTGTTGTCGATGATGATGCTGAGGCCAATACCACTGCAGCCGTCGTTGCTATGCTATTGCCACAAATGTATGAGAAGACTATGCAAACGAGAGTGCAATTTTAATTATATTCCTCTTTATGTTTATTTACGAACAACATATCCGCATATGAGAAGCATGGTCAAGCGTAGCCCTATCATCTCTGTAGGTTCGTTTTCATTTGCTGGTGTGTTTGTATTTGGTTACCATACCTATGACACGTTATCCTACTTTGGTAGATTTTTTTCTGAGGTATTCTTTTGGGGAATATCACAGGTGTGGTGAAAAACAAAGGGAGTTAAAGTTCAAAGTATGAATATAAGTAGAGGATGAGTCGGCCCTTTATTGGAAAACCAACAGGTCTTCTATGGGAAAACCTAAAAGCCTTTTATTGAAAGCCTACAGGTTTTCTTGGGGAAGACCAACATGTCTTTTAAACAGGAATTCTAGCAAAAGACTCAGAGGTTTTCTAGGAGAATTTTAGTAAAAGAAATATTGGTGTTTTAGGTGAAAATCTACAACTCTTTTAAGAGAAGACATATGTATGTACAGTAGGCCGGGGCGATTTATAAACCTTCATGGGCCCTTCGCGTTTCTGATTCCTGGGATTGAACTGAGCAAAAAAGTCCACTGGACCATATATCTACCGTGAAAATCGAGCCTCCCGATTTTGACTTTAAGTTTTTTATGGCCTTTTTTTGGATATTTTGGCATATAACAGCCAAACCATTGAGATTTTCGATCCAACACAAAGACAAACATTGTAGCCAAGACAGTAATTGAAAACTCTCTAATACATCGCAAAAGCATTGGAACGCTCCTTCAGGCAGTTTTGGCCTTAAGAATGTGCAAACTTTTCGGAAAATGTCGATAAATGACATTGTGCTACAAAATTTGACCCGAAAAATATTCAAGTGTTCGGATGGAAAATTATATCGTGTTGGGATCCATGGACAACGACAATGCCTTTAGTTCGTTTGGGCCACTTCGTTTTATTTTTTTATAACGGTAAAAGTAGTGAAAATCTGGGTTTCTTACATTTTCAAATTTAAACGGACATATCTTCTTTTTTTCACAACGGATTTCTAGTGATCCTTCTTCCTTTTAAAGGGATGATTAATATCTTTAGAACAAGTTATTATTTGTTTAAATCGGTTAACAAATGACTAAGTTATAGTGGTTTAAGTCTAAAAACCCCCACAAAAAAACTATAACTCATAATTTTCAAAAATATAATGTTTTTTTGTTTTGTTCAATAATTATTTTCAAAATTATGAGAAATTCAGTTATAGTTTTTTTGTGGGGGTTTTCAGACTTAAACCACTATAACTTAGTCATTTGTTGACCGATTTAAACAAATAATAACTTGTTCTAAAGATATTATTCATCCCTTTAAAAGGAAGAAGGATCACTAGAAATCCGTTGTGAAAAAAGAAGATATGTCCGTTTAAATTTGAAAATGTAAGAAACCCAGATTTTCACTACTTTTACCGTTATAAAAAAATAAAACGAAGTGACCCAAACGAACTAAAGGCATTGTCGTTGTCCATGGATCCCAACACGATATAATTTTGCATCAGAACACTTGAATATTTTGTAGGTCAAATTTTGTAGCACAATGTCATTTATCGACATTTTCCGAAAAGTTTGCACATTCTCAAGGCCAAAACTGCCTGAAGGAGCGTTCCAATGCTTTTGCCATGTATTAGAGAGTTTTCAATTACTGTCTTGGCTACAATGTTTGTCTTTGTGTTGGATCGAAAATCTCAATGGTTTGGCTGTTATATGCCAAAATATCCAAAAAACGTCAATAAAAAACTTAAAGTCAAAATCGGGAGGCTCGATTTTCACGGTAGACATATGGTCCCGTGGACTTTTTTGCTCAGTTTAATCCCAGGAATCAGAAACGCGAAGGGCTCATTAAGTTTTTTTTTTCCTTCCACACAAATCGACCCACCCTAATGTACAGGTCTTCTGGGGGAAGACATACGGTATTCTAGGAGAAAATTGACAGGTTTTCTGGGAGAAGAAATACAGGTACTTAGGGAGAAGATCTACAGGTTATCTGGGAACAGACCTACGGGTCTTCTAGGTGAAGACCTACAGGTTGTCTTTGGGAATATTTACAGGTCTTCATGCATAAGACCTACAGATTTTCTAGTAGAAGACCTTCTGGCATTCTAGGAAAAATCTACAGGTCTTCTAATAGAAGACCTACCGGTTATCCAGGAGATTACCTACCGTTTTTTTAAGAAAAGATCAACAGGTCTTCAAGGAGAAGCCTTTCATCTATGAGAAGATCTACAGGTCTTCAAAGAGGAGAAATACATGTCCTCTAAGAGGAGATCTGCGGGTTCTCCAGCAGGAGAGATACAGGACTTCTAGGAGAAGATCTGCAGTTCTTCCAGTAGAAGACCTCCAGGTTTTCTAGGGGAAATCCTACAGTTATTTTAAGAGAAGATCTACATGTCTTCTAGGAAAAGACCTACCGGTTTTTAAGAGAAGAACTACAGGCATTTAAAAGGAGATCTAAATGTATTCTAGGAAAAGACCTACAGGTCTTCTAAGAGGAGACATAAAGGTATATGGGAAGATCATATATGGTAAGATCTATCGGTCTTCTGTGGGAAGACGTGGACGTTTTCTATGGGATGACATAGAAGTCTTCTACGAGACCACCAAGAAGTCTTCTGTGAGAAGACTTAGAGGTCTTCTGTGAGAAGACTTAGAGGTCTTCTATGAGAAGACTTAGGGGACTTCTATGAGAAGACTTAAAGGTCTTCTATGAGAAGACTTAAAACTCTTCTCTGAGAAGACATAGGGGTCTTCTGTGAGAAGACTTAAAGGCCTTTAGGTCTTCTCACAGTAGATCGAGAGAGCTTTTATAAGGAGACCCAGAGATCTTCTGTGAGAAGATCATCTATGCGAAGACCTGGAGGTATTCTATGGTAAGTTCTGAAGACCTTTTATAAGATGATCCGGAGATCTTCTATGAGGAAGCCCTAAAGTCTTATATGATAAGTCCTAAAAGTCTCCTATGAGAAGTTCTAGAGGTCTTCTACAGTAATACCCAAAGTTGTGGAGGTCTTCTATTAGAAGCCCTAGCAGCCTTCTAAAGGAAGACCCAGAGCTATTCTATGAGAATACCTAGAGGCTTTCTATGACAAAATCTGGATGTTTTCTATCAGAAGATCTGGATGTCTTCTATTGGAATACCTGGAGGTATTAGAAAACCTGGGGGTATTCTAAAGGAAGTCCTAGAGAAAATAGGTCTTCTTTGAGAAGGTTCTGCATGAGAAAGTCTAGAGGTTTTCTATACGAAGATTTGTGAAGTCTTTCATGAGAGGACCTAGAAGTATTATTCGTGAAGAGCTACAGGTCTTTTCTGCGAAGACTTGGAGGTCCTCCTTGAGAAGGCTTATAAGAAGACCTTGAGGTCTTCTATGAGAAGACCTTGAGGTCTTCTATGAGAAGACCTTGAGGTCTTCTATGAGAAGTCCTGGTCTTAGAAGTCTTCTATCAGAAGACTAAGAGTTCTTCGAGAAGACGGTCTCCTATGGGGAGTCCTGTAGGTCGTCTTTGAGAAGACTTAAAGATCTTTCATGAGAAGACATAGAGGTCCTTTATGAGAAGACCTGGAGCTCCTGTATAAGAAGAGATAGAGGTCTTCTCAGAGTAGATCCAGAGAGAGAAGGTCCTCTATGAGAAGACCTGAAAGTCTTCCGTGAGAAGGCCTGGAGACCTTCTTTAAGAAGAACCAGAGTTCTTCTATGAGAAAGCCCAGAAGTCTATGAGAAGTCCTCAAGGTATCAAATGAGAAGTTCTAGAGGTATTCTAAAGTAATACCCAGAGTTGTGGAAGTCTTATATCAGTAGACAGAGAGACCTTCTATAGGAAAACCCAGAAATGTTCTATGAGGTCTTCTATGAGAAGACCTGTGGGTCTTCTATGCGAAGACCTGGGCGTCTTCTATGCGAAGACCTGGGCGTCTTCTATGCGAAGACCTGGGCGTCTTCTTTGCGAAGACCTGGGCGTCATCAATGAGAAGACGTGGAGGCCTTCTAGGAGTAGACTTAAAGGTCCTCTTTGAGAAGACCTGGAGGTCCTCTATGAGAAGACTTGAGGTCTTTTATGATAAGACCTTGAGGTCTTCTACGAGAAGACCTTGAAGTCTTCTATGAGAAGACCTTAGAGGTCTTCCCTGAAAAGACTTAGAAGCCTTCCGTGGGAGGACTAAGAAATATTATAACGGAAGGCCTCGATTTTTTCTATGAGAGAAGACATAGAGGTCTTCTATGACCTCTTTTTAATGAGAAGACCTTGAAATCTTCTGTGAGAAGACCTGGAGGTTTTCTATGGGAATACCTGGTCTTAGAGCACTTCTATGAGGAAACTGAGAGTTCTTTTACGAGAAGACGTAGATGTCTTCTATAAGAATACCTAGAGTTTTCTAGGGGGATACTACAGGTATTCTTTGGGGTTGTCATAGAGGTCTTCTATGAGAATACTCAAAGATCTTCAATGAAAAGACATAGAGGTCCTCTATGAGAAAACTTGGAGTTCATGTATGAGAAGATCTATAGGTATTCTCAGAGTAGACCCAGAGAGCTTCTATAAAGAGCCCCAGAGACCTTCTCTGAGAAGAACTTGAGGTCTTCTCTGAGAAGACTTGGAGGTCTTTTATGAGAAGACGTGGGTGTATTCTATCAGAAGGTCTGGATATATCCTATGGGAATAACTGGAAGTCTTCTATGTGCAGACCTGGAGATGTACTATTAGAAGAACTGGTGGCCTTCTATGACAGACCTGGAGGTCTTCTAAAGGAAGACCCTGAGAAAAGAGGTCTTCTATGAGTAGACCTAGAAACCTTCTATAAAAAGACCCACATATCTTTTGTGAGAAGACCTGGAGGTTTTCTATGGAAAGGCCTGGAGATTGTCTATGAAAATATCTGGAGGTCTTCTATGAGAAGACCTAGAGACCTTCTATAAGAAGACCCAGAAATCTGCTATGAATAGACTTTGAGGTCTTCAATGAGAAGGTCCTCAATGAGAAAAACTGGATGTATTCTATCAGAAGACCTAAAGGTCATCTATTAGAAGACGTGGAGGTATTCTTTGAGATGACCTGGAGAAACGTTTAGATCTTCTATGAGAAGACCTGGAGGTCTTCTATGAGAGTTCTTCTAAAGAAAAACCCAGAGACCTAGAGGTATTGTATGAGTAGACCAAAAGACGTTCTATAAAGAGACCAAGAAACCTTCTTTGAAAAGACCTTTAAGTCTTTTATGAGAAGTTTCTTTGAAAATACTTTGAGGTCTTCTATAAGAAGTCCTAGAGGTCTTCCCTGTGTAGACCTAGAGACCTTCTATTAGAAGACCCAGATATCTTCTATGAGAAGGCCTTGAGGTCTTCGATGAGAAATCCTCGAGGTCTTCTTTGCGAAGTTCTAGATGTATCCTAAAGGAAGGCCTAGGGATCCTTTATGAGAAGACCTTGAAGGTTTCTTTGGGAAGACCTAGGGGTCTTATTGGGTGGACCTTCCATGAGAAGGACTATATGTCTTTTATGGATATTCAAAAAACCTTCTATAAGAACATAAAGACCTTCCTTGAAAAGTACTAGAGGTTCTACAGGAAGATCCTGTTAAACAGATTCACAGGTTTTTGTGTAGAAGAATTTTCGGTTTCCTTCTGTTAGATCTGTTATTCTTTCAGTAAAATACCTGTAAAATTAGTGTCCTTGGACCTGTTTGTATTGCACTAAAAGACATCTAACTCTGCCTTTAAAAGTCCTGTAGGATTCTTATGGGACTTCCTAAAGAAGATGATAATTTCCTCCTACTGAAAAACTGTGGGTCTCCATATAGAGGAACTTCATATTGAACCCTAGAAACACCTACTTCAGAAGACCAAATATGTCGTTCAAAGTCCTTCGGAGGAGAAGAAAATTTTTTGGCCTTCTACGTGAATAGTTTTCGCTTCCTTAGAGGAGATTTTCTGTTATTCCATGAGAAAACTTTTTTCTTTATTCTAGAAGTAAGCTCTCTCCTTTCCTACTTTAAAACCTTCGGCTGTCTCTTAGATGTCATTATCCTTTTTGTTGAACGGTCTTTTGCAAGAAAATATATTTTCTTTTGCCGGCCTTTTGCAAGAAAGTCTCTTTGTCCTCTGCAGTAGAAACACCTTCTACTTCTCTTTAGGATGATTTCCTTAATTTCTTATGGGAAGACATTCTTATTCATTACTGACTTGCATCATTTTGCCTTTCACGTAATAATGTATCATCTTGTTTACAACAATTATCCAGAGATAACCAAACACTCACATCCCATCTTTACTCATACATACACATATGTTTATTTATGTCTCTACAAACATTATCACATTCGTAAGCATATGTTTACCATTTATTTCATGGTTTTGCACATTCGCCATTTCTCTCCTTCTTTGGTGGTCATCATTCATCAAACCAATATTACAACTCCATACCAGCGTTGACCCCAATTTGGTTGGCACTCTTGTAATTTTTCGGGTTTATGTTCACCTCTCTTCCCTCTTCATTTCCTCCCTAGCCTTCTATTCAACATTGCGTGCCATTATCTATGTCCGTTCATTGGGTTTGGATAAATTAACGAATGCCTTTGGTTTAACGGCCTTAGCCATGGGTATGGGCGTTTTTATTGGCACAACCGCTGGTGGTATCTTGAACGATCTGACCGGTGATTATACGGCTTCATTTGCATTTGCGGGTATTTGCATTATTGTCGCTGGTGCTTTGAAATTGCTATTGCCCTATCTGATGGCCCGGGTCAATGTGAATCAAAAGTGAAAGGGACAACACACACCAAGCAAGCACAGCCACAACGATGTTCGTTCGCTTATCTTTCGTTTGCAACAAGAACAAACAAACAAAAAAAAACACTTGCAATGGCAACAAATTGGCTTGAAGTTCGTTTGGAGATTTGGGGAATTCTAAAAAGGGAAATTTGTGTGAATTAAGGAAATGTGTGGTTGTGTTTTGACATGTTATTTTGTAAGTATGAATGGCGTGGGAAAATATAGAAAATTAAATTGCAAAAGTAATTGAAAAGTTGATTGTGTTTTCTTTAAAAAAAATATTTGATTTAAAAATGTAGCTTATTGAAATTTTTTGATTATTTAGACTATTGAAATTAAATAAAAAATCTCGTTTTTTGGGCTCGCTGCATAAAGCCGTATACCACAACTTGTGAGCGCCTAAAAGTATGCTTCATTTATTTAAAATTGAATAAAGAATTTGATTTGAAAATTTTCATTAAAAATTTGTCCCGAGCAGCAATTGCCACACAACAACAACAATTTGAGCAAACACTTTTCTTATTTCATGGTTTTTCAATTAGTGAGTGGAGAAAGAAGCTCTCTTTGCTTGCTCGCGAGTAAAGAGCTGCGGAATGTTGGTCCCGAGAGTAATGGACATCTGCAAATATTATTTTTGTCCAATCATAGACAGCATATTTTCTATTGCATACTTTAGGGGGTAGTACAGTGTGAGTTTTATGTTCAATTAATTGAATTGTTTGTATGAGACATTTTTCCACATCCAATAAAAAATAAATAATAATGTTTTAGTCACCAATTTTTAGACATTCATACTTACTCCATCCCCCCACTTTCTTCTCGTCTTAACCTGAAATAAAATAAAACAATTTACAATTTTATTTTTTGGATTTTTATTCTAAAGTTTTTATTGATTTGTTTATCATCATATATATTTTTTATTATATAATTTTGCTTTTTTTATTTTATACAAAAAATTATTTTTATTCTTTTATAATAATAATTACATAAATTATAATCTTTATTGACTTAATATATACGTTTTTATTATTATTATTTTTTGTATTATTATTTTTATTATTATAATGTCAATGACTTTATATAGTTATTTGGATTTGGAGTTTATTTCTTTTTTTTCTTTTATTCGATTTAGTCTAAGTAGAAGAGGGCAATTGTTTTCTTTAGCAATTAAGAGTTTTGTTTTTTCTCGGAAAATATTGTTTTATTTTGTTGTTATATTTTTTATTTGCAATGTTGACTGATTGTTGGGGGATTGATTTGCTTTTATTTTTATATATATTTTATTTTATACATTTTGATTTTTCTTCATTTTATTTAAGGTACAATATCTACAAGTTGGGTTCATTTTATTGATTTTTTTGTTTATTATTTATTGTTTTGAGAATTTCAAAATTCTATTTCCACTGTTTTGATAGTGTTTTGTGTTTGGAGTATTGTATATTTTTTCTTAGTATTAACTTAAAAGAAATTCTATTTATATAAATAGTGAATAACGTTGAGGGAGATTTTCGATTTATGCTTATAGGGATTTGTTTTTGCTTTGTTTTTTTTTTCTCTTTTTGTTTCTTTTTTATCTGTATATTTAAACATGTAATTATATCCTTAAATCTACGTTTTACCTTGTTTGATTTCTAAGAAGACAGAGTGTTTTCAGGGAAATAAAAGGTAAAAGAATTTCAAAAATATATCTTATAAACTGAAATGAAATATTATCAAACGTTAAAAAAAATCCCATGGAGCTTTAGAAAATAAAAGGTGATATTTCTCTTATATCAATGGAACCAGTTTAATTATATTTTAAGCTCAATTAGTCCCAATTTACATTAGGCGAGTTTACTTGCGGCAATTGTCAGTTTGATGGAGAAAGAGGTGAGGTATATGGTAACCCTTTGCCTCTCAACACCCTCTCTCATCCACAAACTGGGAATTGCCGCAAGTAAACTCGCCTAATGTAAATTGGGACTAATATGTGACCTGTTTTTTGATTCCCTGGTCGGAACGACATGTTCTACAAAACCACTTGCAACAAAACCACAAGTTTTACAAGGCAAAAATATTCGGGTAATGTATCAAAAGTTTGGATCAAATCGGCTTCCAATTTCAAGAGATGTTAGCAAAAAACAAAATGGAACCTTCGTGGGGAGTGAGTGTATAAGAGAGTGAAGGAGTGGACTAATAAGAACCATGTACGATCTTTAGATGGGGCATTTTCTCTGGAAATATTGACTTGCAGCTGAAAAAACATTTATCGTCGTAATAGGTGCAGTGAATATAAATTTTTTATGGGAGGTACTCAAAGAAGTGGACCCTATACTCCATATTCGAAACGGATATATATATAAATAAATAAATATATATATATATATATATATATATATATATATATATATATATATATATATATATATATATATATATATATATATATATATATATATATATATATATGATAGAAAGAACTGGAGACTAATCTGATAAAAACTTATTTCTTCAACATCTTTGCTATTAGACATCTGACCACGGAATGACCTGGAATTTTCATCATCAGATATAAACACCAATAAAAATAGGTAAAAAAAACTTTTTAAGTTAAACGGTTTTATGTTAAACAAAAATTGCAATATTTAACATGAATGTACTAAAAACCAAACAATAATAAAATAGATACAGTCGTGGGAATTATAAACATATGCACAGACTAGACTAAAATAAAACCGTGGGGCACGTCAAATGTCTACAATCGTTGATTAAAATCTTTATTTTGTAATGATACACTATAATTAGGCTGTTGTTCAACCGACAACGATGGACTTGTGATAAGTAGGGCTAGAATGTGGAAACAAGCTAACAAGTTCGATTATATGCGAGTTTTAGGGTTTCATAGTGGTGAGCGAGTAGTACTTTGTCGATTAAAGACAAACTACGAGCAGTGAAACGATTCCTCGCCAGCCAGCAGTGTGAAAGTCCAACGATAAACTAGATGAAACATCTATTTTATTTACATGGAGTGTATAACTATTGTAAGTAATTTCCTCACCGTCTGCGGGCCAAGTGCCTAACGACGAATTAAACGATTTTTCTATCGCACATTAAGTCGATAATTTGTAGACAATTTATGTGCCCCACGGTTTTATTTTAGTCTAGTCTGTGCATATGTTTATAATTCCCACGACTGTATCTATTTTATTATTGTTTGGTTTTTAGTACATTCATGTTAAATATTGCAATTTTTGTTTAACATAAAACCGTTTAACTTAAAAAGTTTTTTTACCTATTTTTATTTTTTGGTTTTTAGTACATTTATCTTAAACATTGCAATGTATGTTTAACATAAAACCGTTTAACTTAAAAAGTTTTTTACCTATTTTTATATAATATTTAGGTCAAGACATATAAAAATAATGCAAAGAAAAAATAATGAAGTCGGCATTATTAATTATCTCTTCGCAATAGCAGTTTTAATAAAAGAAATTGATGTGGATACTTTTAATGTGATTCGCTGTAAGTTATTCGCCATTTTGTAGGGGCCGCCATCTTGGATTTTAATTTTATATAGTACATTGTATTCTACTGGTTGAGCACTTTCATTTGATACCCATATTGATGGAATTGATAAAACCTACGTTATCCGCCATTTTGTAGCGGCCGCCATCTTGAATTTATAGTGATAATGAATAAACATAATTGTATTGCCCCCAAAGTCCAAAGTGTATACAAAATTTCAGGTTAATCGGTTGACAGGAAGAGGGTGAAATTTGATGTACTAAATTTGACCCAAGAATAAAACAAACAGGCTGAGTTAAAAAAAACCGTTTAATAAAAAGTGAAGATTGAAGCTGATGACTAGCCGCAGGCACATTCTCCTCTAGAGGCGAACAAGGGCATCTACATACATAGTATAATGCATTTGTACAAGCTTTTATGAGCGATGTTGAATCTATGCTTGAAGATGCTATTGCGTATGTAAGTCAAAATTAAACAGCCGCACAGACACTTCCTGCTCTAGAGACGAACAAAGACACCAGGGAACAGATGCTGTCAGATATACATATCCAACCAATTAGTAACGATGGCGGATTTGTGACTGGAACGATTCAGTCACAAAAGCCATTCTTGTCTTCTATGAAAATAATGCAGAAATGCAAACAATTTCTAGTATGTAGTTTTTGAAAGTACATATTGATACTACAAAAACCGTAGTTTGGTTTTGTCCTGTCAGATCTAGTTCGGATTTTATGGCATCATCTAAACCGGGCTAAAACTACATTTGTTTGCATTTATCGGACCTTTATCTCAGCAACGAATAGGAATTTGGCTATGCTGTATATAGCAAAATTATAGCCCTGAACTAGTATAACTAATAAGTTAAAAAGACCTCATAAGAAAAACTCCACCTAGGGCATCAATATCGATAAAATATAGATATCGATAAAATATAGAAAATTTTACATTATTTCTAAAATTCTGGTCGGTATCAGCTAAACTATTGGGAGTTGAATCAAATAACCTGTTGCAAAAATCTTCCCAATAATATTTTCAGCAATTCTTCAGAACATTCTGAAACTCAAAAGTACTTATTTCATGTTGTTTCAGTGGTATTTTGTTTAAAACATTTGACAACACGCATTCCAAACACTGATCACACGAGCAGTTTATTCTCGCATTAGGGAGTTCACCACATTATTGACATGTTTATTAAATTGTCGTTGAAAATACATACTAAAAACAACGTGATATAGGCTTTTTACAACAAAGACATGTTCTGAAGAGTTGTGTATTACATTCCAACGAATATTTTTCCAAAAGAAAACTTTGAGAAAAAAATAACAGTTTTGGTGACAAGGTGCAAAATGTATACAAATTATGGAATTTTTAGATATACATATTTATTATAAAATTTGGGGCAATAAATGTGGTTTTTCGAGTTAATTTTTTCCAAATATTTTATTCTTGCCCTTATCTACAAATTTGCTTCAGAGGTCAGAAGAAAATACGCATCATCAATTAAATCAATATTTAATCATATTTAGATGGAGCCATACAATCCAAGCTGGATCTGACACAACAAAAGCCAACTAGGGTTTTTGTCGGTTGGATCTGTACTTTCAAAAAATCCTGAGTTCAAAATGTTTGCACATTATTATTATTGATTATCTTAAAAATGTTGCACAGTGAGATCAGGTCGAATGCCTTAAAATTTGCGTAGTAATCCTGTTCATAGACAGCGATGAATATAGCCCAGAACCATAACCAAACAACGGTCTTGAAAGTGTAAAACCTAGACAAACTGAGGTCATGAGTGCAATTAATTGACTGAAGAATAATAAGGCAGTAGAAACAGCTGATGTGCTTCCTGAACTGTGCAAGACCTGTGGCGACATGCTGAAAGGGCAATGCATCAGTTGATTTGCTTTAGCCCAAAGATTGGAACTTAAAGGCCTGAGTACATAAGCTACCTCGCATGCTTGCCTAGCTTGTTTCTGGTAAACGAATAAAAAAGAAAAGGGAAACCCAGATCGAAATTTACTCGGCCTTCTTTATTCTTTTATTTTTATTATGTCAGAAATGAAGCAGGAAAGCAACGCAATCAGGCGAGGCAGCTTATGTACCCAGGCCTTAAGGCTGCTATGACGGTATTAGACCTGGCAACTCTACAATAGACTAAATCTTCACTCATTGCAAATTTTTAAAGAAGACCCGTGCAAAACAATTATGCTGTACCGCAAATTAGTATGCGGATAGGGAATACAATACAAATAAACAGTACTTAATATGGAAATAGTGAACACTGACAATTTTGTAGTACTTGTACCTATTTTAATCGATATTTAATTTCATTTAAGCACTGTTCGTACACCTTTAGTGCGAATTTGCAAAAAATCGGCCGTATTCACATCAACAGCAACCCACATTTTTAATTTCAGATTTATTGTTTAGTCCCCCTAGTTCGAATTTCCAAAACTGTGACCGCATTTGAAATGTTTATTTCGGTACCCAAAAGTACACATTTTCATTTTTAAGTTTACCAAGCAGTTTTCGAAACGTTTTCCTTTGTTTATACCCTGCACCATATAGTTTATCAAACCGTTTGTAAGTACACAAATTAGTGTGTAAATTCTTGATGGAGGTGAAATCCTCAGTTGATATGTCGTCTGTTGAAATCAAGAAACCGAATAGGTCCGTAAATGTCCACTTGTTCTTTTATCTTCCATATAACGGTACCCCTCGAATTCTACAAAATTTACCTTTATGATATTTTCGTAGGATTTACCATTTTTAAGATATAGAAGTTGAAATTGGGACAATGTACGCTTGTATGGAGAAAGTGGCCACAAATATTTCACGTGTAAATATCAAGCTAATGTGCTGTGCACACATTTGTTCTGCTGCTAAGATTGTTATACGGAACCATGAGCGTAGCATTCTCCCCTCTTACCCCTCTGGAGGGGGTGTATGGTAGGAATTATTTAATAATATATTTAATACAACATTTCTTGAACAGAAATTCGATTATCTTATGATGGGGAAACAAAACAACATAAAATCCAATCAATTTAGCAAGTTTAATATGCCAACAAAATTGGTAATTTTTTTTAATAATGGCCATTGGGTTAATTCAGTCAATTTTGCCAGAGCAGGTGTATATGCTATCATTATAGTATTAAGGACCATGCCAAAATCATGGATGTTAGGACTCGTATGTTAGATATATTCACTGGACAATAGCCATAGACTATCCCAACATTTTCACATACAATATCAGGAACCTATGACTTATCCTGATGACGTTATTTTAGTTTATAGTATTAAAATACGTAATTTTACAAAGTCCGATCTGGGTTATCAATATTTTGCCTATATATATTCACCATAGATATTTCAAAAGCAGTTTGGATCGAGCTTCTGAAAGAAATTATTATGAAAAAACATCAATAAAAATATTTTGTGACCGCAGATAACGAAAATGTGAATAAAAACGGTAGAATATTGTCCTAAATCATATATAAAAAGCGAAAGCTTTTGGAGATGTTAAATGTTATAGCTACAAATCTCTTTTGCTCAGAGACTCATAATGAAATTTGATTTTGAACATTTCTTCTTTTGACACAATCCCCAAAAAGTGACTCAGTATGGAATAAATTTTAATTAAGAGTCGAAAAGTTTAACAAATAACTTCCACCTATATTATCCAATTTTGTAACGTAATTTTCTTAACAAAGTATTTTACTTAGATATCTTGTTTGTTCTGGGACTTACAGTGAAATTTTGTGTGGAATATTTCTTGTTTTAACAACACCTTTGGTCTAAAACTACACTTCATGTTACTTTCATGCATCAACTCGAAAAAAAAAACAAAACAAATTTATTAAAAAAACATTTGCGTGTTTTGTTGGCAAATTTGATGTATATATTTTCTTGACATATATTGTAAATACATATTTCATTTATTTGGCGACTTATATTGAAATTTGATGGAGATTATTTTTGTCTTTGACGTCTTCTATCTAGAATGAAGTTTTGTGGGACAAAAATTAATAAGCTCAGATAAAGTACAACATTAACCCTAAAACGTGATTTTACTTTTGGCATATTCCTGGGGTTAAGGTATGGTTTAGAGTTTTGGTGTATTCGGGGACCTATAGTTAAATTTTATGACAAATAATTTTGTTGAATATTTTGATCTGATACGATCATATTTTAAAGGAGGTTTTAAACGTTTTTGAAAAAAGGGACCAAAAAGACCCTTTTAGTGACTCACATGAGGGTTAATTTTTTTCATAAAAATATACCCCGTATTGTTGTCAGTAATATTGCCAAAGACACTTTATACCTAAAATGCAAGAATTCCAAGGAATCTGATATCGAACATTTCAAAACCTGTAGAAATGGGCGGAACCTGCCACGCCCATTTAGGTTACTTCCCGACGTAAACTTTCAAAACGTCGATACACATGCCTTCTTTTTTTCGGTCCTCTTTCATAATCTGTGTGGGGTAATTTAAAAAAAGTTCAATTTTGTTGTACATTGTTATTCATCTTCGTTTGAAAGTTTGAAAGCATAACTACCAACCAAAAATCAAACTCTACTGTTGAAATATTTGGGGATCAGAGCTCATAGAAATATAGAGATAAATGCAATGTTTTTCGGGCAGAGGTTTTCGAGTGTGGAAATTTTTAGAAGTGTTAGAAATGACGGAGTTTGCAAGTAGATCAAAGTCTATTTGCGAAAGCATGTAAGACAAAACTCTGTTTGTTTGCGTTGAAAATGAATAGAGATGGGAAAGGGTAAGTACCCAAATTGTAAATAACACTATGCAACACTGAAAATGCAAACAACTTCTAGTGTGCATTTTTTGATAGAACATATTTAGACTACCAAAACCCTAGTAGGGTTTTGTCCTGTCAGATCCAGTTCGTATTTTATGGCCGCATCTAAACCGGGCTAAAATTACACTTTTTTGCATATATCGGGCCTTTATCTCAGAAACGATTAAGAATTTGGCCTTGCTGTCTTTGGCAATATTGTAGCCCTGAACTAGTAGAACTTATCCTTTGAACAGACCATATAGAAAAAACTCCATCTATGGCATCAAAATCTATAAAATATAGAAAATTTTACATAATTGCTGATATTCTGGTCAGTATCGGCTAAACTATTGGGAGTTGAACCAAGTAACCTTTTCCAAAAATCGTCCAAATAATGTTCTCAACAATTCTTTAGAACATCCGGAAACTCTAAAATACTTACTTCATGTTGTTTCAGCGGTATTTTGTATCATATCTTTTACAACACGTATTTCAAACACGGTTCACACCAACAGTTTATTCTCGCATTTCAGATTTCACTGCATTATTGACATTTCTATTAAATCGTCGTTGAAAAATGTACTGAAAACAACGGCATAGAGGCATTTTACAACAATGACATGTTCTGAAGAGTTGTGTATTACATTCCAGGGAATATTTTTACAAAAGAAAATATTCAGAAAAAATTAACGGTTTTGTAGATACGGTGTGAAATGTATAAAAATTGTGGAATTTTTGCATATATTTTGAAATTTAAGGCAATAAATGTAGTTTTTCGAGTTCATTATTACTTCAAATATTTTATTCTTGTTCTTATCTACAAATTTGCTTCAGAGGTCAGAAGAAGATTCGCATTGGTTTCAGAGATATAGCCTCGAATTTCTTTAAAAACTCAATATTTAGCCATGTTTAGATGGGGCCATAAAATCCGAGCTGGATCTGACACAACAAAACCCAACTAGGGTTTCTTGTCGTTTGGGTCTGTACTTTCAAAAAATCCTCAGTTCGAATTGTTTGCACAATATCACCTTAAAAATGTTGCACAGTGTAACCATTAAAATGGGTCAGTTGGGCAAAAGTGGGTAAATACCCGGAAATTTATCCAAACTGTGGGTAGAAACTATATAAAATGCAATGCTCAATTTAGAGTAGTAAACGGTGGATGACTAAATTTTAGCTTCAATATAAATAAAATTATTTATTTCACATATGAAAATAGCTTAAATAAGACCTATTTTGGACCATATTTTGACAAATCTCCTAAAAATAGTAACAGCATCCTTTCTTGTATTTAAGAGCATTTAGAACGCTTGGTTGAACTGCGCCTTGAAGGAAAACACCATTGCTGGACCAGTAGTGGGATTCTGTACTACAGGTCTCATGGTATTCCATATATCAAATGACTATATTCTCGATTTTAGTTGATTATCTTGAGATTTGGTCCTCTCTGAAAAAATTTTACTTTTTGCAGCCTGCTGCCCACATCTGTGGGCGTTAACAAAACATATAAAATATTGAAAACGCGAATTTAAACCGATTTTCTTTTCTTTTTTTGTTATGTTTTTGTTTTTCTACATATATGACATAAAAACAAAATGTTCATTTCAAAATAAATTTTTAAATACCCCAAAAAACACCTAAAATAGGTATTCACTGGGTATTTACCAGGTATTTACCCAAGTTTTGGGATTTGTTATTATAATAAATATTTTAAATAAATAAATTAAATATCAGTGACAAAAAGTTGCGGTTTTGATTTCAGATCCTCCGTACGTCGTCGCCTGGGTCATGCCAATAAAATTGATAACGATGCCCCCACTAGAAGGGTATATCAATACGAGCCACTGTCTTAGACTTCAATGCAAAGACATAGTTGGCATTCAAAATGGAAGAAGAAAGGGTCGTTTGAAGTTATATTCTTAGTTCGGCTTATGAAACAAAACGTTCTGGCTAGGATTTAAAGTCGTCTATGTAAGAAATATACTGCACCAATATGAATCCGGGTGCATTCATTGATAATCGAGAATTCTCTATACCTCTATGTATAATTAATATTAATTGTTCCGCAAACATCCCAGAAGGGCAAAGGGAGACTTTTTTCATATCAATGAGTGCACCCCGATTCATATTAGTTCTATGATATGCGAACTACTGTTTAATGCCGAGTGCGACCCGCGTGTCTTAAGACACCACTTATAGAGAAGTTGTTCAGGGTTGAAATACTTAGGAAATGTCGCCAACATTACTGAGAGATATTTTGCCACCGTTGAAAATTTGATGTTGCCTGGCCTGGGAATCGAACCCGATCATGCAGAGTGCTAGGCTGGTGTGTATACCATTGCACCACCATGGCACCCTATTATTGCAGAAGGCCCGAGAACAAGCCTGTTTTCGCATGTTTTTAAAGCGTGTTGAGACGAGGTGTATTTTCTTTAGGAAAAATACTGTGTATAAAAGATAGAGTTAGAGAACATTGTCGCTTCTTGAAGATTATCCTTTTCACTTAGTTGAACTTTCAAAATTCTTTTATCTTTTTTTATTCCCCTCGAACTCTCTTCTTCTTTTGGGGGAGTTTTTGTTTTGTTTTGTTTGTTTTTCTTTTTTGCTTTGAAACTTTACTAGCTTGTCTTCTTATCTTTGTACCTCTCTAATAACTTTACAAGTGTGTGTGTATTGGTTTTTGTCTTTGTTTATATATGTACGTGGACTTTATTTGTATTGTTCTTTGGAATTTTTTAAAAGAAAATATTTCTTATCATTGCTGTTGTTGTTTTAAGAATTTCTATAGGCCATTCTTTAGAGAAATATAAAGTTACCAATTAAAAAACAGTTTGTAAGCCAATTGCAATTTAAAAGTTTTGTAATTTAAATAAATATTTAATTTGTATTTTTTTAATAAAAAAGAAAGCATTTTTTATTTTAAAAAATGTATTTTGTATGAGTCAAGAATAAATAACAAATCATATATGATGTACAGTAGAAACTCTTACAAGAATGGTATTTATGACGAGACATGCTGGGTACACATCTTTGCTTTAAACTCTAATTGAATAAAAAAATGGTACCAAAATGTTACCCAATGTTCTTTGTTGATAAAAAAACTGCCAAATAATTTCTAATTATTTTCCCTTATTTTTCCGTATTGTAAAAATCCATCTGCCAAAGGTTCCCCTGTCCAATCCAAACAATTATAAATTAAAACACTTTAAAATTCAAAAGAAATTAGTTTGAAAATTTATGTTTGTAATTGGATTTTATTAAGTGATTTATTTTTAAAAATTTGTTATATTGTCCATGGTATGTTATGTTGATGTTCTTGTTGTTGTTACTGCTGTTATTGTTGTTGTTGATTTTTTGTGTAGTCTTGTTGATAAATAAAACTTCTTTTTTTGGTGTGTTTGTGTTTTTAAATTAAATCAATTTAATTTATTTGAACATTTATTTCAACATGAAAAAAAAACTTTTCATTTTATGTGCTTTGCTAAATTTTGTCCAAAAATCGTTTAAATTTTTATTTGGTTTTGTTTTTTTGCCACAATTTGTTTTCGTTTTTTTCGTTTTGGTTCAAAAAAATATAATTTCAACGCTTGACTTTTAATCGCTTGCATCTCTCGTAGACACAGTGAAACCTAACGTAAGGGAAGAGGATTAGAAATGGCCAGCAACCATATGGACTCCATGAGGCAACTGATCATTTACAGTTTTTTTTTATTCAGATTCCTTTGTGTTAGATTCCACTGTATCTTTCTTATATGTAAATGTATTTATATACGTTTGTGTGTGTTTTTTGTTTCATATCCTAAAATCTATGTTTTTCATATTTTAATATGTAAATTTTTGAGTTAAATTAATACAATTGTTTATATATAATATTTTGTTATATATATCGTCATGTGTGTGGATTTTTGTGGGTTTTCTAAAAAAGGGATGGATTTTTTGTTTGTTTCTGGTTTTGGGACTGTTACTTATTTATATTTATTTTGTGTTTTTGTATCTATGTTTATGTGGATGTGTGTTGATTTTTTTATTAAAAAAATAAAACTAAAAAATAATACGCCTTTTTGAAAGAGGTTTTATACGGTTGGTTATCTCGTTTAGATTCATGTATCAGACCTGTAAATAAAAAAATTAAAATAAAAAATTAAATAAATATTAAATTCCATTAAAAAATTGTGCACACATAAATGTTATATAACATTGAAAAGCAAATTTGATTGATGGCTTATGAAATTTATAACAAAAATTGAATTTGTCCCTCAAAAAAACGGCAACAAAATTCAATCAGAAAAACCGGAAAATTGTTCACATCCCACTTACCAATTAAAATAGGTCTCTGGTGGATGGCAACCCTTTTCCGAACCACACCATTTGGACTCTTTCAATGGCGGACATGGCCGTCCACCCCGTTTGCCGTGCTTAATCACTTTACGATATCGATGCATTTCACCAATACCGCATGTCTTGCTGCAGGCTGACCACTCGGACCAGTGGCTAACACGACAATCTCGTGGACGTTTCGTGCGACGCCGGCGATTTGTGGCCGTATAGGTGTTGGCTGATGAGGATGCCTGATTTCCTGATGCAGACGACGACGATGATGACGAAGCTGGTGCTGCTGTTAAATCAGAGCGTCTATAGCTGTTGGCAATATTTTGCATAATGGCATTTTTATCGTTTTTCGGTACCACATTGTAGGGCTGGGAATTGTTGTTCCTGCAAGAAGAGAGAGGGGGAGAGAAAATAAATTGTAATATTTTTTTATGGTTTTCACACAACATTAAATAATGGGCTTTTGGGGTTTGTTTGCAACAACAACAACATCAGGTCATACAAAATATGGAGATACGAAGGGTGTTTTACACCACAAAATCAGCTACGAACACCTTTCTTCAGAAACAGGATATTATAACTCAAACTTAAAATTTTGAAAGGAACCCATTGATGCAAAAATATAGTCGATGGAGAAAAAAATATGATAAATATACATTCATATATACACATTTAATGTATGAATGTAAAGTTATTGAAAATTGATATGTCAATAGCAGCAGAACTAACAACTTTCTCTATGCCCTTGTCCTCCTTTAGTTGTAGTATCTGGGTTACATTAAAACTTCGTGACTATTTGTTTAACTATTCATTTCGCAGATAGTGGGAGTGTGTGTGTGTGAAATCGTTTTCGATGAACACATCAAAAATAATTTGCAATTTTTCAATTTTATTTTTACAAGGACACTACAGCAAGAAGAGGTGGGTAGTTAAGACACCATTTTTTACTAAATTCTATAATTCAGCCTGAAGTTTCCATAGGTAAACTCCTATTCAGCCTGGCTGAATAGAAGTTTCCATAGGTAAACTTCAATTCTGCCTGGCTGAATAAAGGTTTCCATAGGAAATCCTCAATTCAGCCTGGCTGAATAAAGGTTTCCATAGGAAATCCTCAATTCAGCCTGGCTGAATAGAAGTTTCCATAGGTAAACTTCAATTCAGCCTGGCTGAATAGAAGTTTCCATTGGTAAACTTCAATTCAGCCTGGCTGAATAGAAGTTTCCATAGGTAAACTTCAATTCAGCCTGGCTGAATAGAAGTTTCCATAGGTAAACTTCAATTCAGCCTGGCTGAATAGAAGTTTCCATAGGTAAACTTCAATTCAGCCTGGCTGAATAGAAGTTTCCATAGGTAAACTTCAATTCAGCCTGGCTGAATAGAAGTTTCCATAGGTAAACTTCAATTCAGCCTGGCTGAATAGAAGTTTCCATAGGTAAACTTCAATTCAGCCTGGCTGAATAGAAGTTTCCATAGGTAAACTTCAATTCAGCCTGGCTGAATAGAAGTTTCCATAGGTAAACTTCAATTCAGCCTGGCTGAATAGAAGTTTCCATAGGTAAACTTCAATTCAGCCTGGCTGAATAGAAGTTTCCATAGGTAAACTTCAATTCAGCCTGGCTGAATAGAAGTTTCCATAGGTAAACTTCAATTCAGCCTGGCTGAATAGAAGTTTCCATAGGTAAACTTCAATTCAGCCTGGCTGAATAGAAGTTTCCATAGGTAAACTTCAATTCAGCCTGGCTGAATAGAAGTTTCCATAGGTAAACTTCAATTCAGCCTGGCTGAATAGAAGTTTCCATAGGTAAACTTCAATTCAGCCTGGCTGAATAGAAGTTTCCATAGGTAAACTTCAATTCAGCCTGGCTGAATAGAAGTTTCCATAGGTAAACTTCAATTCAGCCTGGCTGAATAGAAGTTTCCATAGGTAAACTTCAATTCAGCCTGGCTGAATAGAAGTTTCCATAGGTAAACTTCAATTCAGCCTGGCTGAATAGAAGTTTCCATAGGTAAACTTCAATTCAGCCTGGCTGAATAGAAGTTTCCATAGGTAAACTTCAATTCAGCCTGGCTGAATAGAAGTTTCCATAGGTAAACTTCAATTCAGCCTGGCTGAATAGAAGTTTCCATAGGTAAACTTCAATTCAGCCTGGCTGAATAGAAGTTTCCATAGGTAAACTTCAATTCAGCCTGGCTGAATAGAAGTTTCCATAGGTAAACTTCAATTCAGCCTGGCTGAATAGAAGTTTCCATAGGTAAACTTCAATTCAGCCTGGCTGAATAGAAGTTTCCATAGGTAAACTTCAATTCAGCCTGGCTGAATAGAAGTTTCCATAGGTAAACTTCAATTCAGCCTGGCTGAATAGAAGTTTCCATAGGTAAACTTCAATTCAGCCTGGCTGAATAGAAGTTTCCATAGGAAAACTTCAATTCAGCCTGGGTAAACTTCAATTCAGCCTGGCTGAATAGAAGTTTCTTTCCATAGGTAAACTTCAATTCAGCCTGGCTGAATAGAAGTTTCTTTCCATAGGTAAAATTCAATTCAGCCTGGCTGAATAGAAGTTTCCATAGGTAAACTTCAATTCAGCCTGGCTGAATAGAAGTTTCTTTCCATAGGTAAACTTCAATTCAGCCTGGCTGAATAGAAGTTTCCATAGGTAAACTTCAATTCAGCCTGGCTGAATAGAGTTTTCCTTTAGGAAAACTTCAATTCAGCCTGGCTGAATAGAGGTTTCCTTTAGGAAAACTTCAATTCAGCCTGGCTGAATAGAGGTTTCCTTTAGGAAAACTTCAATTCAGCCTGGCTGAATAGAGGTTTCCTTTAGGAAAACTTCAATTCAGCCTGGCTGAATAGAGGTTTCCTTTAGGAAAACTTCAATTCAGCCTGGCTGAATAGAGGTTTCCTTTAGGAAAACTTCAATTCAGCCTGGCTAAATAGAGGTTTTCATAGGAAATCCTCAATTCAGCCTGGCTGAATAGAAGTTTCCATAGGTAAACTTCAATTCCGCCTGGCTGAATTGAAGTTTCCATAAGTAAACTTCAATTCAGCCTGGCTGAATAGATGTTTCCATAAGTAAACTTCAATTCAGCCTGGCTGAATAGATGTTTCCATATGAAGTCCTCAATTCAGCCAGGCTGAATAGAAGTTTCCATAGGTAAACTTCAATTCAGCCTGGCTGAATAGAAGTTTCCATAGGTAAACTTCAATTCAGCCTGGCTGAATAGAAGTTTCCATAGGTAAACTTCAATTCAGCCTGGCTGAATAGAAGTTTCCATAGGTAAACTTCAATTCAGCCTGGCTGAATAGAAGTTTCCATAGGTAAACTTCAATTCAGCCTGGCTGAATAGAAGTTTCCATAGGTAAACTTCAATTCAGCCTGGCTGAATAGAAGTTTCCATAGGTAAACTTCAATTCAGCCTGGCTGAATAGAAGTTTCCATAGGTAAACTTCAATTCAGCCTGGCTGAATAGAAGTTTCCATAGGTAAACTTCAATTCAGCCTGGCTGAATAGAAGTTTCCATAGGTAAACTTCAATTCAGCCTGGCTGAATAGAAGTTTCCATAGGAAAACTTCAATTCAGCCTGGGTAAACTTCAATTCAGCCTGGCTGAATAGAAGTTTCTTTCCATAGGTAAACTTCAATTCAGCCTGGCTGAATAGAAGTTTCTTTCCATAGGTAAAATTCAATTCAGCCTGGCTGAATAGAAGTTTCCATAGGTAAACTTCAATTCAGCCTGGCTGAATAGAAGTTTCTTTCCATAGGTAAACTTCAATTCAGCCTGGCTGAATAGAAGTTTCCATAGGTAAACTTAAATTCAGCCTGGCTGAATAGAGTTTTCCTTTAGGAAAACTTCAATTCAGCCTGGCTGAATAGAGGTTTCCTTTAGGAAAACTTCAATTCAGCCTGGCTGAATAGAGGTTTCCTTTAGGAAAACTTCAATTCAGCCTGGCTGAATAGAGGTTTCCTTTAGGAAAACTTCAATTCAGCCTGGCTGAATAGAGGTTTCCTTTAGGAAAACTTCAATTCAGCCTGGCTGAATAGAGGTTTCCTTTAGGAAAACTTCAATTCAGCCTGGCTGAATAGAGGTTTCCTTTAGGAAAACTTCAATTCAGCCTGGCTGAATAGATGTTTCCATATGAAGTCCTCAATTCAGCCAGGCTGAATAGAAGTTTCCATAGGTAAACTTCAATTCAGCCTGGCTGAATAGAAGTTTCCATAGGTAATTTTCAATTCAGCCTGGCTGAATAGAGGTTTCCATAGGAAATCCTCAATTCAGCCTGGCTGAATAGAGGTTTCCATAGGAAATCCTCAATTCAGCCTGGCTGAATAGAGGTTTCCATAGGAAATCCTCAATTCAGCCTGGCTGAATAGAGGTTTCCATAGGAAATCCTCAATTCAGCCTGGCTGAATAGAGGTTTCCATATGAAATCCTCAATTCAGCCTGGCTGAATAGAGGTTTCCTTTAGGAAAACTTCAATTCAGCCTGGCTGAATAGAGTTTTCCATAGGAAATCCTCAATTCAGCCTGGCTGAATAGAGGTTTCCATAGGAAATAGAGGTTTCCATAGGAAATCCTAAATTCAGCCTGGCTGAATAGAGGTTTCCATAGGAAATCCTCAATTCAGCCTGGCTGAATAGAGGTTTACATAGGAAATCCTCAATTCAGCCTGGCTGAATAGAGGTTTCCATAGGAAATCCTCAATTCAGCCTGGCTGAATAGAGGTTTCCATAGGAAATCCTCAATTCAGCCTGGCTGAATAGAGGTTTCCATAGGAAATCCTCAATTCAGCCTGGCTGAATAGAGGTTTCCATAGGAAATCCTCAATTCAGCCTGGCTGAATAGAAGTTTCCATAAGATATCCTCAATTCAGCCTGGCTGAATAGAGGTTTCCATAGGAAATCCTCAATCCTGGATGAATAGAGGTTTCTACAGGAAATCCTTAATTCAGCCTGGCTGAATAGAGGTTTCTATAGGAAATCCTTAATTCAGCCTGGCTGAATAGAGGTTTCTATAGGAAATCCTTAATTCAGCCTGGCTGAATAGAGGTTTCTATAGGAAATCCTTAATTCAGACTGGCTGAATAGAGGTTTCTATAGGAAATCCTTAATTCAGCCTGGCTGAGTAGAGGTTTCCTTTAGGAAAACTTCAATTCAGCCTGGCTGAATAGAGGTTTCCTTTAGGAAAACTTCAATTCAGCCTGGCTGAATAGAGGTTTCCTTTAGGAAAACTTCAATTCAGCCTGGCTGAATAGAGGTTTCCTTTAGGAAAACTTCAATTCAGCCTGGCTGAATAGAAGTTTCCATAGGAAATCCTCAACTCAGCCTGGCTGAATAGAGGTTTCCATAGGAAATCCTCAATTCAGCCTGGCTGAATAGAGGTTTTCAAAGAAAATCCTCAATTCAGCCTGGCTGAATAGAGGTTTCCATAGGAAATCCTCAATTCAGCCTGGCTGAATAGAGGTTTCCATAGGAAATCCTCAATTCAGCCTGGCTGAATAGAGGTTTCCATAGGAAATCCTCAATTGAGCCTAGCTGAATAGAGGTTTCCTTGCTGAATGGAAGTTTCCATTGGAAATCCTCAATTCAGCCTGGCTGAATAGAGGTTTCCTTCAGGAAATCCTCAATTCAGCCTGGCTGAATAGAGGTTTCCATAGGAAATCCTCAATTCAGCCTGGCTGAATAGAGGTTTCCGTAGGAAATCCTTAATTCAGCCTAGCTGAATAGAGGTTTCCATACGAAATCCTCAATTCAGCCTGGCTGAATAGAGGTTTCCATAGGAAATCCTCAATTCAGCCTGGCTGAATAGAGGTTTCCTTGCTGAATTGAAGTTTTCCATTGGAAATCCTCAATTCAGCCTGGCTGAATAGAGGTTTCCTTCAGGAAAACTTCAATTCAGCCTGGCTGAATAGAGGTTTCCTTCAGGAAAACTTCAATTCAGCCTGGCTGAATAGAGGTTTCCTTCAGGAAAACTTCAATTCAGCCTGGCTGAATAGAGGTTTCCTTCAGGAAAACTTCAATTCAGCCTGGCTGAATAGAGGTTTCCTTCAGGAAAACTTCAATTCAGCCTGGCTGAATAGAGGTTTCCTTCAGGAAAACTTCAATTCAGCCTGGCTGAATAGAGGTTTCCTTCAGGAAAACTTCAATTCAGCCTGGCTGAATAGAGGTTTCCTTCAGGAAAACTTCAATTCAGCCTGGCTGAATAAGGGTTTCCTTCAGGAAAACTTCAATTCAGCCTGGCTGAATAGAGGTTTCCTTCAGGAAAACTTCAATTCAGCCTGGCTGAATAGAGGTTTCCTTCAGGAAAACTTCAATTCAGCCTGGCTGAATAGAGGTTTCCTTCAGGAAAACTTCAATTCAGCCTGGCTGAATAGAGGTTTCCTTCAGGAAAACTTCAATTCAGCCTGGCTGAATAGAGGTTTCCTTCAGGAAAACTTCAATTCAGCCTGGCTGAATAGAAGTTTCCATAGGTAAACTTCAATTCAGCCTGGCTGAATAGAAGTTTCCATAGGTAAACTTCAATTCAGCCTGGCTGAATAGAAGTTTCCATAGGTAAACTTCAATTCAGCCTGGCTGAATAGAAGTTTCCATAGGTAAACTTCAATTCAGCCTGGCTGAATAGAAGTTTCCATAGGTAAACTTCAATTCAGCCTGGCTGAATAGAAGTTTCCATAGGTAAACTTCAATTCAGCCTGGCTGAATAGAAGTTTCCATAGGTAAACTTCAATTCAGCCTGGCTGAATAGAAGTTTCCATAGGTAAACTTCAATTCAGCCTGGCTGAATAGAAGTTTCCATAGGTAAACTTCAATTCAGCCTGGCTGAATAGAAGTTTCCATAGGTAAACTTCAATTCAGCCTGGCTGAATAGAAGTTTCCATAGGTAAACTTCAATTCAGCCTGGCTGAATAGAAGTTTCCATAGGTAAACTTCAATTCAGCCTGGCTGAATAGAAGTTTCCATAGGTAAACTTCAATTCAGCCTGGCTGAATAGAAGTTTCCATAGGTAAACTTCAATTCAGCCTGGCTGAATAGAAGTTTCCATAGGTAAACTTCAATTCAGCCTGGCTGAATAGAAGTTTCCATAGGTAAACTTCAATTCAGCCTGGCTGAATAGAAGTTTCCATAGGTAAACTTCAATTCAGCCTGGCTGAATAGAAGTTTCCATAGGTAAACTTCAATTCAGCCTGGCTTAATAGAAGTTTCCATAGGTAAACTTCAATTCAGCCTGGCTGAATAGAAGTTTCCATAGGTAAACTTCAATTCAGCCTGGCTGAATAGAAGTTTCCATAGGTAAACTTCAATTCAGCCTGGCTGAATAGAAGTTTCCATAGGTAAACTTCAATTCAGCCTGGCTGAATAGAAGTTTCCATAGGTAAACTTCAATTCAGCCTGGCTGAATAGAAGTTTCCATAGGTAAACTTCAATTCAGCCTGGCTGAATAGAAGTTTCCATAGGTAAACTTCAATTCAGCCTGGCTGAATAGAAGTTTCCTTAGGTAAACTTCAATTCAGCCTGGCTGAATAGAAGTTTCCGTAGGTAAACTTCAATTCAGCCTGGCTGAATAGAAGTTTCCATAGGAAATCCTCAATTCAGCCCGGCTGATAAGAGGTTTCCATAGGAAATCCTCAATTCAGCCCGGCTGATAAGAGGTTTCCATAGGAAATCCTCAATTCAGCCTGGCTGAATAGAGGTTTCCATAGAAATCCTCAATTCAGCCCGGCTGATAAGAGGTTTCCATGGGAAATCCTCAATTCAGCCTTGCTGAATGAGGTTTCCTTTCGGAAAACTTCCATTCAGCCTGGCTGAATTAAGATTTCTATATAAAATATCGCTTGTAGGTGGTTTATATTTCTCTACTGCGCCTTTTCCTTTCATTTTCATAAACTTTTTCCTGTACCTTTACTTTCGTATGTTATATATTTATGTAAGTTTGTGTTTGTTTTGTAAACAAACCGAATTCATTGTAAGTCTTGTGCGCTGTTGCTGCTGCACAAAAATTCCACTTAAACTAATACTGCTTGGGAAATTGGAACTGTTTGTTTTTGCTATTACTATTGTTGTACTGCACAAAAATACATGCATATTCATGTTAATTTCCATTTGACATGTATTTTTACAATGCCATAGCTTTACGTAGAAGAGGGAGGCAGGGAGAGTGTGGAAGACAGATATTCTAAGTGGTTTTGGTGGTGTAGCTTTTAGGGGATATATCATTGCTACCAGTTTCTGTGTAATTGTCTGTGTGTTTTATGTTTTTGTTGTTGAGGAATGTGGTTGTTCCATTTACCCAATGGCCACAAATGTGTGTGTGTAAAAGGTACCTATCTTCTGTGTGAGTGTTGGTATTATGGAAATTCTAATTTAGTTCAATTTTGTTTCCCTTTTCTTTGGTTTAGAAACAGAAATTACAAAAAATGTGTTCTCAATGTTAGCTGTTAGCATTGACTGACATATGAAGTGTGTTGGTGGTTTCCAATTTCATTTGCGTTCTTCTGCTTCTTCTTCCACACACACACACACACACACACACTCACATTGATGCATACATATTGAAATGTGGAAATGAAATGACTTGAATGCATTCTGAATCAGTTATTTTTTAATTTTCTTCGCAACATGTTGTGGGGGATTTGAAATTGATTTCAATTTCATTGTAATTTACTTTACATTCCCTTCGAGGGGCGTGTGGGGGGTAATTATTACTTCTTCATTATTCGCTTGGTTTTGTTTTAACAATAGTTTGACCAAATGGAAGAGAGGAAGGAGAAATTGATCATAAACCTAGCTTTTTTATATAACGTGAGGATGTGCCAGGTCCTCTATCAGGACTCTGCATGTGTTATTTGCACAGACTACAAAGGGCTTGCCTTTAAAGCAAACATTGGGTAGTCATTTTAACATGCGGAACGGGGTCTTTGCCAATAATGGTCAAGTTTTCGTTGTGAACCATTTGAATATTGTTTTTATTTCCAAAAACCTATCCTGGAGCCCAAGGTGTTCCTTGACCAATATGCTGTTTGCCTTTGGACCTATTTATTGAATTTTATTTCTCTTTAACCCACAAAAAATAATTAATTTATATTGATAATTTTTTATTAAATTTATATTTTTGATTTCACAAACACACATGCGGCAGGACATCACAGGATAACTCTTAACATAAAATTTATTAACTATTTGTTATTATTTATTTTGTAAATGAATTATTGATACAACATTCTCGTTAAAGTTAATTGGTTTTATAAAATTGTACAACAACCACCACTGGTATAGACTACGGCCTGAGGTCTGGGTGGTGGTGGAGGTCCTCCCACAACAAGAGTTGCCTGGGGCTGGGGCATTCCAACGGCTACAACGGCTGGGGGTGGTGGTGGCATACCGCCGACTACAACAACCCCGGGTGGTGGTGGAGGTCGAGCACCCAAATTGATATTAACACCAACTCCAATACCAGGTCCTGGTGGTGGTGGACCAGGTCGTGGAGGACCCCAACCTGGACCAGGTGGCGGTGGTCCGGGTCTACCATATGGTGGTGGAGGACCACCAACACGTCCTTGACGTCCTGGAGGCGGCATTCTAGGACTTTAGGCCTGAAGAAAAATTTAAAAACTGCTCCCACAAAGAGCAAGCTAACTGTGCTCCAAGTTCTACCGAGTCACTTCTTAAACTAACACTTTTTCCCCACATCAAACAAAAATATGCGTCAAATGACCACCACACATTTTGATTAGTCAACAAAAGTTTTTATTTTTCTTTTCGGCCGCCAGATAAGAACTTCAAAAAATGTGTGTTTGGAAATCTTTGGGATTTAATTACAAATCAATCAGTGGGTAATTATGTTTGTCGTGATGTGATTTCATTTTCACACACAACTATGATAAAAATAATATCTAACAGTTTATCTTATCATTTAAACCCCGACTTTGTTTTGATATCTTTCATTCAAAAGGTACTTCCCAACGAGCGCACAGTGTGTTTGGCCATTAGACCGACCAGTGTTGTTAAGTGTTACACTATTTTCCATGTAGACTTTTTGTTATTGTTGTTATGTTTTTGTGTTTTTGTTATACTCACATTGGATTCATTTTCTCCAACAGCTTCGAACGTATACGATCTCTTTCCGATGCCCTTGTGGGCTGTGGTTCAATCTCATTTTGCCTTTCTCGTTCTATTGTTGCCGACAGTTCGTTATTCATTTCGACATGATTGTGTTCCATTTCTAAATGCGTTTGTGTCTTGACGGTCTCATATTTGCGATCATCTTCGGCGAAATTAAACACCTCGCTTAGTTCGTATTCTTTTAGCTGGAAAGAGAAGAAGAAAAAAATAATAATTAATTAGAAATAGGAAGAATTAAAAAAAATAATTTTAAAGAATTTTTAAAACAAAATTTAATATTTTAAACAAATATTTTCGAAACAGATTTTAAGATTTTTTTTAATAAAATTAATATTTTAGAGAATATTTGTAAATGGGACGGGCATTTTTAAGATTTTTTTCAAAACGAAACGAAATGATTTTTTTACAGAACAAAATGTAGATTTTTTATAGAATTTTTCAAAATAAAACCTGATTTTTTTTAAAAGATTTTTTTAGAACAAAACGTGTCCATAGATTTTTCCATAGATTTTTAACAAATTGTTTCAAAAAAAGTAATTTTTTAAAGAATTTTTCAAAAAATGAGGATTTTTTTAAAGAATTTTTCAAAACAAACCCTGGATTTTTAAAAGATTTTTTAGCAAATTTTAAACGAATGTTTTTTTAAAAAAAAGTAATTTTTTGAAAAATTTTTCAAAACAAAACGTGCACTTAAAAAAATCTTTATTTATATTTTTTAATAAGGATTTTAAATTTTTTTTTAGATTAGGATTTAAAAAAATTAAAAGATTTTTTTAAGAAAATTAAAAAAATTAAAAATTTAAAGTTAAAAATCTAATGACTTTAAAAAAGTTTAAAGATCGAATACTTCAGCTTAAGCAATCAGATTTAAAAAAAAACTAAAGAATTTATTTTTATTTATAAAAATTATTTAAAGATTTTTTTTAAACAAAAAGTAAATTTTTTAAAGATTTTTTCAAAATTGAAGATTAGACATATAAAATTAATTTGAAGATTTAAAAACAAGTAAGAAAGTATCAGTCAACTGTGCTGACAAAGATATACCACTGACAAAAAAAAGTTTGGAAAAATTTTTTGAAAGAGTTTTAAAGTTATCTTGCACAATAGGGTTTTAGAGCTTTTGGGCCATTATCTCAGGAAGTATTGATTTATTCCGGAAAAAATTGTACCATTGTAAATGGGGCCGCTAGAACAATCTACCGAAAAGAACGAAACCGATGCGAGTTGAGCTCTTAAACTTCACTTTTTCCGAATTTTGTGTGGGAGGTACCCGAAGGAGTGGAACGATATAGTCCATGTCCTAACCTGAAATAATAATATGTGCAAAGTCTGTACCAATCAGAAACTCCCTGCAAGAATTATCTTGCGGATTTGCCATTTTGGTTGCTGCCGTCAGTGTTTCTTGGAGATTTTAGGCTAATATCTCAAGATGTATGGACTTGCGCAAGAAAAAAATTGTACCGCCGTAAAGGGAGCCGCAAGGACAACCTACTGAAAAAAATTCAACACGATCCGAGAGGTGCTTTTAAAATTAACTTTATCCGAATTTTGTGTGAGAGGTACCCGAAGGAGTTTTAGTCCGTATTCGAGTCCGATATATATCTGGAACGAATAATACGATGTGCAAAGTTTGGACTAAATCAATTGGTCCCTTCTAGAGTTATCGTTCACACCATTTTACGGAAAAATTTTTAACTTTTGCGGGGAGGTACCCGAAGGATTGGACCGATATGGCCCATCTTCGAAGTTAAACTAAGTTTGGGCAAAATATTACGATGCCCAAAATTTGGTTCGAATCGGTTGATCCGTTCGAGAGTCATCGTGCGCCCCAGCCAGACAGACAGACATGGCTAAATCGACTCCAAATTGTCTGAAACGAATTTCGTCCAAACATACTTGGGGTCTAAAACCGTTATTTTGCTGAGGCACAGTTTTTGTCGTATCAAAGTGTTCTAGCCTAAAGGCTGAGGGTATAAAAATATTTAATTAATTAATGACAAAGATTAAAGAATTGTTCAAAACAAGACGTGATTAAACAAGAATAAAGATTTTGAATAAAAACTATTTAAAGAATTTTTAATTTTTTTTTTAAATTTTATAAAGATTTTTTCAAAACAAAGAATACATTTTTTTAAAAATGTTTCAAGATGATTAAAAACAATTAAAGATTAAAAGCAAACATTTTATTTTTTCAAAACAAAACGTGGATGTTTTTAACAAATTTTTCCAAAACAAAGAGTATTTTTTTTTAAGATTTATTTACAACAAAGGGTATATTTTTTATAGATTTTTTTTTTAAAGAAACCGTGGTTTTTTATAGAATTTTTCAAGACCAAACATGGACTAAAAAAACAAATATACATAGATTTGAAAAATGCTAAAGTTAAAAAAATTAATGCCTTTAAAAGTTAAAAAATAATTTATTTTTATTGATTTGAAAAAATTATTTAAAGAATTATTTCAAATTTTTAAAAAGATTTTTTTCTAAACAAAATGTAAAATTTGAGAGGATTTTTAAAAAATGAAAATGAAAGAATTAGAATAATTTGAAGATTTGAAAAAATATTTAATTAATTATGACAAATAATTTTTTTTAATATTACAGAATTATTCAAAACGAATGCTGATTAAAAAAATTAAAGATTTTTTATAACAATTTTTAAAGAATTATTTAAAGAATTTTAAGCATTTGTTATTTTTTTAAAGATTTTTTCAAAACAAAGAGTAAATTTTTTAATGATTTTTTGTTTGAAAAAACCGTGGATTTTTAAAGAACTTTATGAAAACAAAACTTGGAATTAAAAAAATATACATAACTTTAAAAAAATTCAAGATAAAAAATCAAAATAAAACGTGGATATTTTAATGAATTTTTTGAAAACAAAACGTAATTTTTTTACGGAATTTTTTCTAGGATTTTTACAGATTTTTCATAGATTTTTTTCTAAACAAAACGTGGATGTTAGAAAAGTTTTAAATTTTTTTTACGATTTTTTAAAGCCAAATGTAGACTTAAAAAAGGTTTAAAAATGTTTTAAAGATTTGTTTGTTTCAAAACAAAACGTGGACTTTTTTAAAGAGATTTAAACAGATTTTTTGAATAAATTAAAATAGGCGTGTATTTTTCAAAGACTTTTTAGAAAAAATATTAATTTCTTTAAAGAATTTTTTTCAACGTAAATTTTTTACAGCTGTTTTTTTTTGAACAAAACCTTGGCTTATTACAAAAAGTTTTTAAAATTATAAAATTGAATTTTGCAAAACAAAACGTGGAACTTTTAGAAAAAGATTTAAAAAACTAAGGAAGGAAAGGAAAAAACGTGGGTAAAACAAATTAAAAAAAAACGATTTTAAAATGAAATTTAAAGAATTTTTCAATACAAAATTAAAGATTTACAAAAATGTACGATTTTTAAACAAAAAAAAATTAAAAAAATAAAGATTGGACTATTTAAGAAATAAACAAAATTAAAGATTTTTTAAAAAAATAATCATTAAAATCTAAAGAATTTGTTATAACAAAACGTGGGTAAAAAATAAAAATTAAAAAAATTAAAATTTAAAAATAAAATTTAAAGAATTTTTCAAAAAAAAAAATTATCAATTAAAAAATAAGAATTTTTTAAAACAAAGGTGGTTTAAAAAATTACAGTTTTTAAAACAATTTAAAGATTTTAGAAAAGTAGAACAAAAATTAAGGATTTTGTTTGACATATTAACGATTAAATAATGTTGAAGAATTTGTTAAAACAAAGCGTGGCTTTAATTTGAAGAATTTAAAAAAAAATCTAAAAAAACCTGCTTTAAACATTAAAGATTTTTTTAATTTTATTTAAATAACTTTTTCAATTTTTGAAAATTTTTAAGTTTTTAAAGATTTTTTTTTAACAATTTTTTAAAGATTTTGTATAGTTTTTTTAAGATTATTTTTTTTAATTTTTTAACGGAGTTTTAATTATTATTTAACATATGTAAATTTTTTTAAATATAGACTAACGAAAATTAGAACAAAAATTAAGGATCCCGTTTGAGAAATTAACGCTTAAATATTGTTGAACAATTTTTTTAAACAAAACGTGGCTTAAAAAATATTTTTTTTTAAATTTGAAGAGTTTTAAAATATTTTTCTAAACAAAATCTGGTTTAAACATTAAAGATTTTTTTAATTATTTAAATAACATATTCAATTTTTGAAAACTAAAACAAAACATGGGCAAACATAAATTAAAAAAAATATATTTAAAAATTAAATTTAAAGAATTTTTCAAAACACAAGTAAAGATTTAAAAAAATTCCGATTTAAAAAAAAACACAAAAATAATTTAAAAAAACTAAAGATTGGACTATTAAAAAAAACAAAATTAAAAATTTTTAAAAAAATTAACGATTAAAAACTAAAGAATTTGTCATAACAAAACGTGGGTAAAGAAATACAAATTAAAAACAATTAAGATTTACAAATAAAATTTAAAGAATTTTTCAAAAAAAATTAAGGATTAAAAAAATAAGATTTTTTTTAAAACAAAAGATGGTTTAAGAAATTAAAGTTTTTAAAACAATTTAAAGATTTTAGAAAATTAGAACAAAAACAAGTAAAATGTATCAGTCGGCTTTGCCGACAGAGATATACCCTCAGCCTGTGTATATTGAAACAATTTTTTCCTAAAATACGTAAGTATTTAGGGGGTTTAAAAATTTTGGGCGTTTGAACCGGAAAAGATGTTGATTAGGCTTAAAGATCAAAAGTTTTGTGGAGGAGAAACTAAAAGAAATGGATCGACATTGACCGTTATGGAAGTCGATCTCCAGCCACAACATATGGTGCCGTAGGGGGTCTTTACACTCTTCGTGCCGTTTGCTCAAGAAGTATGGACTTGCCCCTAAAAAAACTTTTACTATTGAAATTGAGGCAACGAGTGCAAGTTGCTTCAATAAAAATCAAAGTGATTCGATATCAGGTCTTAAAGTGAACTTATCCGAAATTTTGTGTGGGAGGTACCGGATGGAGTGGACAAATATTTGTACCTGATCTATATCTGGTAGATATATTAGGATGTGTAAAGTATGGACCAATTCGGCCACTCCCTTCAAGAATTACCGTACAAACAATTTTTCCGAACATTTTTGAAATTTTGTTGGGGAGGTACTTGAAGGAGTGGACCGATATGTCTTAACTTCGAACTTAAACTATGTTTGGACAAAATATTACTAAGACCAAATTTTGGACCGAATCGGCAGATCCGTTCGAGTCTTATCTTGCGCTCCAACCACCTCACAGGGTGTCATAGGAGTTTTGTGCAACTTTCAGGCTATTTTCTCAGGAAGTATGGACTTACCCCTGATAAAACTTGTACCGTCGTATGGGGAGCAGTAAATACAAGTTGCTAAAACAACGGACATTGCTCAATCGACTCCAAATTGTCTGAAACACATTTCGTCCAAACATACTTGGGTTCTAAAACCATTATTTCGATGAGGCATATTTTGCCCGTATGAAAATGTGTATACCCTCGTTAGCATAAATGCTGAGGGTATAACTAAGGATTTTGTTTGACAAAATAACGATTAAATAATGTTGATAAACTTTTTAAAACAAAACGTGGCTTAACAAATTATTTTTTTAATTAGTTTTAAAAAATTATTCTAAACAAAACCAGGTTTAAAAATTAAGGATTTTTTTTAAATTATTTAATGAATGTTTTTTTAACAACAATATTTTAAAGTTTTTTTTTTTTTAATTTTTTAACGGAATTTTAATTATTTTTTTAACATTTGTAATTTTTTTTAAATATAGACGAACGAAAATTAGAACAAAAATTTAGGATTTTGTTTGACAAATTAAAAAGTTAAAAGTTTAATTTTTTTATTTATTTATTTATTTATTTATTTATTTATTTAAAATATTTATTATAATAACAAATTATAATAAAATTATAGTAATAAAGCACCAGTAATTTTTTTAAATTTGAAGAGTTTTAAAATTTTTTTCTAAACAAAACCTGGATTAAGAATTTAAGATTTTTTAAAATTATTTAAATAACTTTCTCAATTTTTGGAAATTCTTAATTTTTAAAGAATTTTGTTAAAAAAAAAACAATTTTTTAAAGATTTTTTTAATTTTAAACGGAGTTTTAATTGTTTTTTAACATTTGTAATTTTTTTAATTATAGACGTGCTGAAGCACGTCTCTATAGAAGAGCTGTAGCACGTCTTTATAGACGAGTCGAAGGGCGCTTTAAAAACCTATTCTCTTTTATTTTGGTCGCCATAACCACATGCCCGGGTGCCACCTTGGTGCAATGGTACGCAGTCACGCCTTGCACACTGTATGGCCGTATTGGATTCCCTGGCCAAGAAAATCACATTTTCAAGGGTGCCAAAAATACCCCTCACGTAATGTTGTGGGGTCTTAAAACACGCCCTTCGGACTCAGGTATATAAAGTAGGACTCATATCATTGAGCTCATATAAATATACCTGCAGATACAACACAAGGGACTATAGAAAATATTCGTTAGGGTTTCTCATTAAAACAAATCTGTGACCATATGTAAGGTTTAATTTTAACAGTCTTGTTATGAGTGTCTTCTTCTTTATATCTAGACTTTACCTCCCTTTTGGGGTATAAATGTTAAATAATACCTAAATTATAATATTGACTTTAATATTACAATAATAATTTAAATAAATTGTTATTACCATGACGGTAACATTTGCAAGCATTCTTTTTTAGACTTGAATGGCCTCCTACTTCCTCCTAGGAAGCAAAACCAGCAGCTCATTGAAATTAAATTTATTGCCTTACAGGTGCCTAAATTGTAACGGAAATTAAGCATAAAATAAAACAATAATTTTAAATTTCTAAATAACAAACGAACGAATGAACTTTGAAATACATTTATTTTTGTCTAAGCTTTGGTTACGGATTCTCTTGGCTATGGTATATAAATATTTATTTCCTCAAAAAGGCCATATTCCCAGCAAACTAGAAAACGAAACATAAAATTTAATAGAGCAGAAATATTCATTTTATTATAAACAAAATATGTTAAAATAATAAACACCTTTGATTGCAAAGGTGGAAACAAATCCATAAAAATTCATTAAGTGGAAAACTACAAAAGGTAGAGCGAGAGCGAATCAATAAAACAAAATCTCTATGGCGGAACAGAACACCTTATGCCTCAAGGGAGGATTTTGTGTGGAAAAACAAGAGTTTTTTCTCGTTCCCATTATCTTTGTCAATTCATGCCTAATTTACACATGCCACCCATCATCGTCATTATTGTCAACTTCAATACCATCATCAGCAGCCACAACAGCTCTGTTGTTGATCTTAGCAGGGTATTTTCTGGCATTGGCCTACTCCTACTGAGCTGTCGATTGTTATCACCTTGTGTGTGTGTGTGTCTGGATCTCTGTAATACTAAAAAATTCCTTTATCCATTCATCCAGGATGAAAATGAACAACAACTTTTCTTACATTTTTTTCTTCTTCTTCTCTTGCTTTCGTTTCTTTTTGTTCGTTTCTGTCTTTGGCATAAATTGTTTTGGAAAAAATCTCTGTTACTTTGGTTGTTTTTATTATTGTGAAGAACATTGGAATGTTTTTCGGATAACTGCAAAGAAGAACAAGCTGTAAATTCACAAAGGAATTTTCACAGTTAGCTTTTACAGGCATGAATAGGATTATGGATTTTAATGTCATATTTCAAAAGAAGTTTGTTTGCTTTTTCTTTTGCTGAAAGGTGTGTGTGTGTAAGTGGGTTTCCATGTTCTTTTCTGTTTTCTTCCGCATGTTAAACACAGATTTCAATGTAAGGATTTCTGGGGTTTTGTTAACTTTTTAAAAGGAATAACCAAAACAAGAGGCCTGTAAAAATGTATGCAACACAGAGGAATGTAATATGGAAGGCCAATTTAAACAGTTAGCGGCAATTTAGGCTGTGTAGGATACTTTACCGTATCCTACTTTTGAAAAAATACTTACATTTAATAATTATTATGAGGAGCTTCTTTAGAGACATTTTTTTACAAAATGAAACTGTAATGTTGCCTATCCTGATAATCAAAGCCAATCATACAGTATTCAGGCCGGTTGTGCTTAACATTGCCCACGGTGGCACCTCACTTATAGAAGGTGGGCATACATTACAGTGTGTGTTTACATAGAAGGTACGTTCACTTGCTCTCAGTTAGGGCTCGCTGGTGCGCAATTCTCCAAAAAGATCCCAAGAATGTCTTTCTGTTCTGAATGACCTCCCTATGGATGATCTCAAAATCCCAAAGAGCAGAATAATAATATAAACAGAAGTTTTTATCGAAGAAGAATGGACACGATCTTCATAGAATAGCAGAAGCTCTTCTAATGAACGCAGAAGAAGAAAAGCCGATACTCTGCTCACAGAAAATAAAGATAGATATTCCCAAAAAAAAAAAAGATATTCCAAAAAAAAATAAAAAATAATAAAATAAAAAAACATACTAAAATATATTTCATAGTTGACCCGAGGCTCTTCTCATAGAAAACTAGAAGCTCTTCTAAAGAGAAAGAACAAAAACAAATTTCATAGAAAATCAGCAGCATTATTCTTCATATTCTCGTAGGAGGAAAAAAATAGGAGGTATATTTTTTCCAAAAAGATACTACCAACAGAAGTGCAAATTGTCCTTTTATATATATGAAGTACAAAACCTCTTCTTATATTGAAGAGCAAAAGCTCTTCTTATGGAGAATCCAAAACTCTTCTTAGAGAAGGGGGTGAAAGAGAATTTTCACTGCTACAACATTTTCTTTAATCCTATTTCGATAGGGCTTGCGGTTTCCAAGCAAAATCGTGAAAACCTAAAAAGGCCTTAAAAACGTGAATTTTGACCGCGATTTTGTTTTTTTGATTTTTCTCATCTATGAAAATTGTAGTTTCAGAAACCGCAAAAACTTCCCAGGTGTAAGCACCTTTCATTTAAATTTAGTTAAGGCGCACCGTGACATGTTTTCTTATAGAAGTTCGAGCGTTTGTTATAGAAAAACAAAGCTCTTCTCATGGAATATCAAAGACTCATAAGATCAAATGCTCTTTCTATTGAATATCAATACCTCTTCTTATTATAGAAAAGTCAACGCTCTTCCAATAAGAGAGCAAAAGCTTTTCTTAGATATGAGCGAAAGTTTTTCTTATAGATAAAGGAGCTAAAGCTATTCGCTTAGAAAAGCAAAGTTCTTCCAATGGAAGACCGAAGACTCTATAAATCAAAAGCTTTTCCTATAGAATAACAAAAATTCTTCTTATAATAGAAGAGCAAATGTTTTTCTAATAGGAGAGCAACAACTCTTGCTAAATAAAAGCGAGAGGTCCTTTTAATAGATAGAAGAGCAAAAGCTCTTCGTGTAGAAAAGCAAAAGCTTTTTTTCATAGAAGGGTACAATTTCTTCTTATGTAATGCCAAACGGTCTTCTTTTAGAAAAGCGTACAGTGAAAGCTTTTCTTATAGAAAAACAACAGTTCTTCGTATGGAAGAACAGAGGCTATTTTTATGGAAGTATTAAAGCTCTTCTTATACAAAAAAAAATGCTTAAGACCTAATAAGACCACTAGAGGCCTTCTTTAGGCAAAAAAAGAACTCTTAAGGACTTCCATAAACAACACAAAACCTATTGAAGTCTTCTCTAGGGAACAGAAGAACTCTTGAAATCTTCCAAAGGGAATTGAAGACCTCTTCAAGTCTTCTATAGGGAAAAGAAGACACCTCGAGGTCTTCTATAAGAAGCAGAAGACCTCTTGAAGTCTTCTATAGGGAAAATAAGACCTCTTGAAGTCTTCTATAGGGAAAAGAAGACCTCCTGAATTCTTCTAAACGGAAAAAAAGACCTCTTGAGGGCTTCTATGGGCATCAGAGAATCTTTTGTGGCAAATGAGACCTTTCGAGGTCGTCTTTAGGTAACAGAATACCTCTTGAGGCCTTCCATAGACAGCAGAGAACATCTTGTGGTTTACTATAGGCAACGGTGACCTCTCGATGTCGTATTAAGGCAACGGAAGACCTCTAGAGGTCTTCTATAGGCAACTGAAGACCCCTGGAGGACTTCTATACACAACAGAAGACGTCTTGAAATCTTCTATAGGGAAAGGAAGGCCTCTTGAGGGCTTCTGTGGGCATGTGAGAACCTATTGTGGCAAATGAGAACTTTCGAAGTCGTATTTAGGCAACCGAAGACCTCTTGAAGTCGTCTGTAGGCAACAGAAGACCTCGTGAAGTTTTCTCTTGGCAACAGAAGATCTCTTGAGGTCTTGAGATCTTATATAAGAAAAGAAGACCTCTTGAGGTTTCTATGGGCATCTGAGAAAATCATGTGGCAAATGAGACCTTTCGAAGTCATCTTTATGCAACCGAAAACCTCTTGAGGTCTTTCACAGACAACAGAGAACCTCTTGTGGTTTACTATTGGTAACGGAGACCCCGAAGTCGTCTCAAGGCAACGGAGACCCCTCAAAGTCGTCTTAAGGCAACAGAAGACCTGTAGAGGTCTTCTATAGGCAACAGAAGACCTCTGGAGGTCTTCTATAGGCAACAGAATATCTTTAGAGGTCTTCTATAGGCAACAGAATACCTTTAGAGGTCTTCTATAGGCATCAGAAGGCCTCTTAAAGTCTTCTATAGGGAAAAGAAGACCTCTTGAGGGCTTCTATGGGCATCTGAGAACCTCATGTGGCAAATGAGAACTTTCGAAGTCGTCTTTAGGCAGCAGAAAACCTCTTGAAGTCATATGTAGGCAACAGAAGAACTCTTAAAGTCGTTTGTTGGCAACAAAAGACCTCTCGAGGTCTTCTATAGGCATCAGAAGGCCTCTTGAAGTCTTCTATAGGGAAAAAAAGACCTCTTGAGGGCTTCCATGGGCATCAGAGAGCCTCTTGTGGCAAATGAGACATTTCGAAGTCGTCTTTAGGCACCCGAAGACCTCTTGAAGTCGTCTGTAGGCAATAGAGAACCTTTTGGGTTTTCTATAGGCAACGAAGACCTCTCGAAGTCGTCTTAAGATAACATAAGACCTGTAGAGGTCTTCTATAGGCAACAGAAGACCTCTGGAGGTCTTCTATAGGCAACAGAATACCTTTAGAGGTCTTCTATAGGCAACAGAATACCTTTCAAGGTCTTCTATAGGCAACAGAAGTCGCCTGTAAGCCTTCCATAGACAGCAGGAGACATCTTGAAATCTTCTATAAGGAAAAGAAGACATCTTGACGGCTTCTATGGGCATCTGACAACCTCATGTGGCAAATGAGACCTTTTGAAGTCGTCTTTAGGCAACAGAAGACCTCTTGAAGTCGTCTGTGGGCAACAGAAGAGGTCTTGAAATCTTCTATAAAGAAAAGAAGACCTCTTGAGGCTTTCTATGGGCATCTGAGAACCCCATGTGGCAAATGAGATCTTTCGAAGTCAGCTTTAGGCAACCGAAAACCTCTTGAGGTCTTCCATAGATAGCAGAGAACCTCTTGTGACTTACTTTAGGCAACGGAGACCTCTCGATATCGTCTTAGGGCAACAAAAGAAACAGAAAACCCCTGGAGGACTTCTAGACAGCAGAAGACCTCTTGAAGTCTTCTATAGGGAAATGAAGACCTCTTGAGGACTTCTATGGGCATCTGAGAACCTCTTGTGGCAAATGAGACTTTTCGAAGTCGTCTTTAGGCAACAGAAGACCTCTTCAAGTCGTCGGTAGACAACACAGAACCTCTTGTGGTTCACTATTGGCAACTGAGACCCCTCGAAGTCGTCTTAAGGCAACAGAAGACCTCTTGAGATCTTGAAGTCTTCTATAGGGAAAAGAAAACCTCTTGAGGGCTTCTATGGGCATCAGAGAACCTCTTGTGGCAAATGAGACTTTTCGAAGTCGTCTGTTGGCAACAGAAGACCTCTCGAGCTCTTCTATAGGCATCAGAAGGCCTCTTGAAGTCTTCCATAGCGAAAAGAAGACCTCTTGAAGGCTTCTATGGGCATCTGAGAACCTCATGTGGCAAATGAGACCTTTCGAAGTCGTCTTTAGGCAGCAGGAAACCTCTTGAAGTTATCTGTAGGCAACAGAAGACCTAAAGTCGTTTGTTGGCAACAAAAGACCTCTCGAGGTCTTCTATACGCATCAGAAGACCTCTAGAGGTCTTCTATAGGCAACAGAATACCCTTAGAGGTCTTCTATACTCAATAGAAGACCCCTGTAAGCCTTCCATAGACAGCAGGAGACGTCTTGAAATCTTCTATAAGGAGACGAAGACATATTGACGGCTTCTATGGGCATCTGACAACCTCATGTGCAAATAAGTCCTTTCGAAGTCGTCTTCAGGCAACAGAAGACCTCTTGAAGTCGTCTGTAGGCAACAGAAGACCTCTTGAGGTTGTCTGTTGGCAACAGAAGACCTCTTGAGGTCTTCTATAGGCAACAGAAGACCTCTTGAGATCTTGAAGTCTTCTATAGGGAAAAGAAGACCTCTTGAGGGCTTCTATGGGCATCAGAGAACCTCTTGTGGCAAATGAGATCTTTCAAAGTCTTCTTTATTTAACAGAAGACCTCTTGAAGTCGTCTGTAGACAACAGAGAACCTCTTGTGGTTTACTATAGACAACGGAGACCCCTCGAAGTCGTCTGTTGGCAACAGAAGACCTCTCGAGGTCTTCTTTAGGCAACAGAAGACCTCTTGAGGTCTTGAAGTCTTCTATAGGGAAAGAAGACCTCTTGAGGGCTTCTATGGGCATCTGAGAACGTCATGTGGGAAATGAGACCTTTAGAAGTCGTCTTTAGGCAGCAGAAAACCTCTTGAAGTCATTTGTAGGCAACAGAAGATCTCGTGAAGTTGTCTCTTGGCAACAGAAGACCTCTTGAGGTCTTTAAATCTTCTATAAGAAAAACAAGACCTCTTGACGGCTTCTATGGGCATCTGACAACCTCATGTGGCAAATGAGACCTTTTGAAGTCGTCTTTAGGCAACAGAAGACCTCTTGAAGTCGTCTGTGGGCAACAGAAGACCTCTTGAAGTTGTCTATTGGCAACAGAAGACCTCTTGAAGTTGTCTGTTGGCAACAGAAGACATCTTGAAGTCTTCTATAGGGAAATGAAGACCTCTTAAGGACTTCTATGGGCATCTGAGAACCTCTTGTGGCAAATGAGACTTTCCGAAGTCGTCCTTAGGCAACAGAAGACCTCTTCAAATCGTCTGTAGACAACACAGAACCTCTTGTGGTTCACTATTGGCAACTGAGATCCCTCGAAGTCGTCTTAGGGCAACAGAAGACCTCTTGAGATCTTGAAGTCTTCTATAGGGAAAAGAAAACCTCATGAGGGCTTCTAGGGGCATCAGAGAACCTCTTGTGGCAAATGAGATCTTTCGAAGTCTTCTTTATCCAACAGAAGACCTCTTGAAGTCGTCTGTAGACAACAGAGAACCTCTTGTGGTTTACTATAGGAAACGGAGACCCCTCGAAGTCGTCTTAAGGCAACAGAAGACCTCTTGAAGTCGTCTGTAGGCAACAGAAGACCTCTCGAGGTCTTCTATAGGCAACAGAAGACCTCTTGAGGTCTTGAAATCTTCTATAGGGAAAAGAAGACCTCTTGAGGGCTTCTATGGGCATCTGAGAACCTCATGTGGCAAATGAGACCTTTCGAAGTCGTCTTTAGGCAGCAGAAAACCTCTTGAAGTCGTCTGTAGGCAACAGAAGGCCTCTTGAAGTCGCCTGTTGGCAACAGAAGACCTTTCGAGGTCTTTTATAGACAACAGAAGACCTCTTTTATAGACAATAGAAGACAAGTAGGTTTTCTTATAGAATTCCAGAAGTTCTGTCCGTGACTTTTTTTTAAGGATTTAGGAAGTCGGGTATGTTTTAAAAGGGGTCAGAAAATCTTCTATTAGGAGACCTCATGGTCGTCTGTGAAATGAATAAGAGAAGATTTTAATATTCTATGTAATAAAATGTTTTCCAGAAGGCACATAGGGAGACTTCTCTTATATCAATGAGTGCACCCCCATGTATATTAGCTTAATGACATGGGACCTACTTTTTACAGTTTAATCCGAATGGTATGTCTTACGACGACATTGGTTGAGAAGTTCTACTGAGGGTATTTTTGCCATATTTGAAAATAATGTCTGGAGCGTGCCATCTCATAGTAGAAATTAGTAGGCATTAAGTAGTTCAGTAAGTCATTCCAATATATTAAAAGTTTTAGCAGGTTTATCAAGAAGATATACATGCAAGCTCCAGTACGTCTTGTTCTAAAGCAAAACTGAAGATATTCTCATACAAAAACGAAAGTTCCTTTCATAATGTCCCCTCTTCTCCTTCCATTCCAATTTGAAAATTCTCCCCTCATAAATTTAAATTAATTTTTATTTCATGGCACTTTTGAAATAACTAAACGGAAAAACACAACAGCAACAAAAAACATGATTTGTGTTTTAGTAAATGCTTTCGTTTTGCTTCCGTTTAAATATTTCCTGTCGGTTTTTTTTTGCTTTTCATTCAAACCTAGAGGAGAAAAAAAACACGTCCACCTCTTATTTCACTGAATAATTTGTGACTTGCATACATTCATATGTGCGTGAGTGGAAATAAATATGTATTTATGTTAGTTTGTGTGTGCGTTGTGGCAGCCACATTTATGTTGCCACTGGTGGTGGTGGTCTACTTTTTCATGAAATTCAAAACAAACTGAACTTCATGGAAAAAAGTAGAGAGAGAAAAAACAAAACCAGAAATCAGTTCACGTAAATGAGGTACAAATTTTCATTTCAAATATAATTAAGAGGAAATTTCAGATTTTTTCCTACTTTTTGTTTCAAACACCCCATTTCTGGTTAACATGATGGCTAAATAAATGAGTTGTTGTAATGTTGGCTTGGCAAAAAAAATATTCAATGTTTGCTTAGGGGTTTTTTTACTTGGTTAGGATTTCAATGGTGAATGGCGGCAAAGGAATGGGTGGATGGATGGCATGGCAGTTAGATAATATTGTTGTTGTTCTAGTTAATGCTTTATATTTCCTTCAGTTGAACATAATGAGTTTTACCGGCTACACAATGGCTTTGCCATGTAACAGATTTTGACATGATTTATAATGAAATAACTCACAAATGATGATGATGACAACAAGCATAAATGGTAAAGAATGTATGCGAAAAGGGAAATGGGTGGGGGAAGGAACCTAAGAGGTAGAAAGAAAAATGTGAAGAATACTATGAGTAAAAAAGAACAGAAAAAAGGATTATGCACCCTATTACTTCCTTAAACATCCTTGTTTGCTTTCGGCCATTCCCTATGAATTCTGAAGAATAGATTTCAGTCATCTCAAAGCATAACCTCTTGTAAAATTTCTTGGGTATCTTTCTCTACATATGCTTCTGCAAAAAAACTGTGCGCCAAAACTTTGCAATTCATGATTATTAAAATTTGCTTCGTTTTCCTTATTTGGCAAAACTTTTTTTCCACTTGCCTCGAAGCAAAATAAAATTTCCGAACCGAAAAATAAAGAGGAACATGAAACATGATTTCATGTTAATGAATCATTAGTAATTTTTAATGATGTTGTTAATATTCTTCTTCGACGAAGTAAGCAAAAGGCAACAAATGGGGAATACGATAACATTTTACTCCAAACGGTACGAGGCAACAGAGAGAGGGGGCGCAAAAAGAACCCAAAGCACCTCCCAAACGGAAGTGTTGCTAATTTGTAACTAATTATGTTGTTGAGATTGCTTGCCCTAAATTGCCAAGGAGGTGCCTAACAGGCAAATATGCGAAAATACTTAAAGTTGAAGAGTGCTTTTGACATATGAGAGCACTTAACATAGATATGCTTTTACTCGTACTGGAAGGGCGAGTGACTGACGACATACGCACATTGTACTTTACATGTTTATATAGGGATACAAACACTCAATCACACATAGCTACTTACCTTAATAAATTGAAATGTCGCCATGGGCGGTAAACGTTTACTTTTCGGATAGAAGAAACTACCCGCCGGATGTGCTGGATAACGTGATGTAATACGATAGATGACACCCTGTGGCGATGTTGGCCAATTGGGAGCGGTAAAGGTGAAACCATTGTCAGTGCCAGCATCCAAGGGGTCCATTTCAACGGTGACGGTATCAATCCAGGAGCCACCAACGCAAAGCTGAAATTGGAAGAAAAAGAGAAGATTTATTAATTGAATTTATTTAAAATCAGAATAAAGGGTTTACCCTCAGGCACAACACAACCTAAATTAAAGAAAAAATTGACAGAAGACAAGAATGTGTTTTACAACGATTTTTTAAATCCTTACAGGAGATCACAAAAATTCTCGAGTAGTTCTTGAAAATTCTTTAAAAAATCCACGTTTTTTTGGCCTAAGAGGAGCCCACAACAATTCTTCAAAAAGTTACGTGTTGTGGCCCACGTGGAGGACAGAGAAATTCTTTAAAAAATCCACGTTTTGTGGTATTAAACGAGGCCATAAAAAACCCACGAGGGGCCAGAAAAAATCTTTAAAAAATCTACGTTTTGTGGCCTAAGAGGAGGCCAGAGAAATTCTTTAAAAATCCACGTTTTGCGGCCTAAGACAAGGCCAGAAAAATTCTTTAAAAAATCCACGTTTTGCGGCCTAAGAGGAAGCTAGAAAAAATTCTTAAAAAAATCCACGTTTGGTGGCCTAAGAGGAGGCCAGAAAAATTCTTTAAGAAAATCCACGTTTTGTGGCCCAAAGGGAGGCCACAAAAATTCGTCAAAAAATCCACGTTTTGTGGCCCAAAGGGAGCCACAAAAACTCTTTAAAAAAATCCACGTTTTGTGGCCGCAGATGCGGCCAGAAAAATTCTTTAAAAATCTACGGTTTGTGGCCAAAGAGGATGCCAGAAAAATTCTTTAAAAATCCACGTTTTGTGGCCAAAGAGGAGACCAGAAAAACCCTTTAAAAAAGCCACGTTTTGTGGCCTAAGAGGAGGCCACAAAAATTCTTTAAAAAATCCACGTTTTGTGGCCTAAATGAGGCCAGAAAAATTTTTTAAAAAATCCACGTTTCGTGGCCTAAGAGGAGGCCAGAAAAATTCTTTTAAAAAATCGAAGTTTTGTGTCCCAAGAGGAGGCCAGAAAAATTCTTTTAAAAAATCGAAGTTTTGTGTCCCAAGAGGAGGCCAGAAAAATTCTTTAAACAACCAGGTTTTTTGGTCTAAGAGGAGGCCAGAAAAATTCTTAAAAAAATCCATGTTCTGTGGCCATAGAGGAGGCCAGAAAAATTCTTTTAAAAAATCGAAGTTTTGTGTCCCAAGAGGAGGCCAGAAAAATTGTTTAAACAACCAGGTTTTGTGGCCTAAGAGGAGGCCAGAAAAATTCTTTAAAAAATCCACGTTTTGTAGCCCAAGAGGAGGCCACAAAAATTCTTAAAAAATCCACGTTTTGTAGCCCAAGAGGAGGCCACAACAATTCTTAAAAAATCCACGTTTTTTGGTCTATGGGAGGCAAGAAAAATTCTTTACAAAATCCACATTTTGTGGCCTAAGGGAGGCCATAAAAATTCTTTAAAAATCTACGGTTTGTGGCCAAAGAGGAGGCCAGAAAAATTCTTTAAAAATCCACGTTTTGTGGCCAAAGAGGAGGCCAGAAAAACCCTTTAAAAAAGCCACGTTTTGTGGCCTAAGAGGAGGCCACAAAAATTCTTTAAAAAATCCACGTTTTGTGGCCTAAATGAGGCCAGAAAAATTTTTTAAAAAATCGAAGTTTTGTGTCCCAAGAGGAGGCCATAAAAATTCTTTAAACAACCAGGTTTTTTGGTCTAAGAGGAGGCCAGAAAAATTCTTAAAAAAATCCATGTTCTGTGGCCATGGAGGAGGCCAGAAAAATTCTTTTAAAAAATCGAAGTTTTGTGTCCCAAGAGGAGGCCAGAAAAATTCTTTAAACAACCAGGTTTTGTGGCCTAAGAGGAGGCCAGAAAAATTCTTTAAAAAATCCACGTTTTGTAGCCCAAGAGGAGGCCACAAAAATTCTTAAAAAATCCACGTTTTGTAGCCCAAGAGGAGGCCACAAAAATTCTTAAAAAATCCACGTTTTGTGGTCTATGGGAGGCAAGAAAAATTCTTTACAAAATCCACATTTTGTGGCCTAAGGGAGGCCACCAAAAATTCTTTAAGAAAAACACGTTTTGTGGCCTAAGAGGAGGCCAGAAAAATCCTTGAAAAAATCCACGTTTTGTAGCCCAAAAAAAATTTTTTTAATAATCCACGTTTTGTGGCCTAAGAGGAGGCCAGAAAAATTCTTTAAAAAGTCCACGTCTTATGGTCTAAGAGGAGGTCTTAAAAATTCTTTAAAAAATCCACGTTTTGTGGCCTAAGAGGAGGCCAGAAAAATTCTTTAAAATGTCCACGTCTTATGGTCTAAGAGGCGGTCTTAAAAATTCTTTAAAAAATCTACGGTTTGTGGTCTAAAAGGAGGCCACAAAAATTCTTTAAAAAAATCCACGTTTTGTGGACTAAGAGGAGACCAGAAAATTTTTTTAAAAAAAATCCACGTTTTTTGGCCTAAGAGGAGACCAGAAAAATTCTTTAAAAAAATCCACGTTTTTTGGTCTAAGATGGGGCCAGAAAAATTCTTATAAAAATCCATGTTCTGTGGCCATAGAGGAGGCCACAAAAATTATTTAAAAATCCACGTTTTGTGGCCCAAGAAGAGGCCACAAAAATTCTTTAAAAATCCATGTTTTGTGGCCCAAGAGGAGATTAGGAAAATTCTTTAAAAAATTCAGGTTTTGTGGCCCAAGAGGAGAAAATTCTTTAAAAAATTCAGGTTTTGTGACCTTAGAAGACGTTTTGTGGCCCAAGAGGAGGCCACAAAAATTCTTTAAAAATCCATGTTTTGTGGCCAAAGAGGAGGTTAGGAAAATTCTTTAAAAATCCATGTTTTGTGGCCCAAGAGGAGGTTAGGAAAATTCTTTAAAAAATCCATGTTTTGAGGCCTAAGAGGAGGCCAGGTAAATTCTTTAAAAATCCACGTTTTGTGGGCTAAAAGGAGGCCACAAAAATTCTTTAAAAAATCGACGTTTTGTGGACTAAAAGGAGGCCACAAAAATTCTTTAAAAAATCTACGGTTTGTGGTCTAAAAGGAGGCCACAAAAATTCTTTAAAAAAATCCACGTTTTGTGGACTAAAAGGAGGCCACAAAAATTCTTTAAAAAATTGACGTTTTGTGGACTAAAAGGAGGCCACAAAAATTCTTTAAAAAATCTACGGTTTGTGGTCTAAAAGGAGGCCACAAAAATTGTTTAAAAAATCCACGTTTTGTGGACTAAAAGGAGGCCACAAAAATTCTTTAAAAATCGATGTTTTGTGGCCCAAGAGGAGGTTAGGAAAATTCTTTAAAAATCCATTTTTTGTGGCCCAAGAGGAGGTTAGGAAAATTCTTTAAAAAATTCATGTTTTGAGGCCTAAGAGGAGGCCAGGTAAATTCTTTAAAAAATCCACGTTTTGTGGGCTAAAAGGAGGCCACAAAAATTCTTTAAAAAATCGACGTTTTGTAGACTAAAAGGAGGCCACAACAATTCTTTAAAAAATCCTCGTTTTGCAGCCTAAGGAGAGGCCACAAAAATTCTATAAAAAATATTCGTTTTGTTGCCTAAGCAAAAAATACACTTTGGTCGCCTCAGCGGAGGCCACACATTTTCTTTAAAAAAAATCCACGATTTGTGGACTAGGAGGAGGCCGCAAAAGTTCCTTAAAAAATCCACGTTTTGTGGCGTTCTTTAAAAATTCACGTTTTGTGGTTTGAGAGGAGGCTTCACAAATTCTTTAAAAACCCAAATTTTGTTATCTGGGATGAGGTCTCAAAAATTCTTCAAGAACTCCATGTTTTCTGCTTTGGGACGAACCCTCAAAATCGTAAAGGTCAGCCCTCAAAAATTCTTTAAAAATCCAAGTTTTTTGGTCTATAAAGGACCTCAAAATTCTTTAAAAAAATCTTCTTTTTCTGTATATCAAAGGCCTCAAAAATTCTTTAAAAAATCCACGTTTATGGTCTATGCTATGACTCAAAAGATACATTGTAGTGTATCATAGCGTAGACAATGATTATATAGTGGGCATGTGGGACGTATACATATCGACAATACTTATAACTCTTATTTAAGTGTTTTCTTACGTTTTTTTTTGTTCACCTTAAAGAAGACCTTTTATGAAGCGACTTTATTTTCCTTTCCCCTGCTCCACCCAACTCCATTAATTTGCTATATCAATTTCCTCCGAAATATAGTTATGCATGCCATTAAGTAATTTGTAACAAACCGTTTTACTCTTAACTATCCGTCGTCTGTTTCCTATTACCACCCTCCGTCATTAACCAGGAAGACATTGTTAAATGAATGGCGGCACTTACCTGAAATGAATCGACCCCTATAAACCAATCCGGTGAAGGTACAATGCGTGTCATTAATGACACCAAACTGTGATTGCTATCGACAAAGAATTTCGCCTCGCTGCGTCCCGCACCTTGACTGATGGCTGGTAAAGTGAATTCATCGAAAATGTTACGTTCACTGGACAGCGGCGTATTATGATTGTTGCGTGTTGTTGTTGTTGTCGTAGTCGTCGCTGTGCTAGACGATGATGATAATTTTGGTTCTGCTGCTTGTGACTGTTTTTGTTGTTGCAATTGTAGCTGTTGTTGTTCACCTAATGGCGTATCCAATATTTCACTTTTACCCGTTTCGGCAAATTGTTTAACACCGGATGTTGCCTGTTGGCCGATGTGATATAAAGCATATTTGGCGTCATGTGTACGTCCTGCAAAAGGAGGAAGAAGAAAAAAACGAATGGAAAGGAGGTTAGAATTTAGTATTAGAAATCAATAATAGTTAGTTTGGAAAATTGCTATAATTTAAAACAAGTGGCTTATTTCAACTTTAAATTGATGGTTAAAATTACGTTTTTTTTGTAGTTTTTGCGTAATTTTACTGGAATAGATAAAAGAATTTTTAAGTAGATTGTGAGTGATGGTAGCAAAAAGTGTTATTTTGAAAGAAGTGGATAAGAAATGTTGATTAGATTTTTTAAATAAATGTATGTACAAATTTCTAGACGTATAGATTGTGCTTGTGTTGTTTGCTTCGGCTTATAATATATTTACATATAAAGCCTTCTTGTTAAGGTATCTTGATAATTGTTTTTGCAATGGACCTACCATTGAAAAATCCGAATAAGAATTTTGGAAAAGTAAACGCCATGAGAGACTGCCAACCCCTGCCTCTCCTGTCAAGCGTATGAATATTGTAGATAAGCATACGCTACTACAACCTTCTATTAATAATGGACGAAAAACGTGGATTTTTTTAAAGAATTTTTAAGGCTGCCTTATAGACCACAAAACGTGTATTTTTTAAAGATTTTTTGAGGCTGCCTTATAGACCACAAAACGTGGATTTTTTAAAGAATTTTTGAGGCTGCCTTATAGACCACAAAACGTGGATTTTTTAAAGAATTTTTCAGGCCACCCCATAGACCACAAAACGTGGATTTTTTAAATAATTTTTCAGGCCACCCCATAGACCACAAAACGTGGATTTTTTAAAAAATTTTTCAGGCCACCCCATAAACCACAAAACGTGGATTTTTTAAAGAATTTTTCAGGCCACCCCATAGACCACAAAACGTGGATTTTTTAAAGAATTTTTCAGGCCACCCCATAGACCACAAAACGTGGATTTTTTAAAGAATTTTTCAGGCCACCCCGTAGACCACAAAACGTGGATTTTTTAAAGAATTTTTCAGGCCACCCCGTAGACCACAAAACGTGGATTTTTTAAAGAATTTTTCAGGCCACCCCATAGACCACAAAACGTGGATTTTTTAAAGAATTTTTCAGGCCACCCCATAGACCACAAAACGTGGATTTTTTAAAGAATTTTTCAGGCCACCCCATAGACCACAAAACGTGGATTTTTTAAAGAATTTTTCAGGCCACCCCATAGACCACAAAACGTGGATTTTTTAAAGAATTTTTCAGGCCACCCCATAGACCACAAAACGGGGATTGTTTAAAGAATTTTTGAGGCTGCCTTATAGACCACAAAACGTGGATTGTTTAAAGAATTTTTGAGGCTGCCTTATAGACCACAAAACGTGGATTTCTTAAAGAATTTTTGAGGCTGCCTTATAGACCACGAAACGTGGATTTTTTAAAGAATTTTTCAGGTTTCCCCTTAGACCACAAAAAGTGGATTTTTTAAAGAATTTTTGAGGCTGCCTTATAGACCACAAAACGTGGATTTTTTAAAGAATTTTTGAGGCTGCCTTATAGACCACAAAACGTGGATTTTTTTAAAGAATTTTTGAGGCTGCCTTATAGACCACAAAACGTGGATTTTTTAAAGAATTTTTGAGGCTGCCTTATAGACCACAAAACGTGGATTTTTTAAAGAATTTTTGAGGCTTCCTTATAGACCACAAAACGTGGATTTTTTAAAGAATTTTTGAGGCTGCCTTATAGACCACAAAACGTGGATTTTTTAAAGAATTTTTGAGGCTGCCTTATAGACCACAAAACGTGGATTTTTTAAAGAATTTTTGAGGCCTCCTCTTAGGCCACGAAACATGAATTTTTTAAAGAGTTTTTCAGGTAACCCCTCAAAACACAAAAGGCGGATTTCTTGAATGAATTTTCAGGCCTCCTCTTAGGCCACGAAACATAAATATTTTTAAACATTTTTTGAGGTCTCCTATTAGTTCACAAAACGTGGATTTTTTAAAGAATTTTCAGTCGTTCCCTTAGACCGTTGATTTTTTAAAGAAATTTTAGACGTTCCCTCAGACCACAAACCGTAGATTTTTTTAAAGAATTTTTCAGATCTGCCGTTAGATCACAAAACGTTTTTTTCACATAAGAATTTTTGTTCATATCAGCTATAAATTCAGGATTGTTATTAAGTGGCGTATAAAATACGACAGCACGCATACGCACTAGAGTTTTTTAAATCTTCTCAGTTTTCACAAAACTTTAAAATTTTTAGAATCCTCACATTTTTAAGGGAAAACCCATTGTTTATATGTCCACGTGTCATACCTTTCTCCTTCCCTAATTCAACTATTAGAAATTTAATGATAAAATTAATTACCATTTAATTTACTATTTAATTTTAACATTACTATTTTACAACAATAAATTAATTTAAAACATTTAAATTTAGCACCTCGAATTACACTGTGCAACACTGGAAATGCAAACAACTTCTAATGGGTATTTTCTGAATGTACATATTGAGACTACAAAAACCATAATTGGGTTTTGTGTTCTTAGATCGGGTTTAGATTTTATGGCCTCATCTAAACCGACCTAAAATGAGCCTTTTTTCCAGTGATCGGACCTTTATCTCCGAAACTAATAAGAATTTAGGTTTGCAGTCTTCAGCAATATTGTAGCCCTAAAGTAGTAGAACTTATGTGTCAAACAGATGAACTAGGAAAAGCTACATCTAGCGCTTCAAACTCGTTAAAACATAGAAAAGTTTACATAGTTTCTGAAATTCTGGTCAGTAACAACTGAACTGTTGAAAGTTGAAACAAGTGACCATTCTAAAAATTTTCCAAACAATGTGACCATCAATTCTTCAGAACATTCTGAAACTCTAAAATTGTTATTTCACGTTGTTTAAGGGATATTTCATAACATACCTTTTACAAAACTTATTTCAAACAATGTTCACACAGGCTGTTTATTCTCATGTTGGGGATTTCAATGAATTATTGAAATATTTACCAAATTGTTGTTGAAAAATTCGCTATAAACAAGGCGATAGAGGCATTTTACAACAATATAATGTTCTGAAGAGTTGTGTATTACATTCCAGAGAATATTTTCCCAAAAGGTAACATTAAGAAGAATTTAACATTTTCGAGATACGCTGCGAAATATACACAAATTATAGAATTTTTACATATATTATAAAATTTGAGGCAATAAATGCAGTTTTTCGAGTTCACTATTCCTCCAAATATTTTCTTCTTGCTCTTATCTACAAGTTTGCTGCAGATGTCAAAACAAAATTCGTATTGGTTTCAGAGATACAGCCCCGATTTGTTTTAAAAATTCGATTTTTAATCATGTTTAGATGAGGCCATAAAAACCGAACCCGATCTAAGAAAACAAAACCCAAATATGGTTTTTGCCTATTGGTCCTCTACTTTCATAAAATTCTGGAAAGAAGTTGTTTGCACGCGATTGGCTCAAAAATGTTGCACAGTGTTACTTCATCGTTAACACATTAACCTAATTTATTTTTAATTGAATCACTTGACCGCATTTTGGTATTGGCAAATTGTGAATTGCAATAAAAATAAATCGAAGGAAAACAAAACGACAACAATACAATCAAATCACATGCTTCAACCGTTAAGTACGTGACCATTTAATAACTTTAACATGAATCATTTAACCCACAACAGATTTTGGCAGCATGATATCACAAGTGGATGCTTGTTTGTTCTATACATTAAATCAAATGTGATCTATGCGAATAAAAAGTGATATTTTTCACATGACAGATGCACGAATTCGCATAAAAACATCAACGCAACCGCAGAAATTCCTCACGTTCACTTAATGAAGAGGACAAACAAACAACAAACGCACACAACACTTAAAAATTTTACTAATCACTTGACCATTTGATCACTTGTGGGGTGATGATCGGCCACAAAGACTGCCACCATCACCACCTTCTACACCATCGCTCGCTCCTCTAAGCAAAGGTGGTGGCGTGGCATAAAACAAATGTGCCACAAAAATGCTTGAAATTTAAAAAATGTTTTCTACCGGTTGTGTTTGAGTGGAGGATATTGATGCCCTCACATGTACAGTTTATGTTGTTGCTATTTTTCTGAATGAATCGTAAAAAAATTAATCATCAACCAGTAGTGGGCACTTTGCCAAATTGGTTGGGTGACACTCCTTTACACAAACACACACACACGCACTCACTCACTCGCACACTCAACAGCAGATATTGATATGGTCGGCAAATGAACAAACAAATGGAAAATATTATGGCGCTCAACACAAAAAAATTTAATAATTTTCACGAGCATTAAGAAATTTTATCATAAAAAACACAGATAAATGCAATTTCGACCAAAAAGAAAAAAATGTTTAAATAAATAAAAAAGTGTGTCAAAAGAGCAGCAGTAGCAGAAGCATCAGCAGGAAATGTAAAGTGGCACATACAGCTGTCATATTTTATGCGAACACACTCATCCGTGTGATTATCTTTTCATATTTCAAGCAGACACAAACACACTTACTCACTCAACTCAGTGGATGAGGAAGAATAATAACAAGGCGAACTAAAAAACGAAAAACAACAATCAGCATAAAGATGCAGAACATTGACAACAGTAATGAGATAATTATGCACAATGGCAAGTTTTTTTTTTTTTTTAAAACTTTTGAGGCCTACTGTCAGAACACAAAATGTGAATTTTTTTTAAGAATTTTTAGATTCTCCTTAAAACCACAGAACGTGGATTTTTTAACGAATTTTTCAGTCCACCCCATAGACCACAAAACGTGGATTTTTTAAAGAATTTTTCAGGGCTGCCATCAGACCACATAACATGGATTAAAAACAAAATCTTGAGGCCTCCACAAAACGTGAATTTTTTAAAGAATTTTTAAGGCCCCAACCCACAACACAAAACGTGGATTTTTTAAAGAATCTTTGAGGCCCCATCCCACAACACAAAACGTGGATTTTTTAAAGAATCTTTGAGGCCTCATCCCACAACACAAAACGTGGTTTTTTTAAAGAATCTTTGAGGCCTCATCCCACAACACAAAACTTGGATTTATTAAAGAATTTTTGAGGCCTCAACTCGCAACACAAAACGTGGATTCTTGAAAGAATTTTTGAGGCCTCAACCCACAACACAAAACGTGAAGTTTTTAAATAATTTTTGAGGCCCCAACCCACAACACAAAACGTGGATTTTTTAAAGAATTTTTGAGGCCTCAACCAAAAACACAAAACGTGGATTTTTTAAAGAATTTTTAAGGCCTCAACCCACAACACAAAACGTGGATTTTTTAAAGAATTTTTAAGGCCTCAACCCACAACACAAAACGTGGATTTTTTAAAGAATTTTTAAGGCCTCAACCCGCAACACAAGACGTGGATTTTTTAAAGAATTTTTGAGGCCTCAACCAAAAACACAAAACGTGGATTTTTTAAAGAATTTTTGAGGCCACAACCCACAACACAAAACGTGGATTTTTTAAAGAATTTTTAAGGCCTCAACCCACAACACAAAACGTGGATTTTTTAAAGAATTTTTAAGGCCTCAACCCGCAACACAAAACGTGGATTTTTTAAAGAATTTTTGAGGCCTCAACCCACAACACAAAACGTGGATTTTTTTAAAGAATTTTTGAGGCCTCAACCCACAACACAAAACGTGGATTTTTTAAAGAATTTTTGAGGCCTCAACCCACAACATAAAACGTTGATTTTTTAAAGAATTTTTGAGGCCTCAACCCACAACACAAAACGTGGATTTTTTAAAGAATTTTTGAGGCCTCAACCCACAACACAAAACGTGGATTTTTTAAAGAATTTTTGAGGCCTCAACCCACAACACAAAACGTGGAGTTTTTAAAGAATTTTTGAGGCCTCAACCCATAACACAAAACGTGGAGTTTTTAAAGAATTTTTGGGGCCTCAACCCACAACACAAAACGTGGATTTTTTAAAGAATTTTTGAGGCCTCAACCCACAACACAAAACGGGGATTTTTTAAAGAATTTTTGAGGCCTCAACCCACAACACAAAACGTGGATTTTTTAAAGAATTTTTGAGACCTCAACCCACAACACAAAAAGTGGATTTTTTTAAAGAATTTTTGAGGCCTCAACCCACAACACAAAACGCGGATTTTTTAAAGAATTTCGGAGGCCTCAACCCACATCACAAAACGTGGATTTTTAAAAGAATTTTTGAGGCCTAAACCCAAAACACAAAACGTGGATTTTTTAAAGAATTTTTGAGGCCTCAACCCACAACACAAAAAGTGGATTTTTTTAAAGAATTTTTGAGGCCTCAACCCGCAACACAAAACGCGGATTTTTTAAAGAATTTCGGAGGCCTCAACCCACATCACAAAACGTGGATTTTTAAAAGAATTTTTGAGGCCTAAACCCAAAACACAAAACGTGGATTTTTTAAAGAATTTTTGAGGCCTCAACCCACAACACAAAAAGTGGATTTTTTTAAAGAATTTTTGAGGCCTCAACCCACAACACAAAACGCGGATTTTTTAAAGAATTTCGGAGGCCTCAACCCACATCACAAAACGTGGATTTTTAAAAGAATTTTTGAGGCCTAAACCCAAAACACAAAACGTGGATTTTTTAAAGAATTTTTGAGGCCTCAACCCAAAACACAAAACGTGGATTTTTTAAAGAATTTTTGAGGCCTCAACCCACAACACAAAAAGTGGATTTTTTTAAAGAATTTTTGAGGCCTCAACCCACAACACAAAACGCGGATTTTTTAAAGAATTTCGGAGGCCTCAACCCACATCAAAAAAGGTGGATTTTTAAAAGAATTTTTGAGGCCTAAACCCAAAACACAAAACGTGGATTTTTTAAAGAATTTTTGAGGCCTCAACCCAAAACACAAAACGTGGATTTTTTAAAGAATTTTTGAGGCCTCCTTAAAGTCCACAAAACGTGGATTTTTTAAAGAATTGTTGTGGCCTCCTTAAAGTCTACAAAACGTGGATTTTTTAAAGAATTGTTGTGGCCTCCTTAAAGTCCACAAAACGTGGATTTTTTAAAGAATTTTTGTGGCCTTCCTAAAGTCCACAAAACGTGGATTTTTTAAAGAATTTTTGTGGCCTCCCTAAAGTCCACAAAACGTGGATTTTTTAAATAATTTTTGTGGCATCCTTAAAGTCCACAAAACGTGGATTTTTTAAAAAATTTTTGTGGCCTCCTTAAAGTCCACAAAACGTGGATTTTTTTAAAGAATTTTTGTGGCCTCCCTAAAGTCCACAAAACGTGGATTTTTTAAAGAATTTTTGTAGCCTCCCTAAAGTCCACAAAACGTGGATTTTTTAAAGAATTTTTGTGGCCTCCCTAAAGTCCACAAAACGTGGATTTTTTAAAGAATTGTTGTGGCCTCCTTAAAGTCCACAAAACGTGGATTTTTTAAAGAATTTTTGTGGCCTCCTTAAAGTCCACAAAACGTGGATTTTTTTTAAAGAATTTTTGTGGCCTCCTTAAAGTCCACAAAACGTGGATTTTTTAAAGAATTTTTGTGGCCTCCTTAAAGTCCACAAAACGTGGATTTTTTAAAGAATTTTTGTGGCCTCCCTAAAGTCCACAAAACGTGGATTTTTTAAAGAATTTTTGTGGCTTCCTTAAAGTCCACAAAACGTGGATTTTTTAAAGAATTTTTGTGGCCTCCTTAAAGTCCACAAAACGTGGATTTTTTAAAGAATTTTTGTGGCCTCCCTAAAGTCCACAAAACGTGGATTTTTTAAAGAATTTTTGTGGCTTCCTTAAAGTCCACAAAACGTGGATTTTTTAAAGAATTTTTGTGGCCTCCTTAAAGTCCACAAAACGTGGATTTTTTAAAGAATTTTTGTGGCCTCCCTAAAGTCCACAAAACGTGGATTTTTTAAAGAATTTTTGTGGCCTCCTTAAAGTCCACAAAACGTGGATTTTTTAAAGAATTTTTGTGGCCTCCTTAAAGTCCACAAAACGTGGATTTTTTAAAGAATTTTTGTGGCCTCCCTAAAGTCCACAAAACGTGGATTTTTTAAAGAATTTTTGTGGCCTCCCTAAAGTCCACAAAACGTGGATTTTTTAAAGAATTTTTGTGGCCTCCCTAAAGTCCACAAAACGTGGATTTTTTAAAGAATTTTTGTGGCCTCCTTAAAGTCCACAAAACGTGGATTTTTTAAAGAATTTTTGTGGCCTCCTTAAAGTCCACAAAACGTGGATTTTTTAAAGAATTTTTGTGGCCTCCCTAAAGTCCACAAAACGTGGATTTTTTAAAGAATTTTTGTGGCCTCCTTAAAGTCCACAAAACGTGGATTTTTTAAAGAATTTTTGTGGCCTCCCTAAAGTCCACAAAACGTGGATTTTTTAAAGAATTTTTGTGGCCTCCCTAAAGTCCACAAAACGTGGATTTTTTAAAGAATTTTTGTGGCCTCCCTAAAGTCCACAAAACGTGGATTTTTTAAAGAATTGTTGTGGCCTCCTTAAAGTCAACAAAACGTGGATTTTTTTAAGAATTGTTGTGGCCTCCTTAAAGTCAACAAAACGTGGATTTTTTAAAGAATTGTTGTGGCCTCCTTAAAGTCCACAAAACGTGGATTTTTTAAAGAATTTTTGTGGCCTCCTTAAAGTCCACAAAACGTGGATTTTTTTAAAGAATTTTTGTGGCCTCCTTAAAGTCCACAAAACGTGGATTTTTTAAAGAATTTTTGTGGCCTCCCTAAAGTCCACAAAACGTGGATTTTTTAAAGAATTTTTGTGGCCTCCTTAAAGTCCACAAAACGTGGATTTTTTAAAGAATTTTTGTGGCCTCCTTAAAGTCCACAAAACGTGGATTTTTTAAAGAATTTTTGTGGCCTCCCTAAAGTCCACAAAACGTGGATTTTTTAAAGAATTTTTGTGGCCTCCCTAAAGTCCACAAAACGTGGATTTTTTAAATAATTTTTGTGGCCTCCTTAAAGTCCACAAAACGTGGATTTTTTAAAGAATTTTTGTGGCCTCCCTAAAGTCCACAAAACGTGGATTTTTTAAATAATTTTTGTGGCCTCCTTAAAGTCCACAAAACGTGGATTTTTTAAAAAATTTTTGTGGCCTCCTTAAAGTCCACAAAACGTGGATTTTTTTAAAGAATTTTTGTGGCCTCCCTAAAGTCCACAAAACGTGGATTTTTTAAAGAATTTTTGTGGCCTCCCTAAAGTCCACAAAACGTGGATTTTTTAAAGAATTTTTGTGGCCTCCCTAAAGTCCACAAAACGTGGATTTTTTAAAGAATTGTTGTGGCCTCCTTAAAGTCCACAAAACGTGGATTTTTTAAAGAATTTTTGTGGCCTCCTTAAAGTCCACAAAACGTGGATTTTTTTAAGGAATTTTTGTGGCCTCCTTAAAGTCCACAAAACGTGGATTATTTAAAGAATTTTTGTGGCCTCCTTAAAGTCCACAAAACGTGGATTTTTTAAAGAATTTTTGTGGCCTCCCTAAAGTCCACAAAACGTGGATTTTTTAAAGAATTTTTGTGGCCTCCCTAAAGTCCACAAAACGTGGATTTTTTAAAGAATTTTTGTGGCCTCCCTAAAGTCCACAAAACGTGGATTTTTTAAAGAATTTTTGTGGCCTCCTTAAAGTCCACAAAACGTGGATTTTTTAAAGAATTTTTGTGGCCTCCTTAAAGTCCACAAAACGTGGATTTTTTAAAGAATTTTTGTGGCCTCCCTAAAGTCCACAAAACGTGGATTTTTTAAAGAATTTTTGTGGCCTCCCTAAAGTCCACAAAACGTGGATTTTTTAAATAATTTTTGTGGCCTCCTTAAAGTCCACAAAACGTGGATTTTTTAAAAAATGTTTGTGGCCTCCTTAAAGTCCACAAAACGTGGATTTTTTTAAAGAATTTTTGTGGCCTCCCTAAAGTCCACAAAACGTGGATTTTTTAAAGAATTGTTGTGGCCTCCTTAAAGTCCACAAAACGTGGATTTTTTAAAGAATTTTTGTGGCCTCCTTAAAGTCCACAAAACGTGGATTTTTTTAAAGAATTTTTGTGGCCTCCTTAAAGTCCACAAAACGTGGGTTTTTTAAAGAATTTTTGTGGCCTCCTTAAAGTCCACAAAACGTGGATTTTTTAAAGAATTTTTGTGGCCTCCCTAAAGTCCACAAAACGTGGATTTTTTAAAGAATTTTTGTGGCCTCCCTAAAGTCCACAAAACGTGGATTTTTTAAAGAATTTTTGTGGCCTCCCTAAAGTCCACAAAACGTGGATTTTTTAAAGAATTTTTGTGGCCTCCTTAAAGTCCACAAAACGTGGATTTTTTAAAGAATTTTTGTGGCCTCCCTAAAGTCCACAAAACGTGGATTTTTTAAAGAATTTTTGTGGCCTCCCTAAAGTCCACAAAACGTGGATTTTTTAAAGAATTTTTGTGGCCTCCTTAAAGTCCACAAAACGTGGATTTTTTAAAGAATTTTTGTGGCCTCCTTAAAGTCCACAAAACGTGGATTTTTTAAAGAATTTTTGTGGCCTCCCTAAAGTCCACAAAACGTGGATTTTTTAAAGAATTTTTGTGGCCTCCTTAAAGTCCACAAAACGTGGATTTTTTAAAGAATTTTTGTGGCCTCTTTAAAGTCCACAAAACGTGGATTTTTTAAAGAATTTTTGTGGCCTCTTTAAAGTCTACAAAACGTGGATTTTTTAAAGAATTTTTGTGGCCTCCCTAAAGTCCACAAAACGTGGATTTTTTAAAGAATTTTTGTGGCCTCCTTAAAGTCCACAAAACGTGGATTTTTTAAAGAATTTTTGTGGCCTCCTTAAAGTCCACAAAACGTGGATTTTTTAAAGAATTTTTGTGGCCTCCCTAAAGTCCACAAAACGTGGATTTTTTAAAGAATTTTTGTGGCCTCTTTAAAGTCCACAAAACGTGGATTTTTTAAAGAATTTTTGTGGCCTCTTTAAAGTCCACAAAACGTGGATTTTTTAAAGAATTTTTGTGGCCTCTTTAAAGTCCACAAAACGTGGATTTTTTAAAGAATTTTTGTGGCCTCCTTAAAGTCCACAAAACGTGGATTTTTTAAAGAATTTTTGTGGCATCCTTATAGTCCACAAAACGTGGATTTTTTAAAGAATTTTTGTGGCATCCTTATAGTCCACAAAACGTGGATTTTTTAAAGAATTTTTGTGGCATCCTTATAGTCCACAAAACGTGGATTTTTTAAAGAATTTTTGTGGCCTCCTTAAAGTCCACAAAACGTGGATTTTTTAAAGAATTTTTGTGGCCTCCCTAAAGTCCACAAAACGTGGATTTTTTAAAGAATTTTTGTGGCCTCCTTAAAGTCCACAAAACGTGGATTTTTTAAAGAATTTTTGTGGCCTCCTTAAAGTCCACAAAACGTGGATTTTTTAAAGAATTTTTGTGGCCTCCCTAAAGTCCACAAAACGTGGATTTTTTAAAGAATTTTTGTGGCCTCCTTAAAGTCCACAAAACGTGGATTTTTTAAAGAATTTTTGTGGCCTCCTTAAAGTCCACAAAACGTGGATTTTTTAAAGAATTTTTGTGGCCTCCCTAAAGTCCACATAACGTGGATTTTTTAAAGAATTTTTGTGGCCTCCCTAAAGTCCACAAAACGTGGATTTTTTAAAGAATTTTTGTGGCCTCCCTAAAGTCCACAAAACGTGGATTTTTTAAAGAATTTTTGTGGCCTCCTTAAAGTCCACAAAACGTGGATTTTTTAAAGAATTTTTGTGGCCTCCTTAAAGTCCACAAAACGTGGATTTTTTAAAGAATTTTTGTGGCCTCCCTAAAGTCCACAAAACGTGGATTTTTTAAAGAATTTTTGTGGCCTCCTTAAAGTCCACAAAACGTGGATTTTTTAAAGAATTTTTGTGGCCTCTTTAAAGTCCACAAAACGTGGATTTTTTAAAGAATTTTTGTGGCCTCTTTAAAGTCCACAAAACGTGGATTTTTTAAAGAATTTTTGTGGCCTCTTTAAAGTCCACAAAACGTGGATTTTTTAAAGAATTTTTGTGGCCTCCCTAAAGTCCACAAAACGTGGATTTTTTAAAGAATTTTTGTGGCCTCCTTAAAGTCCACAAAACGTGGATTTTTTAAAGAATTTTTGTGGCATCCTTATAGTCCACAAAACGTGGATTTTTTAAAGAATTTTTGTGGCATCCTTATAGTCCACAAAACGTGGATTTTTTAAAGAATTTTTGTGGCATCCTTATAGTCCACAAAACGTGGATTTTTTAAAGAATTTTTGTGGCCTCCCTAAAGTCCACAAAACGTGGATTTTTTAAAGAATTTTTGTGGCCTCCCTAAAGTCCACAAAACGTGGATTTTTTAAAGAATTTTTGTGGCCTCCCTAAAGTCCACAAAACGTGGATTTTTTAAAGAATTTTTGTGGCCTCCTTAAAGTCCACAAAACGTGGATTTTTTAAAGAATTTTTGTGGCCTCCTTAAAGTCCACAAAACGTGGATTTTTTAAAGAATTTGTGTGGCCTCCCTAAAGTCCACAAAACGTGGATTTTTTAAAGAATTTTTGTGGCCTCCTTAAAGTCCACAAAACGTGGATTTTTTAAAGAATTTTTGTGGCCTCTTTAAAGTCCACAAAACGTGGATTTTTTAAAGAATTTTTGTGGCCTCTTTAAAGTCCACAAAACGTGGATTTTTTAAAGAATTTTTGTGGCCTCCCTAAAGTCCACAAAACGTGGATTTTTTAAAGAATTTTTGTGGCCTCCTTAAAGTCCACAAAACGTGGATTTTTTAAAGAATTTTTGTGGCATCCTTATAGTCCACAAAACGTGGATTTTTTAAAGAATTTTTGTGGCATCCTTATAGTCCACAAAACGTGGATTTTTTAAAGAATTTTTGTGGCATCCTTATAGTCCACAAAACGTGGATTTTTTAAAGAATTTTTGTGGCCTCCTTAAGGTCCACAAAACGTGGATCTTTAAAGATTTTTGTGGCCTAAAAACTTTGAGGAATACCAAATAACTCTTTGCCCCATTGTGCATCGCCTTTTCGTTATTGAAATTAATTGAAAATAAGCATTGGACACGTCGCATGCATGCAATACAACGGTAGATTTCCACTTAATGGATGCTTGAATTACCAGAATAACAGCATAAAATTGATGTTCAGCATCTTATTTCTTGCCATCATAACTATATTTGCATGCTATGGTCATTATATGCGTTATGCAGATATTTTTCCATCACGCACTGTGTGTGCCAATTTTTCTTTTAACGAATTGAAGGAAATATCAGAGATATACTCTGTGTGATAAACATTCAAAATCAAATAATAAATTAATGCTTTTATCTTCTGTTTGTATCTGAATTAACCCAAATTTATGTGTCATTTCGATGAAGAGAGGAGCAAATGAATTTTGTTGGCAACAATTTTAATGAAAACTGCTAAAAGCTTATTAAATTGCAATAAAAAAAATCCCTCATATATTTATGTTGAAGGTGATTGTTTTATTAACAACGTATTTACTAGCCACTTAGTGGTGATTATTATAAATAATACTGTGGGTGATGACAATAGGGATTTTGTGCAACAATGGCATGACTGATAAATTCATAATTAATGAGTATAAATTTTATTTATTATTTTTTATATATAGTGATGAGTGAATGTTAGTTTTTTTATTTATAAAAGGCTACGATTTGTTAATTTTTTGTGGGACTTAATGCCATTGTTAGTATTTAGTGTACATGTATGCGCATAACTGATGACAATACGTATACGCAGACCTGTTGCCAAATTTAAATTAAGGTCTTTAATGGGAATTTTTGTGGCCTTTTAATAGGATATTGTTAAATAATATTGCATATATTCATACAACCTACGCTATTTCTTTTAAAATCACTATCTGCCATAGATTATTTTTAATGAGACATGAATATCATAATTACTCTACAAATAAACTCTTCTGAATACATTTGAATTTAGTTTAAATTATATACCTTATAGTCTGTTTCCTGTTATATTTCATTTAAATAAACACATCACCAATTGTTGACTAACTTAAATTAATACTATAACATATATTTTTTTTTTCAACTCCATTTGCATTAAGTAAATAATATTTAATACTTTAATATGTTTTCATTTGTATATATGCACATACGAATATCGACATAAGTGGCTAACTTATCCCGGAATAAATTATATTACGAATACATTTAAGCCTCTCACATAAATCCATGCATATTTATATTGTTGTTGAATTTTTGCATGGCATCTGAACAGTTTTCAACACTGCAGATTTGTAAAGCTGAGCTGAGCCAATATTTTGCAGCTGTTGCTGGTATTATACTATGAAAATATGGATATAAATATATATATAATATATGTATACGGAATAAACTGACAAACATATTTTATAAAAAAAAAAAAACAAAACAAAAATACAATTTAAATATTATAGTCATTTGCAATCATAATATGTTATCTTGCGGTTATAATATGACAGCAACTTATTTCAATATATTTTATTATGCTGGTGGCTACTGCTGGGAGCATGCTTTAATTATAGTTTAGAATAATGGATTTAAATAAAAAATACTAGAGAAAACTAAAGTACGATTCTCTTTCTCTTTGAAAATTACATTGATAGAAATGATGGCGTATACATAGCGACGATAATTATACGCCCTGAGGTACATAATGATGACATAATTTTTTAATTCTTAAAATAAAAAAAAAATCTTTGAAAAGTTATGGATTTATGATATAAAGCGTGGCCTGAAAAATTAAGTAGTATGGTTGGTCGAGAGGAATAAAAATTCTTAAAAAATTATTTAAAAAAAAATCCACATCGAGAGGGCTCGAAAACCAAGTTTTATAGTCGGTCAAGAGGATTGATTCCTCTTTACCGACTATAAAGATTTCCAGATTTCCCCTTAGACCACAAATCCACGTTTGAAAACTTCTTTAAAATATCCACGTTTTGTGGTCTAAGGGGAAACCTGAAAAATTCTTTAAAAAATCCACGTTTTGTGGTCTACAAGGAGGCCTGAAAAATTCTTTAAAAAATCCACGTTTTGTGGTCTAAGGGGAAACCTGAAAAATTCTTTAAAAAATCCACGTTTTGTGGTCTAAGGGGAAACCTGAAAAATTCTTTAAAAAATCCACGTTTTGTGGTCTAAGGGGAAACCTGAAAAATTCTTTAAAAAATCCACGTTTTGTGGTCTAAGGGGAAACCTGAAAAATTCTTTAAAAAATCCACGTTTTGTGGTCTAAGGGGAAACCTGAAAAATTCTTTAAAAAATCCACGTTTTGTGGTCTAAGGGGAAACCTGAAAAATTCTTTAAAAAATCCACGTTTTGTGGTCTAAGGGGAAACCTGAAAAATTCTTTAAAAAATCCACGTTTTGTGGTCTAAGGGGAAACCTGAAAAATTCTTTAAAAAATCCACGTTTTGTGGTCTAAGGGGAAACCTGAAAAATTCTTTAAAAAATCCACGTTTTGTGGTCTAAGGGGAAACCTGAAAAATTCTTTAAAAAATCCACGTTTTGTGGTCTAAGGGGAAACCTGAAAAATTCTTTAAAAAATTCAAGTTTTGTGGTCTAAGGGGAAACCTGAAAAATTCTTTAAAAAATCCACGTTTTGTGGTCTAAGGGGAAACCCGAAAAATTCTTTAAAAAATCCACGGGGAAACCGGAAAAATTCTATAAAAATCCACGTTTTGTGGTCTAAGGGAAAACCTGAAAATTCTTTAAAAAATCCACGTTTTGTGGTCTAAGGGAAAACCTGAAAAATTCTTTAAAAAATCCACGTTTTGTGGTCTAAGGGAAAACCTGAAAAATTCTTTAAAAAATCCACGTTTTGTGGTCTAAGGGAAAACCTGAAAAATTCTATAAAAAATCCACGTTTTGTGGTCTAAGAGAAAACATGAAAAATTCTTTAAAAAATCCACGCTTTGTGGTCTAAGGGAAAACCTGAAAAATTCTTTAAAAAATCCAGGTTTTGCGGTCTAAGAGAAAACATGAAAAATTCTATAAAAAATCCACGTTTTGTGGTCTAAGGGAAAACCTGAAAAATTCTACAAAAAATCCACGTTTTGTGGTCTAAGAGAAAACATGAAAAATTCTATAAAAAATCCACGTTTTGTGGTCTAAGGGAAAACCTGAAAAATGCTATAAAAAATCCACGTTTTGTGGTCTAAGAGAAAACATGAAAAATTCTTTAAAAAATCCACGCTTTGTGGTCTAAGGGAAAACCTGAAAAATTCTTTAAAAAATCCAGGTTTTGCGGTCTAAGGGAAAACCTGAAAAATTCTTTAAAAAATCCACGTTTTGTGGTCTAAGGGGAAATCTGAAAAATTTTTAAAAAATCCACGGGGCAACCTGAAAAATTCTTTAAAAAATCCACGTTTTGTGGTCTAAGGGGAAACCTGAAAAAATTTTTAAAAAATCCACGTTTTGTGGTCTAAGGGAAAACCTGAAAAATTCTTTAAAAAATCCACGTTTTGTCGTCTAAGGGAAAACCTGAAAAATTCTTTAAAAAATCCACGTTTTGTGGTCTAAGGGAAAACCTGAAAAATTTTTGAAAAAATCCACGCTTTGTGGTCTAAGGGAAAACCTGAAAAATTCTTTAAAAAATCCACATTTTGTGGTCTAAGGTAAAAACTGAAAAATTTTTTAAAAAATCCACGTTTTGTGGTCTAAGGTAAAAACTGAAAAATTTTTTAAAAAATCCACGTTTTGTGGTCTAAGGGAAAACCTGAAAAATTGTTTAAAAAATCCACGTTTTGTGGTCTAAGGGAAAACCTGAAAAATTCTTTAAAAAATTCACGTTTTGTGGTCTAAGGGAAACCCTGAAAAATTCTTTAAAAAATCCACGTTTTGTGGTCTAAGAGGAAACCTGAAAAATTCTTTAAAAAATCCACGTTTTGTGGTCTAAGGTGAAACCTGAAAAATTCTTCACAAAAACCACATTTTGTGGTCTAAGGGAAAACCTGAAAAATTCTTTAAAAAATCCACGTTTTGTGGTCTAAGGGGAAACTTGAAAAATTCTTTAAAAAATCCACGTTTTGTGGTCTAAGGGGAAACCTGAAAAATTCTTTAAAAAATCCACGTTTTGTGTTGTATGATGAGGCCTCAAAAACTCTTTAAAAAATCCACGTTTTGTGGTCTAAGGGGAAACCTGAAAAAGTCTTTAAAAAATCCACGTTTTGTGGTCTAAGGGGAAACCTGAAAAAGTCTTTAAAAAATCCACGTTTTGTGGTCTAAGGGGAAACCTGAAAAATTCTTTAAAAAATCCACGTTTTGTGGTATAAGGGGAAACTTGAAAAATTCGTTAAAAAATCCACGTTTTGTGGTCTAAGGGGAAACCTGAAAAATTCTCTAAAAAATCCAAGTTTTGTGGTCTTCAAGGAAGCCTGACAAATTCTTAAAAATCCACGTTTGTGTTATGGTACGAGGCTTCAAAATTTTTTAAAAAAATCCACGTTTTGTGTTGTGGTATGAGGCCTCAAAAATTCTTTAAAAAATCCACGTTTTGTGTTGTGGTATGAGGCCTGAAAAATTCTTTAAAAAATCCACGTTTTGTGGTCTTCAAGGAGGCCTGAAAAATTCTTTAAAAAATCCACGTTTTGTGGTCTTCAAGGAGGCCTGAAAAATTCTTTAAAAAATCCAAGTTTTGTGGTCTTCAAGGAGGCCTGAAAAATACGAGGCTTCAAATGGTTTTTAAAAAAATCCACGTTTTGTTGTCTTCAAGGAGGCCTGAAAAATACGAGGCTTCAAATTTTTTTTAAAAAAAATCCACGTTTTGTGTTGTGGTATGAGGCCTCAAAAATTCTTTAAAAAATCCACGTTTTGTGGTCTTCAAGGAGGCCTGAAAAATACGAGGCTTCAAATTTTTTTTAAAAAAATCCACGTTTTGTGTTGTGGTATGAGGCCTCAAAAAATTTTTAAAAAATCCACGTTTTGTGTTGTGGTATGAGGCCTGAAAAATTCTTTAAAAAATCCACGTTTTGTGGTCTACAAATAGGCCTGAAAAATTCTTTAAAAAATCCACGATTGTGTTGTGGTATGAGGCCTCAAAAAATTTTTAAAAAATCCACGTTTTGTGTTGTGGTATGAGGCCTGAAAAATTCTTTAAAAAATCCACGTTTTGTGGTCTACAAATAGGCCTGAAAAATTCTTTAAAAAATCCACGTTTTGTGGTCTTCAAGGAGGCCTGAAAAATTCTTAAAAAAATCCATATTTTGTGGTCTTCAAGGAGGCCTGAAAAATACGAGGCTTCAAATTTTTTTTAAAAAAATCCACGTTTTGTGGTCTTCAAGGAGGCCTGAAAAATTCTTAAAAAAATCCATATTTTGTGGTCTTCAAGGAGGCCTGAAAAATACGAGGCTTCAAATTTTTTTTAAAAAAATCCACGTTTTGTGTTATGGTATGAGGCCTCAAAAAATTTTTAAAAAATCCACGTTTTGTGTTGTGGTATGAGGCCTGACAAATTCTTAAAAATCCACGTTTGTGTTATGGTACGAGGCTTCAAAATTTTTTAAAAAAATCCACGTTTTGTGTTGTGGTATGAGGCCTCAAAAAATCTTTAAAAATCCACGATTTGTGTTGTGAGATGAGGCCAGAAAAATTCTTTAAAAATTCACGTTTTGTGTTGTGGGGTGAAGCCACAAAAAATATTTAAAAAATCCACGTTTCGTGTTGTGGTATGAGGCTTCAAAAATTCTTTAAAAATCATTGTTTTGTATTGTGTGATGAGGCTTAAAAAATTCTTTAAAAAATCCACGTTTTGTGTTGTGTGATGAGGCCTCAAAAATTCTTTAAAAAACCCACGTTTTGTGTTGTGGTATGAGGCCTCAAAAAATCTTTAAAAATCCACGATTTGTGTTGTGAGATGAGGCCAGAAAAATTCTTTAAAAATTCACGTTTTGTGTTGTGGGGTGAAGCCACAAAAAATATTTAAAAAATCCACGTTTCGTGTTGTGGTATGAGGCTTCAAAAATTCTTTAAAAATCATTGTTTTGTATTGTGTGATGAGGCTTAAAAAATTCTTTAAAAAATCCACGTTTTGTGTTGTGTGATGAGGCCTCAAAAATTCTTTAAAAAATGCATGCTATGTGTTGTGGGATGAGGCCAGAAAAATTCTTAAAAAATCGATGTTTTGTGTTGTGGTATTAGGCTTCAAGAATTCTTTAAAAATCCGTGTTTTGTGTTGTGGGAGGAGGCTTCAAATATTCTTTAAAAAATCCAAAGAGACAAGAGAGATAGCGACAAGGTTTTCGCTATACTTTAAAATTTTTGCCATATGTACAGAACAATATTACGTATTCGTGTTGACGTAGTGTATACGTCACCTACCTTTCCTATCGATATTTCATATAAAGCAAGAATGCTTATATGTATTTGTCATATTGAGTAAAATTGTAAAGCAATTTATGAGCTCCCAACAAATTACCATATAATCTTTTACCCTGCTCCGAACACAAATAAATGCTATTTTTCCAAAGAGATTGTTTTCATATTTGTCACAAAATTAATGCGAGTTTTCCGAATATTTTTTCCGTAGAGTTACATCAATACATACATATGTATACATGCAGGTTTTCCTTTCTGTGGAAATACCATTCGATATTTTTCCATTCTTTGTTTTTTTTTCTTTTTTGGCTGACCCAACCAGTGGCAATAATACATTTGTTTATGTTTATACCCCTTAGTTATCAAAGTGGCACAACTGCCAATATGTCATTGTTTATTTGCATAGTTCCCAGAGATATACCCAGGGTTGTTTACCTTGTTATTGCTACACAAAACCCACACAGACGCTCACATTCGCAAGGGTACATCTGATAGAAATTGTCACAAATGCAAAAACCGAAAAAAACCCACAGAGTATTTATGCGAAAAAGTATTGAACAAGATATCCCTATAGAAAAAAACAACATGTCAATATTATGACAGTTGACATACTTTTGGTCTTTCTCAATGTGCACACACATATCTGCAAGGGGTTTTTGGGTGGAAAGGTGGACTACATCAATTTATTTCTATCCATGCAATGGCATAATTAAAAAGCATATACAGACAACTTGTTCGGTTCAGTTTTAGTACTATAAGTTAGTTGTGTATCTGAATTTCTGGTGGTTCATATTATTTTATTGTTGTCTCAGTAGCGGATTGATGTGATTATTTTGTTATTTATACGTTGATAGATCTTTCTAATAGAAGTGGTATCTGTTGCTGAACATAATCATCAACAAATAATGCAAATTCAATTAACCCAATTGTGTTTTCACTGGAAGCTAAAACAAAGCATCATCAAGCAAAAGCACAGCGAAAAACTAATTTAAGTATTTTTTTAGTCTTTTTGCCAACTGGAAGAATGATTCATTGAAATACAAGATACCCACCCCCCTTATATCTCTCTTGTACGGAAAATTCCTCTGAAAACCACTCAAAGAAAAATGACAACCAGCAAAATGTTAATTAATTGAACAGCTTTTTAATTTTCCACGAAACGAAAAACAACAGACGAACGAACGAACGAGTTAATGAAATAGTCATTCGGTTTGCAATGTTTTTTTTTCATTAATCTCATTATTTCTGTGCTATTTAATGTTGCAATTCTTTTTTCAATTAGACTTTGTGTGGCATGATATGACATATATATGGAAGTATGTATGTTAAAGCGACCGTGGAGGGGTGGATGTTCACATGAATGCTAATGAAAAGGAATGTGGTTTTTGAAAGTCAATAATCTGGAGTAGCATATAATTAATTTTGTAGTATTAAAACCACAATTTTATTGAAAGATATTTTAAATTTCAATTGCTCCACGTCCTTTTCTTATAATCGTTTTCGATGCCTTGTAAATATTGACATGTGTCAAATAATTGGTTTTCTTACATATTCCATTTGTGGTATTTTATGCTTCACTTCATACCCACATTGCACACAAGGTATTAAATTCTTTCAAAAATTAGGGAAAAAATATCCACTCATGTGTTATAAGAAGTAGGTCTAAGAAATAACTTTAAAATTCTTTAAAAAATCCAAGTTTTGTGGTCTGCCTCTAAAATTCTTTAAAAATCCAAGTTTTGCGGTCTGCCTCTAAAATTCTTTAAAAAATCCAAGTTTTGTGGTCTGCCTCTAAAATTCTTTAAAAAATCCAAGTTTTGTGGTCTGCCTTTAAAATTCTTTAAATAATCCACGTTTTGTAGTCGGCTGGGAGGCCTCTAAAATTCTTAAAAAAATCCACGTTTTGTGGTCCTTAAGAAGGCCTCTAAAATTCTTTAAAAAATCCCCGCTTTGTGGTCTACTGGGAGGCCTCTAAAATTCTGTAAAAAATCCACGTTTTGTGGTCTACTGGGAGGTTTCTGAAACTCTTTAAAAAATCCACGTTTTGTGGTCCTTAAGAAGGCCTCTAAAATTCTTTAAAAAATCCCCGCTTTGTGGTCTACTGGGAGGCCTCTAAAATTCTGTAAAAATCCACCCTTTGTGGTCTAATGGGAGGTCTAAAAAATACTTTAAAAAAATCTACGTTTTGTGGTCTTATGGGAGGCCTCTAAAATTCTTTAAAAAATCCACATTTTGTGGTCTACTGGGAGGTTTCTAAAACTCTTTAAAAAATCCACGTTTTGTGGTCCTTAAGAAGGCCTCTAAAATTCTTTAAAAAATCTACGTCTTGCTGTCTAATGGGCAGCGTCTAAAATTCTTTAAAAAATCCACGATTTGTGGTCTAATGGGAGGCCTCTAAAATTCTTAAAAAAATTAACGTTTTGTGGTCTACTGGGAGGTCTCTAAAATTCTTTAAAAAATCCAGGTTTAGTGTCTACTGGGAGGCCTCTAAAGTTCTTTAAAAAATCTTTGTTTAATGGTCTAATGGGTGGCGTCTAAAATTCTTTAAAAAATCCACGTTTTGTGGTCTAATGGGAGGCCTCTAAAATTCTTCGAAAAATCCACGTTTTGCGGTCTAATGGGAGGCCTCTAAAATTCTTCGAAAAATCCACGTTTTGTGGTCTAATGGGAGTCCTCTAAAACTCTTAAAAAATCCACGTTTTGTGGATGTCGGGGAGGCCTCTAAAATTCTTTAAAAAAATCCACGTTTTGTGGTCTACAAGGAGGCCTTTAGAGATTTTTTTAAAGAATTTTTGAGGTTTTCTTAAAGGCCACAAAACGTGAATTTTTAAAAATTTTTTCAGGCCTCCGCTTAGACCACAAAACGAAGATTTTTTATAGAATTTTTCAGGCCTCCGCTTAGAACACAAAACGAAGATTTTTTATATTATTTATAAGGCCTCGCCATAGACAACAAGCCGTGGATTTTTTAAGAATTTTTAAGGTCTCACCTTAGACCCTAGACGTGGATTTTTTAATTTTTAAGGCGTCCTCTTACAACACTTATATTTTTTTAAGAATGTTTAAGGCCTCCTCTTAGCCCACAAGACGTGTATTTTTTAAAGAATTTTTAAGTATTGCTCTTACACCAGAAGTGGTGGATTATTTAAGGCCTCCTCCTACACCGCAAGACTTGGATTTTTAAAGAACTTTTAATGCCTCCTTTGACACCGCAAGACGTGGATTTTTTAAATAATTTTTAATGCCTCCTTTTACAAGACGTGGATTTTTTAATGAATTTTTAATGACTCCTTTTACACCACAAGACGTGGGTTTTTTAAAGAATTTTTAATGACTCCTTTTACAAGACGTGGATTTTTTAAAGAATTTTTAATGACTCCTTTTACATCACAAGACGTGGGTTTTTTAAAGAATTTTTAATGACTCCTTTTACACCACAAGACGTGGGTTTTTTAAAGAATTTTTAATGACTCCTTTTACACCACAAGACGTGGATTTTTTAAAGAATTTTTAATGACTCCTTTTACACCACAAGACGTGGATTTTTTAAAGAATTTTTAATGACTCCTTTTACACCACAAGACGTGGATTTTTTAAAGAATTTTTAATGACTCCTTTTACACCACAAGACGTGGATTTTTTAAAGAATTTTTAATGACTCCTTTTACACCACAAGACGTGGATTTTTTAAAGAATTTTTAATGACTCCTTTTACACCACAAGACGTGGATTTTTTAAAGAATTTTTAATGACTCCTTTTACACCACAAGACGTGGATTTTTTAAAGAATTTTTAATGACTCCTTTTACACCACAAGACGTGGATTTTTTAAAGAATTTTTAATGACTCCTTTTACACCACAAGACGTGGATTTTTTAAAGAATTTTTAATGACTCCTTTTACACCACAAGACGTGGATTTTTTAAAGAATTTTTAATGACTCCTTTTACACCACAAGACGTGGATTTTTTAAAGAATTTTTAATGACTCCTTTTACACCACAAGACGTGGATTTTTTAAAGAATTTTTAATGACTCCTTTTACACCACAAGACGTGGATTTTTTAAAGAATTTTTAATGACTCCTTTTACACCACAAGACGTGGATTTTTTAAAGAATTTTTAATGACTCCTTTTACACCACAAGACGTGGATTTTTTAAAGAATTTTTAATGACTCCTTTTACACCACAAGACGTGGATTTTTTAAAGAATTTTTAATGACTCCTTTTACACCACAAGACGTGGATTTTTTAAAGAATTTTTAATGACTCCTTTTACACCACAAGACGTGGATTTTTTAAAGAATTTTTAATGACTCCTTTTACACCACAAGACGTGGATTTTTTAAAGAATTTTTAATGACTCCTTTTACACCACAAGACGTGGATTTTTTAAAGAATTTTTAATGACTCCTTTTACACCACAAGACGTGGATTTTTTAAAGAATTTTTAATGACTCCTTTTACACCACAAGACGTGGATTTTTTAAAGAATTTTTAATGACTCCTTTTACACCACAAGACGTGGATTTTTTAAAGAATTTTTAATGACTCCTTTTACACCACAAGACGTGGATTTTTTAAAGAATTTTTAATGACTCCTTTTACACCACAAGACGTGGATTTTTTAAAGAATTTTTAATGACTCCTTTTACACCACAAGACGTGGATTTTTTAAAGAATTTTTAATGACTCCTTTTACACCACAAGACGTGGATTTTTTAAAGAATTTTTAATGACTCCTTTTACACCACAAGACGTGGATTTTTTAAAGAATTTTTAATGACTCCTTTTACACCACAAGACGTGGATTTTTTAAAGAATTTTTAATGACTCCTTTTACACCACAAGACGTGGATTTTTTAAAGAATTTTTAATGACTCCTTTTACACCACAAGACGTGGATTTTTTAAAGAATTTTTAATGACTCCTTTTACACCACAAGACGTGGATTTTTTAAAGAATTTTTAATGACTCCTTTTACACCACAAGACGTGGATTTTTTAAAGAATTTTTAATGACTCCTTTTACACCACAAGACGTGGATTTTTTAAAGAATTTTTAATGACTCCTTTTACACCACAAGACGTGGATTTTTTAAAGAATTTTTAATGACTCCTTTTACACCACAAGACGTGGATTTTTTAAAGAATTTTTAATGACTCCTTTTACACCACAAGACGTGGATTTTTTAAAGAATTTTTAATGACTCCTTTTACACCACAAGACGTGGATTTTTTAAAGAATTTTTAATGACTCCTTTTACACCACAAGACGTGGATTTTTAAAGAATTTTTAATGACTCCTTTTACACCACAAGACGTGGATTTTTTAAAGAATTTTTAATGACTCCTTTTACACCACAAGACGTGGATTTTTTAAAGAATTTTTAATGACTCCTTTTACACCACAAGACGTGGATTTTTTAAAGAATTTTTAATGACTCCTTTTACACCACAAGACGTGGATTTTTTAAAGAATTTTTAATGACTCCTTTTACACCACAAGACGTGGATTTTTTAAAGAATTTTTAATGACTCCTTTTACACCACAAGACGTGGATTTTTTAAAGAATTTTTAATGACTCCTTTTACACCACAAGACGTGGATTTTTTAAAGAATTTTTAATGACTCCTTTTACACCACAAGACGTGGATTTTTTAAAGAATTTTTAATGACTCCTTTTACACCACAAGACGTGGATTTTTTAAAGAATTTTTAATGACTCCTTTTACACCACAAGACGTGGATTTTTTAAAGAATTTTTAATGACTCCTTTTACACCACAAGACGTGGATTTTTTAAAGAATTTTTAATGACTCCTTTTACACCACAAGACGTGGATTTTTTAAAGAATTTTTAATGACTCCTTTTACACCACAAGACGTGGATTTTTTAAAGAATTTTTAATGACTCCTTTTACACCACAAGACGTGGATTTTTTAAAGAATTTTTAATGACTCCTTTTACACCACAAGACGTGGATTTTTTAAAGAATTTTTAATGACTCCTTTTACACCACAAGACGTGGATTTTTTAAAGAATTTTTAATGACTCCTTTTACACCACAAGACGTGGATTTTTTAAAGAATTTTTAATGACTCCTTTTACACCACAAGACGTGGATTTTTTAAAGAATTTTTAATGACTCCTTTTACACCACAAGACGTGGATTTTTTAAAGAATTTTTAATGACTCCTTTTACACCACAAGACGTGGATTTTTTAAAGAATTTTTAATGACTCCTTTTACACCACAAGACGTGGATTTTTTAAAGAATTTTTAATGACTCCTTTTACACCACAAGACGTGGATTTTTTAAAGAATTTTTAATGACTCCTTTTACACCACAAGACGTGGATTTTTTAAAGAATTTTTAATGACTCCTTTTACACCACAAGACGTGGATTTTTTAAAGAATTTTTAATGACTCCTTTTACACCACAAGACGTGGATTTTTTAAAGAATTTTTAATGACTCCTTTTACACCACAAGACGTGGATTTTTTAAAGAATTTTTAATGACTCCTTTTACACCACAAGACGTGGATTTTTTAAAGAATTTTTAATGACTCCTTTTACACCACAAGACGTGGATTTTTTAAAGAATTTTTAATGACTCCTTTTACACCACAAGACGTGGATTTTTTAAAGAATTTTTAATGACTCCTTTTACACCACAAGACGTGGATTTTTTAAAGAATTTTTAATGACTCCTTTTACACCACAAGACGTGGATTTTTTAAAGAATTTTTAATGACTCCTTTTACACCACAAGACGTGGATTTTTTAAAGAATTTTTAATGACTCCTTTTACACCACAAGACGTGGATTTTTTAAAGAATTTTTAATGACTCCTTTTACACCACAAGACGTGGATTTTTTAAAGAATTTTTAATGACTCCTTTTACACCACAAGACGTGGTTTTTTTAAAGAATTTTTAATGACTCCTTTTACACCACAAGACGTGGTTTTTTTAAAGAATTTTTAATGACTCCTTTTACACCACAAGACGTGGATTTTTTAAAGAATTTTTAATGACTCCTTTTACACCACAAGACGTGGATTTTTTAAAGAATTTTTAATGACTCCTTTTACACCACAAGACGTGGATTTTTTAAAGAATTTTTAATGACTCCTTTTACACCACAAGACGTGGATTTTTTAAAGAATTTTTAATGACTCCTTTTACACCACAAGACGTGGATTTTTTAAAGAATTTTTAATGACTCCTTTTACACCACAAGACGTGGATTTTTTAAAGAATTTTTAATGACTCCTTTTACACCACAAGACGTGGATTTTTTAAAGAATTTTTAATGACTCCTTTTACACCACAAGACGTGGATTTTTTAAAGAATTTTTAATGACTCCTTTTACACCACAAGACGTGGATTTTTTAAAGAATTTTTAATGACTCCTTTTACACCACAAGACGTGGATTTTTTAAAGAATTTTTAATGACTCCTTTAACACCACAAGACGTGGATTTTTTAACGAATCTTTATTGACACCTTTTACACTATAAGACGTGAATTTGTTAAAGCATTTTTAATGCCTCCTTTAACACCACAAGACGTGGATTTTTTAACGAATCTTTATTGACACCTTTTACACTACAAGACTTGGATTTTTAAACGAATTTTTAATGACACCTTTTACACCACAAGACGTGAATTTTTTAAAGAATTTTTAATGACACCTTTTACACCACAAGACGTGGTTTTTTTAAAGAATTTTTAATGCCTCCTTTTACACCACAAGACGTGGATTTTTTAAAGAATTTTAATGCCTTCTTTTACACCACAAGACGTGGATGTTTAAGGAATTTTTAATGCCTCCTTTTACACCACAATAAGTGGATTTTTTAAAGAATTTTTAATGCCTTCTTTTACACCACAAGACGTGGATGTTTAAGGAATTTTTAATGCCTCCTTTTACACCACAAGACGTGGATTTTGTTAAAGAATTTTTAATGCCTCCTTTTACACCACAAGACGTGGATTTTTTAAAGAATTTGTAATGCCTCTTTTACACCACAAGACGTAGATTTTTTAAAGAATTTTTAATGCCTCCTTTTACACCACAAGACGTGGATTTTTTTAAAGAATTTGTAATGCCTCTTTTACACCACAAGACGTAGATTTTTTAAAGAATTTTTAATGCCACCTTTTACACCACAAGACGTGGATTTTTTAAAGAATTTTTATTGCCTCCTTTTACACCACAAGACGTGGATTTTTTTAAAGAATATTTAATGCCTCGTTTGACACCACAAGACGTGGATTTTTTAAAGAATTTTTAATGCCTCCTTTTACACCACAAGACGTGGATTTTTTAAAGAATTTTTAATGACTCATTTTACACCACAAGACGTGGATTTTTTAAAGAATTTTTAATGACTCATTTTACACCACAAGACGTGGATTTTTTACTGAATTTTTAATGACTTCTTTTACACCACAAGACGTGGATTTTTTAATGAATTTTTAATGACTCCTTTTACACCACAAAACGTGGATTTTTCAAAGAATTTTTAATGACTCCTTTTACACCACAAGACGTGGATTTTTTAAATATATTTTAATGCCTCCTTTTACACCACAAGACGTGGATTTTTTAAAGAATTTTTAATGCCTCCTTTTACACCACAAGACGTGGATTTTTTAAAGAATTTTTAATGCCTCCTTTTACACCACAAGACGTGGATTTTTTAAAGCATTTTTAATGCCTCCTTTTACACCACAAGACGTGGATTTTTTAAAGAATTTTTAATGCCTCCTTTTACACCACAAGACGTGGATTTTTTAAAGAATTTTTAATGCCTCCTTTTACACCACAAGACGTGGATTTTTTAAAGAATTTTTAATGCCTCCTTTTACACCACAAGACGTGGATTTTTTAAAGAATTTTTAATGCCTCCTTTTACACCACAAGACGTGGATTTTTTAAAGAATTTTTAATGCCTCCTTTTACACCACAAGACGTGGATTTTTTAAAGAATTTTTAATGCCTCCTTTTACACCACAAGACGTGGATTTTTTAAAGAATTTTTAATGCCTCCTTTTACACCACAAGACGTGGATTTTTTAAAGAATTTTTAATGCCTCCTTTTACACCACAAGACGTGGATTTTTTAAAGAATTTTTAATGCCTCCTTTTACACCACAAGACGTGGATTTTTTAAAGAATTTTTAATGCCTCCTTTTACACCACAAGACGTGGATTTTTTAAAGAATTTTTAATGCCTCCTTTTACACCACAAGACGTGGATTTTTTAAAGAATTTTTACGTTCTCCTCTTAAAGAATTTTTAAGGTCTCCTCTTACACCACCACTCGTGGATTTTTTAAAGAATTTTTAAGCCTCATCTTACACCACCACACGCCTATTTTTTAAAGAATTTTTAAGGTCTCCTCTTACACCACCACACGTGGATTTTTTGAATAATTTTAAAGCCTCCACTGGTACCACCACATGTATATTTTTTAAAGAATTTTTAAGGCTTCCTCTTACACCACAAGTCGTGGATTTGTTAAAGAATTTTTAAGGCATTATCTTAAATCACTACACGCGTATTTTTTCAAGACGCCACCACATGACGTGGATTTTTTAAAGAATTTTTAGGTCTACTCTTACACCACATTACAAGACGCGGATTTTTAAAGAATTTTTTTGGCCTCCATGTAGACCCAAACGTGGATTTTTTAAAATTTTTTCAGGTCTCCTTGCAGACCACATAACGTGGATTTTTTAAAATTTTTTTCAGGCCTCCTTGTAGACCACAAAACGTGGATTTTTAAAGAGTTTTTCAGGTCTCCTTGCAGACCTCAAAAAGTGGATTTTTTAAAATTTATTTTCAGGCCTCCTTGTAGACCACAAAACGTGGATTTTTAAAGAATTTTTCAGGCCTAGTTGTAGACCACAAAACGTGGATTTTTAAAGAATTTTTCAGGTCTCCTTGCAGACCACAAAACGTTGATTTTTTAAAGACCACAAAACGTGGATTTTTTAAAGATTTTTTCAGGCCTCCTTGTAGACCACAAAACGTGGATTTTTTAAAGATTTTTTCAGGCCTCCTTGTAGACCACAAAACGTGGATTTTTTAAAGAATTTTTCAGGCCTTTCCTTAGACCACAAAACGTGGATTTTTTAAAGAATTTTTCAGGCCTTTCCTTAGACCACAAAACGTGGATTTTTTAAAGAATTTTTCAGGCCTCCCCCTAGACCACAAAATGTTTTTTTTTTAAAGAATTTTTCAGGACTCCTTGTAGACCACAAAATGTGGATTTTTTAAGAATCTTTGGACAACAAAACGTGGATTTTTTAAATACTTTTTCCTTGTAGACCACAAAAGGTAAATATATTAAAGAATTTTGCAGACCACATATATTGGCCTAATAGGTCTCTCTAAAGTTCTTTAAAATATCCAGGTTTTATGGTATACAAGGAGGCCTCAAAAATTCTGTAAAAAAATCACGTTTTATGGTCCATAAAATGGCCTCAAAAATTCTTTAAAAAATCCACGTTTTGTTGCCTAAGATGGTCTCTCAAAATTCTTTAGGTCTATGTTTACAGGTCTAAGGTGTTCTTTTAGGAGGCCTCAAAAAAATCTTTAACAAATCCTTCTAAATTCTTAAAAAATCCAAATTTGTTTACATGAAAAGGATTTCATACAAAGTTAATATTCAGCGGTCTTCAAACTGTCTTTTTTTAAATCTACATTCTCTTCATGTTACATTTATTGTCAACTAAAATTATATAGCCTCCATTCCATATTTTACGCAACAATTGATCTGATCTTGTGAGCTTATTATGCTCAACACTTAACCTCCAATCTTTTGTTTCCTCCATAAAATTCGAACAAACATTTGCGAAAGCCAACAAACGGCAAAAGAAACACGTCGCCTACAATTTGGCGGCCCATATTTCGTTTTCGCATTGCCCCCTCTCACTCACCCCCACTCAGTCGTCCAACTAACAATCTAAAGGCAATGAAAACTTGTGTCATAGCAGAGGATGAGGATGGAGGTGAAACAATTTTGGCATAATGTTTCAATTTACTTGTGAATTTATAAAAACACTGCAAGTGCATGTTTCTGTCCGTATGTGTGGGTGTGTGATGGTGAGTTTATGACATTCACAGTGAATTCTGTGTAAATACATGAAAAGTTTCTATGTATGTTAAACTGAATCACAGCATTTACTGTTTTCCTCAAACACACATACAAAAAGTCAAATATAGAGGCAGAGACATTAGGGGTTATGCTGAATGAACGAACACTCATTTTCCGTCTGTGCTATGTGGGTGTGTAGCAGTTTTGTCTATATCCCGTTTGTTGTTGCTGCTGTTTTTCGTAGTTGTAATCATAGTTTTTCGGATTTCGAAACTGCACTTATTCTTGTTTTTGCTGCTTTTATAATTGTATGTCATTGCATTTTGAGGTTAATGTTCTCTTACTATCACACTCAAGGGTTTGTGTGGCAACAACATACACAGAATTGTGTGGCGTGTGTGTGTGTGGTTGTGCATTTTAGAGTTAAATGTGTGCTGGTGAAAGCTTTTGAATTTATAAAGTGTTTTTGCGTTTTACTTCTCCGCACCTCCTCCTCCTGCCATGGTTGTCGGTCGCTCACTCCAACTAGCAAAATTCTCAGTGCATATCAAATAGTCATGAACACATTTCCCAAAGCAACAAATTTTCAAATCAACTCAAATATACACGTACACATCCACACACACACACATGCACTTTGCTACAAAAACCAAGCAGAAAATAATGTTAAATATTTAATGTCTAAATGTTGGCATTGGCTCAAAGTGTCCATGCCTTATGAATGTGCAAATATCCATGTATGTATTTATGTGTATGTGTGTGTGTGTTTGTCATTAAGTAAGTTTGTATATGTGGGTGAATAATTTAAATAATAAGAGTAATAATAATAAATCTCTGTGGGTGTCTATCTTTTGGTTCACAAAGTTCAATGCAATCACAATGGGAGCTCGCTCTTCTTCCTGTAACTCTCCCCCACCATTTTGTGGCATAAGTAACAATTGCAATGATTGCCACAACTCATACGCCGCCTCCATGGAGAGAAGCTTAACTGCCAACATTCATCCAAAAGAATACAAATTGTAATAAAATATTGATTAAATATGAATTTTGTATTTAAGAATGACATATTTGAATACTTTGAATGCTTGGCAGCAGCAGCAGCAGTCTCCCCAAAAATATGTAGATGGAATTTTTAATGGAATGCTAATGAGCAAATGGAATGATATTTAATTATGAATTTC
>NW_027412088.1:199329651-199437151 GCF_047663935.1 Musca autumnalis
TGTTAAGAACTTTGCAGAAATAATTTGTAAGGCCTTCTCTTACACCACAAGACGAGAATTTTTTAAAGAATTTTTAAGGCCTCCTCTTACCCACAACACGTGGATTTTTTAAAAAAATTTTAAGGCCTCCTTCTAAGCCACAATACGTGGATTTTTAAAGAATTTTTAAGGCCTCCTTCTAAGCCACAAGACGTGGATTTTTTAAAGAATTTTTAAGGCCTCTTTCTATGCCACAATACGTAGATTTTTAAAGAATTTTTAAGGCCTCCTTCTAAGCCACAAGACGTGGATTTTTTTAAGAATTTTTAAGGCCTCCTTCTAAGCCACAAGACGTGGATTTTTTTTAAGAATTTTTAAGGCCTCCTTCTAAGCCACAAGACGTGGATTTTTTAAAGAATTTTTAAGGCCTCCTTCTAAGCCACAAGACGTGGATTTTTTAAAGAATTTTTAAGGCCTCCTTCTAAGCCACAAGACGTGGATTTTTTAAAGAATTTTTAAGGCCTCCTTCTAAGCCACAAGACGTGGATTTTTTAAAGAATTTTTAAGGCCTCCTTCTAAGCCACAAGACGTGGATTTTTTAAAGAATTTTTAAGGCCTCCTTCTAAGCCACAAGACGTGGATTTTTTAAAGAATTTTTAAGGCCTCCTTCTAACCCACAAGACGTGGATTTTTTAAAGAATTTTTAAGGCCTCCTTCTAAGCCACAAGACGTGGATTTTTTAAAGAATTTTTAAGGCCTCCTTCTAAGCCACAAGACGTGGATTTTTTAAAGAATTTTTAAGGCCTCCTTCTAAGCCACAAGACGTGTATTTTTTAAAGAATTTTTAAGGCCTCCTTCTAAGCCACAAGACGTGGATTTTTTAAAGAATTTTTAAGGCCTCCTTCTAAGCCACAAGACGTGGATTTTTTAAAGAATTTTTAAGGCCTCCTTCTAAGCCACAAGACGTGGATTTTTTAAAGAATTTTTAAGGCCTCCTTCTAAGCCACAAGACGTGGATTTTTTAAAGAATTTTTAAGGCCTCCTTCTAAGCCACAAGACGTGGATTTTTTAAAGAATTTTTAAGGCCTCCTTCTAAGCCACAAGACGTGGATTTTTTAAAGAATTTTTAAGGCCTCCTTCTATGCCACAAGACGTGGATTTTTTTAAGAATTTTTAAGGCCTCCTTCTAAGCCACAAGACGTGGATTTTTTTAAGAATTTTTAAGGCCTCTTTCTAAGCCACAAGACGTGGATTTTTTAAAGAATTTTTAATGCCTCCTTCTAAGCCACAAGACGTGGATTTTTTAAAGAATTTTCAAGGCCTCCTTCTAAGACGCAAGACGTGGATTTTTTAAAAAAATTTAAAGGCCTCCTTCTAAGCTACAAGCCGTGGTTTTTTTTAAAAGAATTTTTAGGGCCTCCTTCTAAGCCACAAGACGTGGATTTTTTAAAGAATTTTTAAGGCCTCTTCTAAGCCACAAGACGTGGATTTTTTAAAAGAATTTTTAAGGCCTCCTTCTAAGCTACAAGCCGTGGATTTTTTAAAAGAATTTTTAAGGCCTCCTTCTAAGCTACAAGCCGTGGTTTTTTTTAAAAGAATTTTTAGGGCCTCCTTCTAAGCCACAAGACGTGGATTTTTTAAAGAATTTTTAAGGCCTCCTTCTAAGCCACAAGACGTGGATTTTTTAAAGAATTTTTAAGGCCTCCTTCTAAGCCACAAGACGTGGATTTTTTAAAGAATTTTTAAGGCCTCCTTCTAAGCCACAAGACGTGGATTTTTTAAAGAATTTTTAAGGCCTCCTTCTAAGCCAAAAGACGTGGATTTTTTAAAGAATTTTTAAGGCCTCCTTCTAAGCCACAAGACGTGGATTTTTTAAAGAATTTTTAAGGCCTCCTTCTAAGCCACAAGACGTGGATTTTTTAAAGAATTTTTGAGGCCTCCTTCTAAGCCACAAGACGTGGATTTTTTAAAGAATTTTTAAGGCCTCCTTCTAAGCCACAAGACGTGGATTTTTAAAAGAATTTTTAAGGCCTCCTTCTAACCCACAAGACGTGGATTTTTAAAAGAATTTTTAAGGCCTCCTTCTAAGCCACAAGACGTGGATTTTTTAAAGAATTTTTAAGGCCTCCTTCTAAGTCACAAGACGTGGATTTTTTAAAGAATTTTTAAGGCCTCCTTCTAAGCCACAAGACGTGGATTTTTTAAAGAATTTTTAAGGCCTCCTTCTAGCTAACATGACGTGGATTTTTTAACGAATTTTTAAGGCCTCCTTCTAGCTAACATGACGTGGATTTTTTAAAGAATTTTTAAGGCCTCCTTCTAACCCACAAGACGTGGATTTTTAATGAATTTTTAAGGCCTCCTTCTAACCCACAAGACGTGGATTTTTTAAAGAATTTTTAGGGCCTCCTTCTAAGCCACAAGACATGGATTTTTTAAAGAATTTTTAAGGCCTCCTTCTAAGCCACAAGACGTGGATTTTTTAAGGAATTTTTAAGGCCTCCTTCTATGCCACAAGACGTGGATTTTTTAAAGAATTTTTAAGGCCTCCTTCTAAGCCACAAGACGTGGATTTTTTAAAGAATTTTCAAGGCCTCCTTCTAAGCCACAAGACGTGGATTTTTTAAAGAATTTTTAATGCCTCCTTCTAAGCCACAAGACGTGGATTTTTTAAAGAATTTTCAAGGCCTCCTTCTAAGACGCAAGACGTGGTTTTTTTAAAAAAATTTAAAGGCCTCCTTCTAAGCCACAAGACGTGGATTTTTTAAAGAATTTTTAAGGCCTCTTCTAAGCCACAAGACGTGGATTTTTTAAAAGAATTTTTAAGGCCTCCTTCTAAGCTACAAGCCGTGGATTTTTTAAAAGAATTTTTAAGGCCTCCTTCTAAGCTACAAGCCGTGGTTTTTTTTAAAAGAATTTTTAGGGCCTCCTTCTAAGCCACAAGACGTGGATTTTTAAAGAATTTTTAAGGCCTCCTTCTAAGCCACAAGACGTGGATTTTTTAAAGAATTTTTAAGGCCTCCTTCTAAGCCACAAGACGTGGATTTTTTAAAGAATTTTTAAGGCCTCCTTCTAAGCCACAAGACGTGGATTTTTTAAAGAATTTTTAAGGCCTCCTTCTAAGCCACAAGACGTGGATTTTTTAAAGAATTTTTAAGGCCTCCTTCTAAGCCACAAGACGTGGATTTTTTAAAGAATTTTTAAGGCCTCCTTCTAAGCCACAAGACGTGGATTTTTTAAAGAATTTTTAAGGCCTCCTTCTAAGCCACAAGACGTGGATTTTTTAAAGAATTTTTAAGGCCTCCTTCTAACCCACAAGACGTGGATTTTTAAAAGAATTTTTAAGGCCTCCTTCTAAGCCACAAGACGTGGATTTTTTAAAGAATTTTTAAGGCCTCCTTCTAAGTCACAAGACGTGGATTTTTTAAAGAATTTTTAAGGCCTCCTTCTAAGCCACAAAACGTGGATTTTTTAAAGAATTTTTAAGGCCTCCTTCTAAGCCACAAGGCGTGGATTTTTTAAAGAAGTTTTAAGGCATCCTTCTAACCCACAAGACGTAGTTTTTTAAAGAATTTTTAAGGCCTCCTTCTAACCCACAAGACGTGGATTTTTTAAATAATTTTTAAGCCCTCCTTCTAACCCACAAGATGTGGATTTTTTAAAGAATTTTTAAGCCCTCCTTCTAACCCACAAGACGTGAATTTTTTAAAGAATTTTTAAGCCCTCCTTCTAACCCACAAGACGTGGATTTTTTAAAGAATTTTTAAGCCCTCCTTCTAACCCACAAGACGTGGATTTTTTAAAGAATTTTTAAGCCCTCCTTCTAACCCACAAGACGTGGATTTTTTAATGAATTTTTAAGGCCTCCTTCCAGCTAACATGACGTGGATTTTTTAATGAATTTTTAAGGCCTCCTTCTAGCTAACATGACGTGGATTTTTTAAAGAATTTTTAAGGCCTCCTTCTAACCCACAAGACGTGGATTTTTAATGAATTTTTAAGGCCTCCTTCTAACCCACAAGACGTGGATTTTTTAAAGAATTTTTAAGGCCTCCTTCTAAGCCACAAGGCGTGGATTTTTTAAAGAAGTTTTAAGGCATCCTTCTAACCCACAAGACGTAGTTTTTTAAAGAATTTTTAAGGCCTCCTTCTAACCCACAAGACGTGGATTTTTTAAATAATTTTAAGCCCTCCTTCTAACCCACAAGATGTGGATTTTTTAAAGAATTTTTAAGCCCTCCTTCTAACCCACAAGACGTGAATTTTTTAAAGAATTTTTAAGCCCTCCTTCTAACCCACAAGACGTGGATTTTTTAAAGAATTTTTAAGCCCTCCTTCTAACCCACAAGACGTGGATTTTTTAAAGAATTTTTAAGCCCTCCTTCTAACCCACAAGACGTGGATTTTTTAAAGAATTTTTAAGGCCTCCTTCTAAGCCACAAGACGTGGATTTTTTAAAGAATTTTTAAGCCCTCTTTCTAACCCACAAGACGTGGATTTTTTAAAGAATTTTAAGCCCTCCTTCTAACCCACAAGACGTGGATTTTTTAAAGAATTTTTAAGCCCTCCTTCTAACCCACAAGACGTGGATTTTTTAAAGAATTTTAAGCCCTCCTTCTAACCCACAAGACGTGGATTTTTTAAAGAATTTTTAAGCCCTCCTTCTAACCCACAAGACGTGGATTTTTTAAAGAATTTTAAGCCCTCCTTCTAACCCACAAGACGTGGATTTTTTAAAGAATTTTTAAGCCCTCCTTCTAACCCACAAGACGTGGATTTTTTAAAGAATTTTAAGCCCTCCTTCTAACCCACAAGACGTGGATTTTTTAAAGAATTTTTAAGCCCTCCTTCTAACCCACAAGACGTGGATTTTTTAAAGAATTTTAAGCCCTCCTTCTAACCCACAAGACGTGGATTTTTTAAAGAAATTTTAAGGCTTTCTTCTTAATCACACGATGTAGATTTTTTAAAGAATTTTTAAGCCCTCCTTCTAACCCACAAGATGTGGATTTTTTAAAGAAATTTTAAGCCCTCCTTTTTTAAAGAATTTTAAAGGCCTCCTTCTAACCCACAAGACGTGGATTTTTTAAAGAATTTTTAAGGCATCCTTCTAACCCACAAGACGTGGATTTTTTAAAGAATTTTTAAGGCCTCCTTCTAACCCACAGGACGTGGATTTTTTAAAGAATTTTTAAGGCCTCCTTCTAAGCCACAAGACGTGGATTTTTTAAAGAATTTTTAAGGCCTCCTTCTAAGCCACAAGACGTGGATTTTTTAAAGAATTTTTAAGGCCTCCTTCTAAGCCACAAGACGTGGATTTTTTTAAGAACTTTTAAGGCCTCCTTCTAACCCACAAGACGTGGATTTTTTAAAGAATTTTTAAGGCCTCCTTCTAAGAAACAAGACGTGGATTTTTTAAAGAATTTTTAAGGCCTCCTTCTAAGCCACAAGACGTGGATTTTTTAAAGAATTTTTAAGGCCTCCTTCTAAGCCACAAGACGTGGATTTTTAAAGAATTTTTAAGGCCTCCTTCTACGCCACAAGACGTGGATTTTTTAAAGAATTTTTAGGGCCTCCTTCTATGCCACAAGACGTGGATTTTTTAAAGAATTTTTACGGCCTCCTTCTAAGCCACAAGACGTGGATTTTTTAAAGAATTTTCAAGGCCTCCTTCTAAGCCACAAGACGTGGATTTTTTAAAGAATTTTTACGGCCTCCTTCTAAGCCACAAGACGTGGATTTTTTAAAGAATTTTTAAGGCCTCCTTCTAAGCCACAAGTCGTGGATTTTTTAAAGAATTTTTAAGGCCTCCTTCTAAGCCACAAGACGTGGATTTTTTAAAGAATTTTTAAGGCCCTCTTCTAAGCCACAAGACGTGGATTTTTTAAAGAATTTTTAAGGCCTCCTGTTAAGCCACAAGACGTGGATTTTTTAAAGAATTTTTAAGGCCTCCTTCTAACCCACAAGACGTGGATTTTTTAAAGAATTTTTAAGGCCTCCTTCTAACCCACAAGACGTGGATTTTTTAAAGAATTTTTAAGGCCTCCTTCTAACACACAAGACGTGGATTTTTTAAAGAATTTTTAAGGCCTCCTTCTAACCCACAAGACGTGGATTTTTTAAAGAATTTTTAAGGCCTCCTTCTAACCCACAAGACGTGGATTTTTTAAAGAATTTTTAAGGCCTCCTTCTAACCCACAAGACGTGGATTTTTTAAAGAATTTTTAAGGCCTCCTTCTAACCCACAAGACGTGGATTTTTTAAAGAATTTTTAAGGCCTCCTTCTAACCCACAAGACGTGGATTTTTTAATTGTCATTAGAAATTTTCTTAAATAGTACTTAATTTATTTCCATTAAAGCTTTTACTTTCGTTTAAACATTATTATTTTGCATTATTGCTTAATAGGTCATGTTGAACATCCCAAATCCTAAATCTTAACACAACATGGCATCCTTTTCTAATAACCACCCAACCACAATCAACAACAAAGTTTGTATTTGAAATAAAATACAAAATATATTGAAGATACCAATAATTACCAATTTATATTTATCTTTGGTAAATATAACCTAATTTATATTGTGGCCAATAGGAAAAATTCTCAAAACCACATGCAAACAAACAGAGATGTAAACACACACACATACACACATACACTTCTGTGTATGTGTGTATCTCCACGATGAAAATAATTAGGCAACAAACTAATTGTTTATCTATGATCTATAGTTTATGTCTATATTTATTAAATAAATGATTATACAGACAAAGGATGAACGAGAGAGAGAATGAGAACAAACCAATACATAAACAATACACATACAAATTATGCTGACACAGTAGATTTTTCATTATTAATTAGCAATAAAACAAAAAACGGGGACAAATTCTCATAGAAAAAATATTCTGCGTATATTATGTGGAAAACAATGCCCTTATATAATAAAAAATATTTTTTTGTTGTTAGGAGATATAGGAGAATTATAAAGCCTAGAAACAATTTTTATTAGCTCTAACAACTAGGCTATTATTTACAAAAAGGCATTGTTGGCAATATTATTTTATGTTATTTGATATTGATAGTATCCATTTTATAAGTATTTGTATAACACACTAACTACATGGGTGTGTATTTGTTACCTTGTTAGGCCGCCGTGTATGTAGTAGTATTATTAATATTATTATTGTGTGGAAAACAAACAATGTCGCGTCATAAAATTGTAGCAAGTTTTTAGGCAATAATTTTTGCTATGATGCTTTTTGCATATTTGATTGTATTCGGCATGTGAATACATGAACACACCCAGTCACAATACTCCTGGGTCTGTGCAAGCAGTTGGCCTGGTTGCCTGCCTGCAAGTTAAGCTCCAACAATAAATGTGTTGAAATAAAATTAATGTTGCATAAAAAATATGTATCGATTTATTATTTTGAGCGGCTTAAAGTCTTATGCCATGAAATGTGAAGCATTGTAGAGCGCCGTAGAAAAGGAGTGGGGAATAAAATTGTTAATAAATAAGGAGATCAAAAACAACAACTGGAAAAAGCAATGAAACCACTTGCATACCAGCAAATCAGTATGGCATAAATTTAAATATATATTGGGGAAACATGGAATATTGTATTTTAAAATATAAGCATATTCAACGATTACATTAAAAGTTGGGATAATAAAAAATGGCATTTTATTGAAATTTATTTGTTGTAATTTAAAAATATCCGGTCGTGAAGAAGTGTATATGTAATACAAATTGAGTAAAAATTAACAAAGATGGTGTGTAGAGGGATTTAGAAACTATTCTCAAAAAATTCTTTAAAACAAGGACGAAGGAGGCCTTAAAAATTCTTTGAAAAATCCACGCCTTGTGGTCTTTCAGGAGGCCTCAAAAATTCTTTGAAAAATCCACGCCTTCTGGTCTTTAAGGAGGCCTCAAAAATTCTTTGAAAAATCCACGACTTGTGGTCTTTCAGGAGGCCTCAAAAATTCTTTGAAAAATCCACGCCTTGTGGTCTTTCAGGAGGCCTCAAAAATTCTTTGAAAAATCCACGCCTTGTGGTCTTTCAGGAGGCCTCAAAAATTCTTTGAAAAATCCACGCCTTGTGGTCTTTCAGGAGGCCTCAAAAATTCTTTGAAAAATCCACGCCTTGTGGTCTTTAAGGAGGCCTCAAAAATTCTTTGAAAAATCCACGCCTTGTGGTCTTTCAGGAGGCCTCAAAAATTCTTTGAAAAATCCACGCCTTGTGGTCTTTCAGGAGGCCTCAAAAATTCTTTGAAAAATCCACGCCTTGTGGTCTTTCAGGAGGCCTCAAAAATTCTTTGAAAAATCCACGCCTTGTGGTCTTTAAGGAGGCCTCAAAAATTCTTTGAAAAATCCACGCCTTGTGTCTTTAAGGAGGCCTCAAAAATTCTTTGAAAAATCCACGCCTTGTGATATTTAAGGAGGCCTCAAAAATTCTTTGAAAAATCCACGCCTTGTGGTCTTTAAGGAGGCCTCAAAAATTCTTTGAAAAATCCACGCCTTGTGTTGTTTATGGAGGCCTCAAAAATTCTTTGAAAAATCCACGCCTTGTGGTCTTTAAGGAGGCCTCAAAAATTCTTTGAAAAATCCACGCCTTGTGGTCTTTCAGGAGGCCTCAAAAATTCTTTGAAAAATCCACGCCTTGTGGTCTTTAAGGAGGCCTCAAAAATTCTTTGAAAAATCCACGACTTGTGGTCTTTCAGGAGGCCTCAAAAATTCTTTGAAAAATCCACGCCTTGTGGTCTTTAAGGAGGCCTCAAAAATTCTTTGAAAAATCCACGCCTTGTGGTCTTTCAGGAGGCCTCAAAAATTCTTTGAAAAATCCACGCCTTGTGGTCTTTCAGGAGGCCTCAAAAATTCTTTGAAAAATCCACGCCTTGTGGTCTTTCAGGAGGCCTCAAAAATTCTTTGAAAAATCCACGCCTTGTGGTCTTTAAGGAGGCCTCAAAAATTCTTTGAAAAATCCACGCCTTGTGGTCTTTCAGGAGGCCTCAAAAATTCTTTGAAAAATCCACGCCTTGTGGTCTTTCAGGAGGCCTCAAAAATTCTTTGAAAAATCCACGCCTTGTGGTCTTTCAGGAGGCCTCAAAAATTCTTTGAAAAATCCACGCCTTGTGGTCTTTAAGGAGGCCTCAAAAATTCTTTGAAAAATCCACGCCTTGTGTCTTTAAGGAGGCCTCAAAAATTCTTTGAAAAATCCACGCCTTGTGATATTTAAGGAGGCCTCAAAAATTCTTTGAAAAATCCACGCCTTGTGGTCTTTAAGGAGGCCTCAAAAATTCTTTGAAAAATCCACGCCTTGTGTTGTTTATGGAGGCCTCAAAAATTCTTTGAAAAATCCACGCCTTGTGGTCTTTAAGGAGGCCTCAAAAATTCTTTGAAAAATCCACGCCTTGTGGTCTTTAAGGTGGCCTCAAAAGTTCTTTAAAAAATAATAATAGTAAGATGATTTTCTCAATAAAAACTAAGGTATTAGAATCTGAAAATAGAACTATGTATATTACTCCCCCTATTTTCGACCACATTGTTTTAAAATTAAAATTTTGCTCCACATTTTCGTAATTCATTACATTTTGTTCCATATTTTATGGAACTCTTTCTTCAAATCGCTGAAAACCTATAAATTTTGTACTTGCAAATTCTTGCCGAAGAAATAACAACAGGAACTACACAAAACAAACAGATTAAAAGAGAGGTATACAAAAAAAAGTAGAGTAACAGTATTTGCTTGTAGTTTTTCAATACGCTTTTCGCCACTTTATCTATAGATTTGTTGGTAATACATACATACATATTTTCCTTCCAATCTTATATATGTCTCGTTTCCTTAATTCATTTTCTTCTCTCTTTTTCTCTCTATCACCTAACTTTGAAACTTGTTTGTTGATTATTCAAAACTGAAAACGGAATAAGTGGCAAGCATCTCCGTTGGTTCACCGAACACAGCAATGGGAGTGTAGACAAAAAAAAAAACAGAACAGAACAAAAAACCAACATTAAGATTGCAAATACCATTGGCATTGGAATGTAGATTGCGTAGAGATGAATGTTTGTTTGGAATGTCGTTGGTAAAAAAACGAGACTAACATTCCCACTCATACACACACAAAAAAAGCAAACAACAGAAAAACAATTCATAAAGATAAAGAACAATTTATGTGAGACCACAATAAAAATTAGGTTAACGATTTTTTTCGTTCGTTCCCTTTGTTCTTGCTTTGGCCTTAATTTTGTGTGTTTGCTTTCTGTTGTGGAGTTGTTTGGATATATTTTGGGGAGAGGGGAATTTCGTTTTTTTTAATCTTGGGATTTTATGCTGAACAATTTTGTTTAAAAAGTCAAAAAAGGTTTAATTTCAATGATATAAGACGAGTTAAAAGAATATGTATTGCATACTTTTGGGCTAATCCAATGAGGCATATGATTTATTAATTTATTGGTCATACATGACTTTTGCAATTCTTGAAATTCGACGTTATTTTTTTATAAAGCAAATATCAATAAATTTTAAAACTTGCTCTGTTATTTATTAATTTTTTTTGACAAATTTATAATGGAAAAAATTTTCAAAATTTCAAAACTAGTACACGTAGGGGATGGAAGATACCAAGGAACGGTCCTGACCGGTTTTAACATGACAAAGCCCAGGATTTATCTTGGTCCCTCTTTCATTTCAAGTGGACACTGACCTCCCCGTGGTGTCACCTGGGAAACTGCCTTTAACACCCGTTAAAGGTAGTGAGCTAACATGTGCCGCACGCTCACCCATAAGAACGTTAAAAACTTGGGTTTGTGCGTCGGGTTAGTAACCCTCCCCTAGAAAAAACAGCCTACTATGAAAAAACGAAAGAAAAGAAAAACAAACCCCTCTAAAGTTGACGAACCCCCAAACGTTTTAAGGACCATGATCTGCGAATCTGCACCTGGAATGTTCGCACTCTTTATAGAGAGGTTGCAGTCTTCGTAGACGTACTTAAAAATACAATACCGATATTACTGCCATACAGGAAATACGATGGATTGGGAAAGGCGTCACAACAACACCTAAAGGTGACGCACTGTATTATAGCTGCCATGCCGTAAAGCATGAGTTTGGTTGTGGATTCGTAGTTAGTCGGAGACTAAAACATCTGGTATCTAGCTTCACCCCAGTGAATGAAAGACTTGCTGCAATTCGAATAAAAGCTAAATTCTTCAACATCAGCTTTATTTGTGCTCATGCTCCCACTGAAGAAAAGGACGAACAGAGCAAAGATATATCTTACGAGCGCTTAGAAGAAACATATGACCGTAGCCCTGCCCATGACATTAAAATCATTCTATGCGATTTTAATGCCAAAATTGGTCCAACAGTCGGGAAATTCAATCTCCACAGTGAAACATCTGACAATGGTATGAGGCTGAAAGACTTTGCTGCTGCAAAAAACATGGTAGTTAGCAGTACCAGATTTAATCATCTCGATATTCATAAGGGCACCTGGCTGTCTCCAGATCAGCAAAAAAGAGATCAAATTGATCATGTTGCGATAGATGGAAGACATTCATCGAGCGTATTGGATGTACGATCGTTCCGAGGCGCAAACATTGATTCGGACCACTACCTTGTTGCAGCAAAGGTACGCACCCGCTTAAACGTAGCAAACAAAGTACGAACAGACACAACACGAAAGTTAGACATCGGTAAGCTGCAATCACAACAGATAACCACAGCATATTCCACTCAACTAGCCCAATTGCTTAATCAAAGCACTCCTCATCCCGATATCATATCAGCGCAATGGCAAAGCATTGCCCACTCCATGCAAGCAGCCGCAAAATCCATACTTGGATACCAGAGGCCTCCACCAAGGAATCCATGGTATGATCAGGAGTGTCGTGCTGCCACCGAAGAGAAAAATGCGGCATATAGGGCTACATTACAATCCGTAGCAACGCGTAGCGCACGAGAGAGATACAGGGAGAAAAGGAGAGAGGAGAAACGTCTTTTCCGTAGGAAAAAGAGAGAGATGGAAAAGCGGGAGGGTGAAAAAATCGAGATGTACAGGAGCCAGATTGAAGTCCGAAAATTCTACCAAAGAGTCAAGCATCAAACTGATGGCTTTGGTACAGGCACATCCTCCTGTAGAGACCAGCAAGGTAATTTGGTAACTGATACAGATAGTGTACTCAGGATATGGAAAGAACATTTTTCAAAACTGTTGGATCCAATAGCAGCGAAGACGACGAAGATACCACAGTCTCAATCCCAGAAGATGGTATTGAATGTATACCGCCCAGCCAAGATGAGGTAAAGACAGCAATAAATCGGCTGAAGAATAATAAGGCAGCAGGAGCCGATTGCTTACCAGCCGAGCTGTTCAAAACCGGAGGCGACACGCTGCTAAGGTGTATTCATCAGCTAGTTAGCACCATCTGGCAGGAAGAACGAGTACCCGACGATTGGAACCTGAGTATCCTGTGCCACGTCCACAAGAAGGGAGATAAGACTGTATGTTCTAACTATAGGGGCATAAGTCTACTCCCTATTGCCTACAAGATCGTGTCAGGGATATTGTGCGAACGACTAAAACCTATGGTCAACGAGATAATTGGACCATACCAATGCGGCTTTAGACCTGGCAAGTCCACCATTGACCAGATATTTACCCTGCGGTAAATCCTGGAGAAGACCCAAGAGATGCAGATCGACACCTACCACCTTTTTGTCGATTATAAAGCAGCCTTCGACAGCCCGCTGCGCTCAAAGGTATTCCAAACCATGTCTGAATTTGGTATTCCCGCAAAGCTCATCCGGCTTTGTAAAATGACTCTTACTGACACGAGGTCCTCAGTTAAAATAGGAAAGAACCTCTCCGAAGAGTTTGGTACCAAAAGAGGTTTCAGACAAGGAGACAGCCTTTCATGTGACCTCTTCAACATCCTGCTAGAAAAGCTTATACGAGAGGCAAACGTCAAAAGAAGTGGCACAATCTACACCAATAGTCACATGTTACTTGCTTATGCTGATGATATAGTCGTCATGGGCCGATCAGTAAAAGAAGTAACTGATACCTTTATAAAGGTCGAAGGAGAATCTGCTAAAGTGGGTCGGGCGGTAAACGGTGAGAAGACAAAGTTGATGGTGTCGACGCGCAATGCGTCCATTGAGCTCGGACCGACTGTGGAAGTTGGTTCCTATAATATTGAGGTAGTAAAAGACTTCGTCTACCTCGGCAACTCCGTAAACACAACAAACGACATCAGTTGTGAAATAAAAAGAAGAATTGTATTGGCCAACAGAAGCTACTTTGGTTTAAGTAAGCAGTTTAAAAACAAAGCCACATCTCGTCAAACAAAAATAACGCTCTACAAAACACTGATACTACCCGTGCTGATGTAAGGCTCCGAAGCCTGGGTACTTGCGCAAGCAGACATGGCAGTGCTTGGTGTGTTTGAGAGAAATTTTTTTCGAAAGATCTACGGACCAATCTGCGTTGACGGTGAATATCGACGTCGCATGAACCACGAGCTGTATCTGATATACAACGACATCAATATTGTTAAACGTATCGAGATGCAGCGATTGCGTTTGCTAGGCCATATCATAAGAATGAACGATGATGAACCCGCTAAAAAGGCGTATAAATACGGACCGCTTGGCGGTGCACGCAGAATTGGCAGGCCAAGGAATAGATGGCGCAAACAAGTGGATGATGAGATGAAAAGGCGCGGTATTCCAGAGTGCGAAGCAACAAATAGAGAGGAATGGAGATCTCTTCTTAGTTCGGCCTGTAGAACAAATGTTCTGTAATGGGCCAGCTAAGTAAGTATGTTCTAATTTTTTGTGTGTTTTCTGTTTCGCAGGTGTTGGAAATTTCGTGAAGAAGGACAATATGTTCTTTTCAATCCTTGGAATTTTGATTTTAAAAAGAAAAAAATATTTCCTTTAAATGATATAAGGCGAGTTAAACATAATGTGTTGCATACTTTTAGGCTAATCCAATGAGGCGTACGATTTATTAATTATTTATTAATTATTAATTTTTTTTCAAGGCCGATAGCCCTAGTTGCTAGTGCTTTTTTATAATTTTTTATTATGATTTTTAATTGTAATAAATATTTCGAAAATAAAAAAATAAATAAATTTTTTCTTTAATAAATAATTGTTAATTATAATTAAATAAAATTATATAATTAAATTATAATACTTATAATTAACAAAATATTTTAAAAGTCCATTTTTTTTTTTTGAAAATCTTATCTTAAATTCCAGAAAAAAGAATTCTTGAAAATCATTAATTATGCCTTTAATATGTGAACGTGAATTGCTAACAAGTTTCCACACAAAAAATTGGGACTCTCCTCTGTAAATTACACATTAAGAGGATCCAAGTTATACAATTTACTTACGGAATTTGGATTATTGGCAATGATTCCATATTTGTTAAACTTACCTAAAATGAGAAGGAAAAAGGAAAATTATTATTTTTTTAAGAGAAAAAATGATACATAAACAAATTTAAACATTAAATATACTTTATGGTACTAGTAACCGCCAAGAAGACCAATGTAAAATCCCATATAAAACCAGTTGATACGTAATGACCAGCCGCTCTTTTCAGCGTAGTCGACTCCAAGCCTCATTGGTCTTCTTTTCTGTCCCATTGATCTTCATAATGAAGTTGTTGTCTTTTCTAAGGAAAACTACCATGGCTTTCCACAGAACGCTTCCCGGTTTTCCCACGAAAAGGCAGCTATTTTTTCTTTCCTTTTCCTCCTCTCGTGGAAGAATACAATAAGTCTTTAAGTCTTCAACGTAATGACTCACAATTTTACGATTTTATTTACTTCCTTAATACGAAGCATAAAATCGTCAAAAATTTTTTAATATTTTCGTCAAACATATCAAAAATCAGAATAACGATTTTGATGATTGCTATTGATGATGATGATAATGACGACGACCGTGGCGTTGATATGGTCATAAAAAATTACAATAATAATTATTATGTTGAAAAACTTGATTTAACACTTCGTTTGTCTGACTGACTGCCTGTTTGTCTTCTATATTTATGACTATTTTTTTTTAGAGGACAACCTTTATGTTTTGGGTGGTGGTGGTGGTGAGGGTGGTTCATAAAATAAGGGTAGAAAAATCGATTGGTTTTTGCTGTGTAGAACATTTTTGTTGCTGTTGATTAATCAACAGTAATTTGATATTTACAACCCACGGCAAAAGATAAGCAACAGGGAGTGTCGTCAATAAGCAACCAACCACCTTTTGAGATGATGAAAACAAAATAAAGAGAAATAAACATTACGGAAATTAAAGCAATTTTCCATTTTAATGGGAATTGTTATTTCAGAATGGGGGAGCAAGAAGAAGAAGAAAATTAAATTTCGTTTGGTAGAGACGTGATGTTAATAAGATGTCAACAGAAAATATAATAAAAACATTAAAAGGAGTTCTAGACTTTAATGCAATATAGAAAAGAAAATCGATTTAAACTTAAAAATATATAGGAAAGATAAAAAAAATAAAATAAAACAAGTGAGTCAAGGCTATAGTCGGGTCGGAGCCGACTATGTGATACCCTACACCACTACCCCTGTTCATAAGCTTTTGACTAATAAAATTCAAAATATTAAAATTGGGATAGCTTAGCGCCTTTGCTCTGAATGTCTTCATTAACACAGGTCAATTTTTTTAAACGCATTTAAGTGCACCGACAGTACAACCCAAATAAAAAATGGAAAAGTGGGATGTATGCCAACCATCAATAGGCTTCTTTCTCTGTTAGACCCCCATCAACCACCAATATTTCGTGAGGATCCGATCAAAATTTCGTAGTGTGATTGCACAAACATGGAAAAAGGGATGCATTACCGACTATTGCGATAACTATGTTGTTTGACCACCTATGACAACCTCCTTCACATCGTTGTAAAGGTGATATTTTCTACTTTCCATGCAAGGTTTTTTCCTCTGTGGGACCCCCAATAACACCCAAAATTTCGTGACGATCCAATTAAAATTGCGACCTGTGGCGTGATTTCCAAAAAAAGTGGAAAAATGGGATGTATTACCGACTATTGCTATATCTCCGTTATTTGGATACCTACGCCAACCTGCTTTACATCATTGTAATGATAGAATTTTTTACTTTCATTGTCAGACTTTGCGTTTGGAAGGTCCCGAACCAAAGCTGTGATATTCGTCATTATTATTAAAATCGCAAAAATGAAAAGTTGTGTTCTATTAGCGGCTTTTGCGATATCTTCGTTGTTTGACCACCTACGACCACCTACGTAACATCGTTGCAAAGGTGATATTTTCTACTTTCATTAGCAGGTTTTGCTTTTTATATACCCCTTTCAGAAGCGGAGATATTCACTTTGAAATGAAACGTTGACTTTTTCTCCAAATAAGTTTTTTTGCCCATTCCGACCCCTGAATATTATCCGACCATCACCAAACTCAATATGCTTCTTTCTCTGTAGGATCCCCATTAGCCCCCAATATTTCGTGATGATCCGATCAAAATTGCGACCTGTAGCGTGATTGCAAAAAAAATAAAAAAAATTGGATGTATTGCCGACTATTGTGATATCTCAGTTATGTGGCCACCTATGCCAACCTACTTTGCATCGCTGTAAAGATTGGATTTTCTACTTTCATAGTTAGACTTTTTTTTTTGGAAAGTCCCCAACCAAAGCTGTGATATTCGTCATTATAATTAAAATCGCAAAAATGAAAATTTGGGTTTTATTTGCGACTATTGTGAGCTGAGATATTCGCTTTGGAAAAAAAACTTTGTCTTTTTATCCACATAAGTTTTTTGCCCATTCCAACCCCTAAATATTATCCGACCATCACCAAAATCAATAGGCTTCTTCCCCTCCGGGACCCACATCAACATCCAAAATTTCGTGACGATCCGATCAAAATTGCGACCTGTAGCGTGATTACAAGGTTTAGATGGACAGACGGACGGACGGACGGACTGACGGACGGACACACATAGCCAGATCGACTCAGCTCGTCGAGACATTCATTTTGGTATATATAAGTATGGGTCTACGACCATTATTTCGATGCGTTACAAACTTTTTGGCCGAAACTAACTTATAATACCCTCCCCACATAGTGGTGTTGGGTATAATAAAACAAGTAATCTCTTCAAGAGTTATCGTGAGCACAAATTTTCCGAACATTTTCGAACTTTTGTGGGGGAGGTACCGGAAGGAGTGGACCGATATAGCCCATCTTCGAACTTAAACTAAGTTTGGACAAAATATTACGAATGCCAAATTTTGGACCAAATCGGTTGATCCGTACGAGAGTTATCTTGCGCTCCAGCCAGACAGACGGACAGACAGACGGACGGACATTGCTCAATCGACTCCAAATTGTCTGAAACACATTTCGTCCAAACATACTTAGGGTCTAAAACCATTATTTCGATGAGGCATATTTTGCCCGTATGAAAGTGTATATACCCTCGTTAGCATAAGTGCTGAGGGTATAATAAAATAAAATAACAACTAGTGTACCGATTCTCCTGAAATTGCCAGGAAATGCACAGGGATGGCCCCCGGTTAAAATAGGCTACAAATTTTGTTGAATTTCAGAAGGGCGGGGTACTTCCCCTATACCCCATATCCTTAAAAATGCCTTATCTATACAAATAAAAATCAAATGTCGTTCGTTGGTAATGGCTTCAGTTGAGAACGGCTGGACCGATTTCGATAATTCTTTCTGTAAAATGTGCGCCATAACCCGACTTGGGTTTTTATGTCTATGCCTCCTATGTCTTTAAAAATGATATCTAATATCTAAACGACAATGTATGTATGTTTCGTATAGGACCATAAACGGCTGAACCTATTTTCTTGAAAATTTCAGGGAATGTACAGGAAACACCCTTGGTGAAAATAGGCTATATATATTTTTTTAATTTCGGAGAGGGCGGGGTACCTCCCCCATGCCCTATTTGTATAAAAACCCTATTTTATCACGCCCACTTTTTAAATACGTTACATACCCAAAACTACCGAACCGATTTTCCTGAAAATTTCAGAGAATGTACAGGGAGGACACGTGATTAAAATAGGCTATACATTGTGTAGAATTTCGGAGGGGTTTGGTACCTCCACTATGTCTGATTTAATAAAACCGCTATTTTAGCAAAAATGAAACGAGTGATTGAATTAATTCTTCCGAACAACCACCCTGCTGCGGACTAGAACTCTCCGAACCTCCCAGCTCCGAACTTCCACCCTCCGAACCACCCCGCCCCGAACTTCCACCTTCCAATCCACCCTCCTTCGTCCTTCCACCCTGCTGCGGACTTCCACCCTCCGATCCAACCCGCTCGACTTTTCTCCCTCCGAACCACACGCTCCCATCCACCCCGCTCCGAACTTCTACATATCGAAACACTCTGCAACGAACCACACTGCTCCGAACTTCCTCCCTTCGATTCTCCGACCCTAGTTATTCATTTTGGGACCTTAAGACCAGACCATGCCCAATTTCTATTTCTGAAACTTCTGAGCCGATTTTCCTACAAATTTCAGGGAATGTACGGGAATAATCCTGGTGAAAATAGGCTGCATATATGTCCCCTGGTGCTTGGTGAAAATAAACTATATATTTTGTGGAATTTCGGCGAAGCGTGGTTTGAAGATTAATTCGATAGAAAATGGTGGTTGTGTCTCCGACCCGAGGGACTTATTTGTGGCTTTAAGACCCGGCCACGCCAATTTTTTTAAATGTGTTATATCTTCAAAACTTCTAAACCGATTTCCATGTAATTTTCTGATGATGTACAGGGATGGTCCTTGGTGGAAAAATTCTATAAATTTTGTTAAATTTCGTCCTATTTTTATACCCTATACTATATATATACTCCATAAACCTCCCTTATGGAGCCATCTTTCTATATAAGAGATTTCTTTAAAATGAATACCTTTAAGGGGCTATAGAAGACCCTTAATGGATTTTCTTCGGAAACCTCTTAAAGGGCACTTATTATACCCTCAGCATTTATGCTAAGTCTCCCTTGTCCCGTATGGGATGTTGTGGAACAATGTTATTTATGCTAACGAGGGTATATACACTTTCATACGGGCAAAATGTGCCTCATCGAAATAATGGTTTTAGACCCCAAGTATGTTTGGACGAAATGTGTTTTAGACAATTTCGAGTCGGTTGAGCAATGTCCGTCCGTCTGTCTGGCTGTCAACCGATTCGGTCCAAAATTTGGTTTTCGTAATATTTTGCCCAAACTTAGTTTAAGTTCGAAGATAGGCTATATCGGTCCACTCCTTCCGGTACCTCCCCCACAAAAGTTCGGAAATATTCGGAAAATTTGTGCGCACAATAACTCTTGAAGGAAGTAACCGATTTGGTCCATACTTTGCACATCATGGAATTTCTACCAGACTTAGATGAGGTTCCAATATGGACTCAATCGGTCCACTCCTTCGGGTACCTTCCTCCCAAAATTTCGGATAAGTTCAGATTAGGACCTCCTCTCGAATCGTTTTGATTTTTGTTGCAGCATCTTGTATTCACTGCCCCCCATACGACGGTACAAGTTTCATTAGGGGTAAGTCCATACTTCCTGAGAAAATAACCTAAAAAATGCAAAAAATGACACCGTGTGTAGTGGTTGGAGCGCATGATAACTCTTGAACGGATCTGCCGATTCGGTCCAAAATTTGGCCTTCGTAATATTTTGTCCAAACATAGTTTAAGTTCGAAGATAAGCCATATCGGTCCACTCCTTCAGGTACCTCCTTCACAATAGTTCAAAAATGTTCGGAAAAATTGTGCGGACGATAACTCTTGAAGGGAGTGACCGATGTAATCCATACTTTGCACATCCTAATATATCTACCAGATATATATCAGATTCGAATATGGACTATATTGTCTACTCCTTCTGGTACCTCTCACACAAAATTTTGGATAAGTTCACTTTAAGACCTGCTCTCGAACCACTTTGATTTTTGTTTAAGCGATTTGCATCCCCTACCTCCATTACGGCGGTAAAAGTTTTTTAGGGGTAAGTCAATATTTCTTGGGAAAACAGCCCGAAAGATGTACAAAACCCCTATGTCAGCATATGTGGCGGTCGGAGAGTACGATAACTCTCGAACTGTTCAACCGATTTGGTCCAACATTTGGTATTCGTCATATTATATCCAAACTTAGTTTCATGGGACAATACCGGTCCACAACTTGCGGTACTTCTCCCCAATATTTGAAAAATGTCACTAAAATGCTAGGACGATATCACTTGAATGGGGTAACCAATTTGGTCCAAACTTTGGATCTCCTAATATTTTATCAACATTTAGTATAACTTCTAAAATGGGCCGTATCTGTCCTCCCTAAGGGTACCTCCTCCACAAAAGTTCAACATTTGTGTCTTAGTGCAGTTAATTCCTAATCCACATTTTTGTCGGCAAGTTCAAATGTCCAAAATGGGCCGCAAAATTCTAAAGAGACCTTAAATACATTGATCTGTCCGCAGGTTAAAGTTTCACTTCACATTGGCTGAGGTTATATATCTGTCGCCGACTGACACTTTTTTGCCTGTTTTAGATTCACTTTGACAGTTTTGTTGAGATGTGTGTTTTGACCTACCTATAAAATATTAAAGAAAATATTTGTATCTTACTATTGAAATAAAAATAAAATAAAAAATAAAATAACGTAAAATTTATGACAAGATGATGATGGACCTAAATGTCCCATGAACATCTTCCGTGCCGTTCTATGGGGGTATATCAAAACGTTTGCCTATACCGACATTTTTCTGCAGAAATTGTTTACCCACAACTGAAACTAAATGCAATATTTTCTATTTCGTTTGGACAATGAGGTTATAGCCCTGAATCTCGAAAATTGGGCGGTACCATTTTATGGATGGCAACATCGAAGCGTGGACCTGCACCTACCGTTACCTTTGGAAATATTTTTAAACTTCCAACGAAGACTAAATACCAAAATTCAGCTACATTGGTTGGACACTGTGCTAACATTTAAAAAATTTCACAAAATAATGCAAAAGAAAGGAGGAGAGGTAGCCCAAGGATTGGGCCAAAATAGTCCCTTCCCGATCAAAGTTTGAAAGGCTTGCAAAAATGGAAAAAGTTTGGTTTTAATCTATTAAGGCCTGCTAGCCTTGCTTCTCTGCTTCATTTCTGACATAACAAAACTAAAAGAATAAAGAAGGCCAAGCCAATTTCGAAGTTGGTTGCCCTTTTCTTTTTTATTATTTTATCAAAAGCAAGCAAGTTAAGCAGGCGATGTTGCTTATGTACCCAAACCTTTAGTCCATCGTGTTAACCAGCAAACCACACATATAAGAGGACGGTCCATCAAATTCTAAAAAGAGATTTGGTCTGAACATATGTGAGAACTATAACCATTATAACAATGGTGTCTCATTTCTGGTCGTGACAAAGTATACCCTCCCTCTGTAGCCATATAGCTGTGGCTATCAATAACTAGGATAAGAAATCGTATCTTAAATATTTTGACGTTTTATGTATAAAAAAAACTGTGCGTATAACTATTGATAAGTCACTTTACATGCTATACGCCCCTGAATCCTCCAATAAATAATAATCATACGCTCCAGGTTTCCAAATGAGAAAAATCCGAAATAATTATATTTCTTATTTACTTAAAAAAAACATTATTACTTATTTCCAATTATGTAACTATCCATCGATTCGTGGCTTTCAAGCTATCACTAGGGGTCTTCAAATTTGCACATTAAAGCAACAAACGGTAAACTACTTTCTCAATATTGTTTTTTCGCTAAAGAGAACTGATATCCGTTTCCCCTTTAAAGTAACAATTTCAAGAAACAAAAATACCACCTCACCCCGTCTCTCCTGCCATCATTTTGAACACCTTATGTTTATATTTTATGGCCATTCAGGGAATTTTTTATTAATTTTATGGATTTCAACTTTCATATTTCGTTAGCACTCCCCAAAGCGTACAAAAGCTTCCTTTCCATTACCTTCCCCCCACAAAAAAAACATGAAACTCTGCTTCCACACAGCAGTCCTTAGCAAAACGAAAAAAAATCCTTTGGGATTGAGTGAAAATCAATTGATGTCTACGTTGCTTTTTGCGTTGTTTCTAATTTGCAGGCCGAAAGAAAAGAAACAAACAGAATATTTTATGGCAGCGTAGAAGCCTACTCTACTTCTTGGCTTCTATTACTGCTGTTGCTGGTAAATGTCGTAACACCGACTCGGGCTGGGGATGGTTGGTTTTAGCAACCAACGGCATAAATTTATGGATTTATGAATTTAATTGAGTTCTGTCATCACAATGTTGACACAAACCTGATAACACCAAAACACAAGTAGAGCGTTGGACAGCTTGGAAAAAAGTCAATTTTACAAATTATTTTTCTATTTTTATGGCAGGGGGTTATTGGACTTTTTCAATACTTTTGGGTGGTTGTTTCTGGGACAAAGGCATCATTAAATTATCATAAGAAAGAGGAGGTGGGTGGTATTTGTATTTTATAACCCATAATAAGGTGTACTTATTGTATATAAATTAGTTTATTATTCGATTTTTGTGGTGGGGTGGATATGAACATGGGAAAGAGGATTTGAATTGGCGTAGATTGAAGTATTGTATAACTTTTCCAGAAAGTAGACGTAGAAAAATGACTACGTTAGGAGAATCTATATAGAATACTTCTCCGTAAGGATTATTTTAATTTTTTTATAATTATTTTTTACTTTATATAACACTTACAAATATAATTAAAATATTTAAAAATTATAAAATAAAATAATTATTAAAACAAAAAAAAAACTCCTTACGGAGAAGTATTCAATATAGATCAAATTTTGGTAGAGAACTTGGACTATATATTTCTCTTACGACAATTAAATTCTAAGAAAACCATTCTAAAAATATAAAAAATATTTCCTCTTCTAAAATTCTTAAATATTATTTACCTAAATTACTTTTAAACATATTTGTCAAAGTATGCTTTCCCTCACACTGGGTCGTATAAATGCTATCATACATAATACGCCATTGGTAATGGTAATAATAATTTGTTGCTACATAGCCACTTAAACACAAAACTTTTGATTTCTTTCATATCTCCCTCTGCGTACAACTTGGTCATTTGTGTAATACAAATAAACAACATAAAAGAAAAAGAAAAACAAAGTTTTTGCCCCTAATCTATTTTCAGGTTATCTCGAATTTGTAATTCTCATTAATGTTAAGCTCTTTACTTTCATTCATTCGCCCATTCGTTCATTCGTCACATCTCTTTAACCTTCACTTTACTGTGGCACAAATGAAGTACCATTTGTGTTATCAAACGGAATGCTCAACTAAAAGAGAAAACAAATCGTTCCTCAAGTAGCTCCCTCTGAAAGAAATCAACAAAAAGGTAAATAATGTCTTTAACACTGATGGTTCAAGAGATAGACGTTAAGTAAATACAACAACATAAAAACGCTCAAACAAATGAAGCAACAATTTATCAAGAGGGGACTGTAAAAGAACACGATTCTAAAAGAAAAACTTTGTTTTTGAATTTGTATCAAACGATTTTTGACAGTTGCTATGTGATAAATAAACATTCACCGTAAGCATAGTTAGTCCTCAGAGGACTTGGGGAAAATGTTACTCAGATCCTCTGAGGACTATTTTTCTATAGAAAAATATTCCTCAGGTCCTCTAAGGACTGTTTTTCTATAGAAAAATATGTACCTGAGGAATATTTTTCTATAGAAAAATATTCCTTAGGACGCCCTGAGGACTGTTTTTCTATAGAAAAATATTCCTCAGGACGCCCTGAGGACTGTTTTTCTATAGAAAAATATTCCTCAGGTCCTCTGAGGACTGTTTTTCTATAGAAAAATATTCCTCAGGTCCTCTGAGGACTGTTTTTTATAGAAAAATATTCCTTAGGTCCTCTGAGCACTGCTTTTCTATAGAAAAATATATCTCAGGTCCTCTGAGGACTGTTTTTCTATAGAAAAATATTCCTCAGGACCCCCTGAGGACTGTTTTTCTATAGAAACATTTTCCTCAGGACCCCCTGAGGACTGTTTTTCTATAGAAAAATATTCCTCAGGACCCCCTTAGGACTGTTTTTCTCTGTAGAAAAATATTCCTCAGAACCCCCTGAGGACTGTTTTTCTATAGAAAAATATTCCTCAGAACCCCCTGAGGACTGTTTTTCTATAAAAAAATATTCCTCAGAACCCCCTGAGGACTGTTTTTCTATAGAAAAAATACCTCAGGACGCCCTGAGGACTGTTTTTCTATAGAAAAATATTCCTCAGGACCCACTTAGGACTGTTTTTCTATAGAAAAATATTCCTCAGGACCCCCTGAGGACTGTTTTTCTATAGAAAAATATTCCTCAGGACCCCCTGACGACTGTTTTTCTATAGAAAAATATTCCTCAGGTCCCTCTGACGACTGTTTTTCTATAGAAAAATATTCCTCAGGTCCCTCTGAGGACTGTTTTTCTATAGAAAAATACTCCTCAGGTCCGTCTGAGGACTGTTTTTCTATAGAAAAATATTCCTCAGGACCCCCTGAGGACTGTTTTTCTATAGAAAAATATTCCTCAGGACCCCCTGAGGACTGTTTTTCTATAGAAAAATATTCCTCAGGACCCCCTGAGGACTGTTTTTCTATAGAAAAATATTCCTCAGGACCCCCTGAGGACTGTTTTTCTATAGAAAAATATTCCTCAGGACCCCCTGAGGACTGTTTTTCTATAGAAAAATATTCCTCAGGACCCCCTGAGGACTGTTTTTCTATAGAAAAATATTCCTCAGGACCCCCTGAGGACTGTTTTTCTATAGAAAAATATTCCTCAGGACCCCCTGAGGACTGTTTTTCTATAGAAAAATATTCCTCAGGACCCCCTGAGGACTGTTTTTCTATAGAAAAATATTCCTCAGGACCCCCTGAGGACTGTTTTTCTATAGAAAAATATTCCTCAGGACCCCCTAAGGACTGTTTTTCTATAGAAAAATATTCCTCAGGACCCCCTGAGGACTGTTTTCCAATGGAAAATATTCCTCAGGACCCCCTGAGGACTGTTTTTCTATAGAAAAATATTCCTCAGGACCTCCTGAGGACTGTTTTTCTATAGAAAAATATTCCTCAGGACCCCCTGAGGACTGTTTTTCTATAGAAAAATATTCCTCAGGACCCCCTGAGGACTGTTTTTCTATAGAAAAATATTCCTCAGGACCCCCTGAGGACTGTTTTTCTATAGAAAAATATTCCTCAGGACCCCCTGAGGACTGTTTTTCTATAGAAAAATATTCCTCAGGACCCCCTGAGGACTGTTTTTCTATAGAAAAATATTCCTCAGGACCCCCTGAGGACTGTTTTTCTATAGAAAAATATTCCTCAGGACCCCCTGAGGACTGTTTTTCTATAGAAAAATATTCCTCAGGACCCCCTGAGGACTGTTTTTCTATAGAAAAATATTCCTCAGGACCCCCTGAGGACTGTTTTTCTATAGAAATATTTTTCTCAGGACCCCCTGAGGACTGTTTTTCTATGGAAAATTATTCCTCAGGTCCTCTGTGAACTGTTTTTCTATAGAAAATATTCCCCAGGTCCTCTGAGGACTGTTTTTCTATAGAAAAATATTCCTCAGGTCCCTCTGAGGACTGTTTTTCTATAGAAAAATATTCCTCAGGTCCCTCTGAGGACTGTTTTTCTATAGAAAAATATTCCTCAGGTCCCTCTGAGGACTGTTTTTCTATAGAAAAATATTCCTCAGGTCCCTCTGAGGACTGTTTTTCTATAGAAAAATATTCCTCAGGTCCCTCTGAGGACTGTTTTTCTATAGAAAAATATTCCTCAGGTCCCTCTGAGGACTGTTTTTCTATAGAAAAATATTCCTCAGGTCCCTCTGAGGACTGTTTTTCTATAGAAAAATATTCCTCAGGTCCCTCTGAGGACTGTTTTTCTATAGAAAAATATTCCTCAGGTCCCTCTGAGGACTGTTTTTCTATAGAAAAATATTCCTCAGGTCCCTCTGAGGAGTGTTTTTCTATAGAAAAATATTCCTCAGGTCCCTCTGAGGACTGTTTTTCTATAGAAAAATATTCCTCAGGTCCCTCTGAGGACTGTTTTTCTATAGAAAAATATTCCTCAGGTCCCTCTGAGGACTGTTTTTCTATAGAAAAATATTCCTCAGGTCCCTCTGAGGACTGTTTTTCTATAGAAAAATATTCCTCAGGTCCCTCTGAGGACTGTTTTTCTATAGAAAAATATTCCTCAGGTCCCTCTGAGGACTGTTTTTCTATAGAAAAATATTCCTCAGGTCCCTCTGAGGACTGTTTTTCTATAGAAAAATATTCCTCAGGTCCCTCTGAGGACTGTTTTTCTATAGAAAAATATTCCTCAGGTCCCTCTGAGGACTGTTTTTCTATAGAAAAATATTCCTTAGGTCCCTCTGAGGACTGTTTTTCTATAGAAAAATATTCCTCAGGTCCCTCTGAGGACTGTTTTTCTATAGAAAAATATTCCTCAGGTCCCTCTGAGGACTGTTTTTCTATAGAAAAATATTCCTCAGGTCCCTCTGAGGACTGTTTTTCTATAGAAAAATATTCCTCAGGTCCCTCTGAGGACTGTTTTTCTATAGAAAAATATTCCTCAGGTCCCTCTGATGACTGTTTTTCTATAGAAAAATATTCCTCAGGTCCCTCTGACGACTGTTTTTCTATAGAAAAATATTCCTCAGGTCCCTCTGAGGACTGTTTTTCTATAGAAAAATATTCCTCAGGCCCTCTGAGGAATGTTTTTCATTACAAAAATATTCCTCAGTTCCCTCTGAGGACTGTTTTTCTATAGAAAAATATTCCTAAGGTCCTCAGGACTGTTTTTCCATTAAAAAAATATTCCTCAGGTCCCCCTGAGGACTGTTTTTCTATAGAAAAATATTCCTCAGGACCCCCTGAGGATTGTTTTTCTATAGAAAAATATTTCTCAGGTCCTCTGAGGACTGTTTCTCTATAGTAAAATATTCCTCAGTTCTTCCTCTGAGGACTGTTTTTCTATAGCAAAAAATATTCCTCAGTTCCTCCTCCGAGGATTGTTTTTCTATAGAAAAATATTCCTCAGGTCCCTCTGTTTTTCAAACGTAGATTTTTAGAAAATATTTTTTTTGTGTTTAATTTTTATTAACTACCTTTCACGATTGTTTTCTTCCACCTCGTATCTTTTTGTTTATTAAAGAACAAAGAAACCCCCAAGAAATTTGCCACCACTATTGCTGTTCGTAATTGTTTTCCAATGAAAGGAAATATCGTCTTAAGTGTTGTTTACTGTCTTTGTCCCCGAAATTACAAAGCAGAAAGGCGTTATAGTTTAGTCACACGCTTACAAGGCACACGATAAAGTATTTTGAAAAGGACATTGACACGCTTGGGTAAATCCATTTACCTTCAAAGTAAATGGACGGACGTTTGCTGGCATAAGGCCATATTTAAACAAACTACAAATTAATAGCAGCCGAAAAAAAAAATTGTTTGGGGTTTGACGGTGTAATAAACAAGCTATGCGAAGAAGGAAGTCTGAGGAGAAGGCACAAGTTGCTGCATAAATTTGTGTTAAAAGGTTTGGTCTGGTTGTGGGATAAAATGAGACTTTTAGGTGAAACTAAATAAAATACATGCAGACATTGTTCGCAAGGTAGGGCATTAATACTTTGTAGAAATAATTGCCAAGAAAAGTTGGGGAAACTGGAGGGGGAGCGAATTAATGACAAAGAAAAAAGTTTAGGCAAAATTAAGAATTATTATTTGAGTTAATTGGCCATGGCAGATGCAGAGTCAAGGTCATGGGACAGTCAGAGGATTAAAGAGTCTCGATATATTTTCTTTTTGTTTTGTATGTAAACTATGTCTCCAAATACAGTCAGTAATTTCGTATGGCCTCCTGCAATATGTTCCTCTTGTCTTTTTTGGTTATTATCCAATCTACAAACATGTCATAACTCACAAAAGTTCCAAGGAAGAAAGAGTGACTAAGCAAAGTTGCAAAGTGTTTTTTTTTTCTCCGGTATAGGAAAACAAAAGTCCAAAGTGGCACTACTCTTGGCTTCTAAGCCCAAATGTAAAACAAATAAAAGACAAGAACAGCAAAAGTGGAATAGAAAACAGGTGATGGTTCCAGGACAATGCCAGAGCTATGATAGGTATGTAGACCGGAAAGAAAACAAAGCATAGACAAAAGCGAAACCCTTGTGACATTTCTTAAGGAAACAACAAATAAAAAAACCAAAGAAACGTTCTACGTATTTTCTCTCAACCTCTCCTAAAACTTTTGTCTAGCAAAAATTCTTTTTAACGTAGCTTCTAAAAGAAATCCGAAAAAATGTAACCTTACATTTTAAACATGAAAAAAAAAAACAACACAGGCGGAAACTTTGTTTTTAATGCTTAAAACAGATGCTAAGGTTGTGATATGACGACAATGTTCTACTTAAAATTGGCGCCACATTGTTTTCTTTTTTTAACAAACAAGGAGAGAAACCACGACTACGACTTTTGTTTTTTGCCGCCAGGTCTTTTTCGCATTTGGTTTGACTTTTTTAATTTAAAAACGTGCTGTTTTTCGGTTTTTTTGTTGTTGTTGTTTTTTTTTGTGTGTTGCGAAAAGTAAGTTTCCGCTTTGAAGTTTACCGTAGACATTTTTTCCATAGCATGGCAAAAAAGCAGACAAAAGAATACCAACATAAACAGCATTTTAGTGTAATTTAGACGCCGCCGCCAACATAATTTCAAGTACCATAAATTCCGTTTTAAAAAGAAATCTCAGACAAGGTAATGTAAAGTCAAAAAATTCACTAACATTCGTTTGTGGGGTTACATTTGTGTTTATTCATTTAAAATTAATCGCCAAACTGATACGTTTTCTATAGAAAAATATTCCACAAAATTCCCTGGGGACTGTTTTTTTAATAGAAGAAAATATTCCTCAGGTCCTCTGAGGACTGTTTTTCTACAGAAATATATTCCTCAGGTCCTATGAGGTCTGTTTATCTATAGGAAAACATTTCACAGGTTCCTCTTAGCATTGTTATACCCTACACCACTATGTGGTAAGGGGTATTATGTGTTAGTGCATTTGTATGTAACATACAAAAGGAAGCGAGATAGACCCATACATAGTTCCTTCTAGGGATATACATAGAATCACTTTCTGAGTCGATTTATGCATGTCCGTCCGTCCGTCCGTTCGCAACATACAGGTCGCATTTGTTGACCGATTTCGCTGAAAATTGGGGAATGCCATTTTTTTAGCCGTCGGAAGATCAAGTTCGAAGATGGGCTATATCGGTCCAAGTTTTGGTATAGCCCCCACATAACGGTACCCCCCAATTTGCGGTATTTTGAAGTTTTTAGCTACATTTTCAGACCGATGTAGCTATAATTTGACAGTTAGGGTTCTTAAATGTCAATAAACTTCTATAACAAAAGTTGTGGACATAGGTCCACGTTTTGGTATAGCCCCCATAGAACGGTACCCCCGATTTACGGTATTTTGACGTTTTTAGCTACATTTTCGGACCGATGTAGCTATAATTTGACATTTTGGGTTCTTAAGTATCAATAAACTTATAACGGTGCCCGCTGATTAATGGTATTTTGACGTTTTTAGTTACATTTTCAGACCGATTTAGCTATAATTTGACATTTTGGGTTCTTAAGTATCAATAACCCGCGGGAGTTTGTTAGTTCTCCTACCGGGCGCGTCCCCACCGGCGGATAGGGGGAGGAGGATGGTCGTACCACTCTGTCCAATACCTATTGCATGGTGGGTCTGGGGCAGAGAGGTGGGATTATCCACCTCTGGAAACCTTGAGTTTCCCGCGGACAAAAAACTGACTATGGGGGTGTTCCCCTAAAACAAAAAACAAATATGGAAGGAAAAAAAGAAGAAAAAGTTACGGTGCAGGGCCTAATAAACCCAGTGCCGGCGGGGACCAGTGATCTGCCTACGAGTCACACCCCGTCGATATCATGCGATCGTGAGCAATCTCCCATAGATGTGGGTGCCTTGGCATCTGTGGTCGAAGGTAATGCTACAAGCACACAACCTAGTGTAAAACCTAGTGTAAAAACGGAGGAGGATAAAGGGCAGCACAGGGGGAGGATTAACTTGACCCAACTATCTGATGATGGTAGCGACCCTGATTCCGAATCCGATAGCTGCGGCAAAACAAACACCACCGTTGTGGAAAATCCCATGAAAGAGGAAGTCCACAAGATGGTAGAAGAAGTGAGCGAGAGCATCGCAAAGCTCACGACGAAAAGAGTGCAGTGGTCTGGGGCCCAAAGGAAGAAATTTAAGAGGAACCAGGCAAAACTAAAGAAGGAAAAACAGCTGGCTGCTTCAAAGGTTACCACAGAAAGTCCCTCCACTTCTTCGGAAGCGGCGAAGAGGACAAGGTCTCCTGAGGAGCAGAACGTGGCAAAACCCAGTAAGAAGAAAAAGGGCTTCCCACCTTCAATTGCCCAGAACAAACCTCGTCAGGACAAAAGCCAAGGAGACTGCCAAAAGGATCCTTCAAATGATACTGAAGAGGCGAGTTCTGACAAAAAGAAGGTGAGCGCGACGTCGGAATCTTCTGCGGTGGCCAAGGACTCAGTAAAGAAGCCTACTACCACCCAGAAGAGGAAGATGGACGCTGAAACCGGAACGGAGCCGCCATCGACTTACGCCAAGGTAGCCAAGAGATACTACAAGGACGAGCTGTGCTACGCAGTAATCGATACTAGTAAAGGATCTGGAAGGCTACACAAAGAGTACTTACCGGAGATCGAGAAATCGATCAACGATAAAATATTGGAACAAATCCTGCAAGGACGAGTCTCAATAAAAATAAACTGCTGTGAGCCAAGGGGGGACCTCCTATTGTACCACCTGGACTCACACGCAAACTCTGCAGCTCTCGGGGAGGTAGTCAGCAGTATAGCAACTCCATGGGAAGGTGGCAGACTAAAACTGGTGAGGAAAGACGAAATTCCTCACCTAACCAAAGCATCGGTGTACGTCAAGGGGTATGGCTGCAAGCTCGAGACGGAGCGCATGCTCGAGGTCTTTGGCGTACAAAACGAGGCCCTAAAGGTGGAAAGATGGGAGGTCTTCCACAGGGAGGAGAAGGAAGACGGCACTCTCCTTGTGATGGGGATCGACGATCTCTCGCTAGCCGGGCTCGTCAAAACCAAGGGCAAGGCATTCTTCGTCTCGAACTCGGTCTACTTCAAAGTTGGAAAGGCAAGAGTTGGTGAGGAGGAGATTGCCAAACCAAATAACCAAGAGGTCAACCTACCAAAAGGCTTTCAGGAGGGAGGAGCAGACGAAATTAGCGACTCCCAAGAAGCCAACCTTCTGGAGGACCAATGATTGAGGTCATCCAGATCAACCTCCATCGGAGCGAAACGGCAACACTAGCCCTGATGGACAAAATAACTAAAGGTAATATACATATTGGTTTAATCCAAGAACCTTGGACCATAAAAAACAAGGTTTCTGGACTTAACCATATAAATTATCAACTTTTTTACGCAAATACGGGATCCCGACCGAGGACCTGCATTATATGCCACAAAAACTTATGCTTTCTTTTTTCTCCAGAGTTGTCATCGTCGGACGTTACAGTATTGAAGCAGGGGAATGGTAACATATACCTAGCATCATTATACCTGCCGTTCGACTCCCCGACATTACCACCTTCGTCGGAATTGCAGCAACTGGTGAGAAGGATAAAGCAAACAGGTAACGAAGTACTAGTAGATAGCGATGCTAACTCTCACCACATCTCGTGGGGTAGTACTAACATTAACAAAAGGGGACAAGCCCTTATAGATTACTTAAATACTAACGACCTAATTACACTTAACACCGGGAATACGCCAACCTTTGTTAATAGAATTAGGGAGGAAGTACTAGATATAACGATATGTTCAGAAAATTTAATAAACGAGGTACACGAGTGGAGGTTCCTGGAGGAACACTCCTTCTCAGACCATAAGTATATTAGATTTAAAATAGCTAGGCCATCGCCTAACCCGATAACCTTCCGAAACAAATCCAAAACAAATTGGACAAAGTTCGGAAAACGAGTAAAAGAAAGACTTGGGCAACCAGATGAGGAATGCCTAAGTAAGGAGGACATAGAGAGAGATGTCCTAAAGTTAACTGAGGCACTAGTAAAGTCTTTCGAGGAAAGTTGTCCCCTTCGAGAGAGGAAATCCGCCTACGAAAAACCCTGGATGACAGGGGAAATTCGGAATAAAGGCAAGGAGGTCCGCAGACTTTATAATAGGGCCAAACGTAAAAAAGCAGCTGTATTCTGGGACAACTATCAGGCAAAATTAAAGGAATACAACAAAATAACAAGAAACGCCAAACGAAACTCCTGGAAGCTTTTCTGCGAACAGGTGGATAGTGTAAATGACGTTTCAAAGATTAAAAAGTTTCTATCTAAAACCCATACACAGACCGAGCAATTGGTCGATGGAAATGGAAAAAGGATTGAAACAACAGAAGAAACTCTAGGCCTTCTGATGAAAACGCACTTCCCGCAGAATACCATGGTTAACACTGAGGCATCGACGGAATGTATTAACTCATCGGAAGAAGCACCAAAGATCGACAGCTTAATGGTCCAACAAGCCATTTTAAGCTTTTCACCATATAAAGCAGCTGGACCAGACCAGATCTTCCCGGCTTTATTACAGAGGGAAGTGGACTTTATTGCGTCCAAACTGGTCGGGATCTTCAATGCATGCTTAAAACTTGCATACACTCCTATAGCCTGGCAGGAGGCAAGGGTAGTCTTTATACCCAAACCTGGCAAGGCAAGTTATGCAACACCAAAATCTTATCGACCGATAAGTTTAACTTCATTCTTACTCAAAACAATGGAACGGACAGTCGACACCATGATAAAGAGTAAGATCCCCAACGATATGCTTAAATTCAAACAACATGCATACGTTAAAGGCAGATCAGTGGAAACCGCATTGCATGAGGTAGTACACCACATAGAAAGAACCTTCGAAATGAAAATGTACACACTTGCTGTATGCATCGACATCGAAGGCGCTTTCAATAACGTAAGCACCGAGACACTTATCCACTCCCTAGACGAGTTTCAGGTAGACAGGGCCTTAAGGAACTGGATAAACCACATGCTAAGGAATAGATGGATAAGCTGCGGGCTATACGACGTGAAAATAAGAGACAAAGTTGGAAAAGGAACGCCACAGGGAGGGATACTTTCACCTCTGTTGTGGGTTACCACCATAAACAGTCTCTTGAGGACCCTAACCGAAGAAGGATTTGACCCAGTCTGCTACGCAGACGACGTTATAATACTTCTGAGGGGAAAGAATCCGAATCAACTCTGTCGTAGAGCAGAAACGGCTCTAAAAATTGCTTTTAACTGGGCCAGGCCGAGAGGTCTGAACGTCAACCCAGAAAAAACAGAATTGTGTCTATTCACTAGGAAAACGAAAATGGGGCACTACGAGGAACCAGTTTTTCTAGATAAGACAATAAATATCTCTTGTACAGTTAAATATCTAGGAGTAATTCTGGATAGGAAACTTAAATGGAAAGACCATATACAAGAAAGGGCCAACAAGGCCCAAATATGTTGGTCAACCTGCAGAAGGGCGATAGGCTCAAAATGGGGGTTCAATCCTAGGATGATACACTGGCTATACAGAAGCGTAATTAGACCAATTCTAACCTACGCGTCTGTGGTATGGTGGACAGCCATGGACAAAAAATGCAATGTGGAAATATTGCAAAAGGTCCAAAGAACATGCTGCCTAAGCGTTAGCGGAGAAATGAGGACCACACCGACTAGGGCTCTAGAAACAATTTTGTTTGTACACCCAATAGAGATTCAGGTAAGGTATGAGGCAGCCATCGCAGCTGTAAGGCTAAAGTCGATGAGCGAGTGGATCGAAAAGAGCCACCAAACATACCACCAAAACATATTAAAGGTCACAACGGGTGAATCTATAAATCAGGTAGTATCGGACCGTATACCTGAAACTAGTGAAGTAGCCTTGTGTGAAGTGTCAATACCTGACAGAGACATGTGGATCGAGGGAGCTCTAGCACAGATTCCCGCTGGAAGCTGTGGGTTTACGGATGGGGCTGTGCTAGGGGGGAGAACCGGACTGGGTCTTTATATAATGGAACCGGAAACGGAAATCTCCCTCCGTCTGCCGGATCATAACACGATCCTGCAGGCGGAACTCCGGGCGATAACAGAGTGTCTGCTTTGGTTTGATACACACACAAGGCCTACCACTGTAAATATCCTTACGGATAGCAAAGCAGCCATTAGAGCTATATCAACCAAGACAGTGAAATCTAGAACTGTCTTGGAATGTATTAAATCTATAAATAATTACTCCCAACACGGTAAGGTAAACATTATATGGGTACCAGGGCATACCGGGATTAGGGGTAATGAAATAGCAAACTCCTTGGCAAAACAAGCCAAGGAGCAACCAACGGTAAGTCTAGAAAACGCTAAGCCGTTTAAAGCTACGCGACTAGAACTAAAGACATGGGCAAAAAATGCACATGTATCCCTCTGGAGTAGTGGAGAGAAGGGAAAAAACACAAAAATCCTATGGGGAAACCCAGACGAGGACAAAACAAAAGAATTACTTTTACTAAGTAAAAAAGATATTAGTAGACTGACAGGAATCCTTACAGGTCACCTAGGTCTAAAAGCGCACCTGCACAAAATAGGTTGTGCAGAAAACAGTGAATGCAGAGCATGCGGAGAGGACGACGAAACGTTGGAACATTACCTCTGCCATTGTCAAGCCTTCACAAATCTGAGAACCCAGTTACTAGGGAATGACATTATACTAGGACTCGACCAAATTAGGACAATCGAGTTCAAAAAGATCAGAGACTATGTAAATAGGACAGAGATCCTAGACTAAGTCAAAAAAAAAGATAATCCTCCATAACCCAAAATTAGAGCGCACAACAGGCCTACTTATGGCTTAAGTGTATGTCCACATGGGCATGTGGTGATCTAGTATCACCCCTCTTATCAACCTAACCTAACCTAACCTAAGTATCAATAAACTTATATAACAAAAGTTGTGGAGATAGGTCCACGTTTTGGTATAGCCCCATAGAACGGTACCCCCCGATTTACGGTATTTCGACGTTTTTATCTACATTTTCAGACCGATTTAGCTATAAATTGACATTTAGGGTTCTTAAGTGTCAATAAACTTATATAACTAGTGGACATAGGTCCATGTTTTGGAATAGCCCCCATATAACGTTACCGCCCGATTTCAGGTATTTTGACGTTTTAAGTCACATTTCTATACCGAATTAGTTATAATATTACCGATTTTCGGTATTTTGAAGATTCTAGCTAAAATTTTTAACCGAATTAGGAGTTATTTAACATTAAAGGCTCAAAAACTGTCAACATAGGCCCATGTTTTTTTATAACACCTATATAACGGTACCTCCCAATTTCTACCCCACCAAAAATTGTCAACATACATAGTTAGATATAGGCACCATAAAAAAGGGGTCTCCCGAATGAAGCATTTTATGTACATTATCTGACATTTTAACGTACCCACTTAAAGTTGGGAACAGGAATGAAAACTAATTATTCCATTTTAGTTCAGAATATTTTATGGTGGAGGATATGAAAAGTTCGGCCCGGCCGAACTTAATGCTTTTTTACTTGTTTTTCTATAGAAAAATATTTTTCTGACCTGAAGAATATGTTTCTATAGAAAAACAGTCCTCAGAGGGACCTGAGGAATATTTTTCTATAGAAAAACAGTCCTCAGAGAAGGACCTGAGGAATATTTTTTTTTTAAAGAAAAACAGTCCTTAGATGTACCAGAGGAATTTTTTTTTCTTAAGAAAAACAGTCCTCAGAGGGCCGGGGGAATATTTTTCTATAGAAAAACAGTCCTCAGAGGGATCTGAGGAATATTTTTATATAGAAAAACAGTCATCAGAGGGACCTGAGGAATGCTTTTCTATAGAAAAACAGTCCTCAGAGGGACCTGAGGAATATTTTTCTATAGAAAAATAGTCCTCAGAGGGACCTGAGGAATATTTTTCTATAGAAAAACAGTCCTCAGAGGGACCTGAGGAATATTTTTCTATAGAAAAACAGTCCTCAGAGGGACCTGAGGAATATTTTTCTATAGAAAAACAGTCCTCAGAGGGACCTGAGGAATATTTTTCTATAGAAAAACAGTCCTCAGAGGGATCTGAGGAATATTTTTCTATAGAAAAACAGTCCTCAGAGGGACCTGAGGAATATTTTTCTATAGAAAACAGTCCTCAGAGGGACCTGCGGAATATTCTTCTATAGAAAAAAAGTTCGCAGGTGGGCCTAAGTACTATTTTTCTATAGAAAAAAATATTCTTCAAGTCCTCCTGAGGATTGTTTTTCTATAGCAAATAATCCTCAATCTACCCTGTTTTTCTATGGAAAAATATTCCTCAGGTCCCTATGAGAACTGTTTTTCTATAGAAAAATATTCCTTTGGACCCCCTGAGGACTGTTTTTCTATAGAAAAATATTCCTCAGGACCCCCTGAGGACTGCTTTTCTATAGAAAAATATTCCTCAGGACTCCCTGAGGACTGCTTTTCTATAGAAAAATATTCCTCAGGACCCCCTGAGGACTGTTTTTCTACACAAAAATATTCCTTAGGACCACCTAAAGACTGTTTTTCAGGACCATAGAGGAATGTTTTGCTATAGAAAATATATTCCTCAGACAGTTTGGAAACAATATTACGAAGGCCAAATTTTGGCCTGATTCGGCATTTCCGTTCGAGAATTATCTTGCGCTTTCACCGATAGACATGGTGTCATAGGGTTTGTTTTTCAACTTTCAGGCTATTTTTTCAGGAAGTATGAACTTGCCCCTGAGGAAACTTGTACCTTCGTATAGGGGACAGTGAATACAAGATGTTGCAACAAAAACCAAGGCGATTCGAGACCAGGTCCTAAACTGAACTTTTCCGAAATTTTGTGTGGGAGGTACCCGAAGGAGTAGACCGATTGAGTCCATATTGGAACCTCATCTAAGCTTGGTAGAAATTACACGATGTGCAAAGTATGGACCAAATCGGTTATTCCCTTCAAGAGTTATCGTGCGCACAAACTTTCCGAACATTTTCGAACTTTTGTGGGGGAGGTACCGGAAGGAGTGGACCGATGTAGCTCATCTTTGAACTTAAACTAAGTTTGGCCAAAATATTACGAAAGCTAAAATTTGAACCGAATCGGTTCATCCGTTCGAGAGTTATCGTGCGCTCCAGCCAGCAGGACAGACAGACAGACGGACAGACAGACCGACAGACAGACGGACGGACATGGCTAGATCGACTCCAAATTGTCTGAAAAACATTTCGTCCAAACATACTTGGGGTCTAAAACCATTATTTCGATGAGGCACATTTTCATCGTATCAAAGTGTATATACCCTCTTTAGCCTAAAGGCTGAGGGTATTAAAATATACCACGGTCCCTCTGAGGATTGCTTTTCTATAGAACAATATTCCTCAGGTCCCTATGAGGACTGCTTTTCTATAAAAAAAATATTCCTTTTTCTATACAAAAATATTCCTCATGACCCTGTGAGGACTGTTTTTCTATAGAAAAATATTTCTCAGGACCCCCTGAGGACTGCTTTTCTATAGAAAAATATATCTTAGGACCACTGAGAAATAATTTTAGGTCCTCTGAGAACTGCTTTTATATAGAAAAATATTCCTCAGGTCTTCTGAGGCCAACATATTCCCCAGGTATTCTGAGTCCTGTTTTTCTATAGAAAAATATTCCTCAGGTCCTCTGAGTTCTCAGGGGGTCCTGCGGAATATTTTTCTATACAAAAACAGGACTCAGAGGACCTGAGAAATATTTTTTCTATAGAAAAACCGTCCTCAGGGGACCTGAGGAATATTTTCTATAGAAAAAATATTTCTCAGGTCCTCTGAGTCCTGTTTTTGTATAGAAAAATATTCCGCAGGACCCCCTGAGAACTGTTTTGTTTTATAGAAATGTATTCCTCAGAACCCCCCGAAGACTGTTTTTCTATAGAACAATTTTCCTCAGGACCATTGAGGAATGTTTTGCTATAGAAAACATATTCCTCAGATCCTCGGAGGACTGTTTTTCAATAGAAAATTTTTCTTCAAGTCCTCTGAGAAATGTCTTTTTATAGACAAAGATTCCAGAAGTTCTTCTATAGGCTGTCTGTAGACAGAAGACCTTCTATAAGCCTTTTGTACACAGAATACCTTCTGCCGGTCTTCTATGGAAAATGTTTTCTCTTAGAAGACCCCCAAACTAACTGTCAACTTGAGTTGTGAAATGTTAATAATTGTTTTTTCCATGTATTGAATTAACAATTGCTCAAAAAAGTGTTAAATAATTTTATTTATGTATTTAAAGTGTTGAAAAGTTCTGTTTAAATAGCTTAATTATGATTATGTGACATATTTCAAATACAGGAAAAAAATTTAAAATTAGTTTATATGGTCAGCATGACAGGCACGAGGCTAATGAATACCGTGAATTATAAGTAGATTTGTCAGTTATATTTTTTTTCGTAAATTGTATAAAATAGCATTAATTTTAAATAATATGTATTTAAGAGAACGCTAAACATATGGGAAATTGTTACAGTTGTGAGAACAACCCGGGCAAAATTAACTAAAAATTTGAAACAACCACGATTTTTGTTGAGAAGCGAAACTTCGTTAAAAATCTTAGCTTTGCTATAAAAAATATTATTTCAAAAATTATTCAAATTTTTTTTAAATATGCAAGGCTTGGGTATAGTAAAATGAGGATGGTACGTATACTTTTTGACAGTACGTATACGCACTGGATAGCCTAATTATGTGTGTAGTTTCTTGCGTCATGGAAAATAAACCTTATTATGGCAACGCATCGTGATAGAAGACCCAAGATAAGATGACAATTTTCACCTCGTTATTTTTCCTAACACTAACTTAAAAAATTTCAAAAGTTCTGAAAAATAAAAATCTTCCAAAGTTATCAAAATATTCGGGGATACGAGGTTGTAAAAAAGTAATAACCCTAGTGTATACTCTCAGTAGCCATGATATGAACAAGCCTACTTTTAGGCAATTACACGTTTTCCTGTAAATACTACTGCAACTAGCGGATATTGCTCTTGGGCCCATTTAAAAGCCTTGCATAAGTTTCAAGCAGAAAAAAAAATAAATTTCCCACAGTTGACCTTAAATTTATTCCACTTTGATTTCTCCTCCTCAAACAAAGTGTCGTTTTAGTCTGGTAATGATGTCACGTACAAATGCATTTTTCTTTATGTTGCTTCTACTCCAAGAAAGTAAAAGGAGGAGGAGAAGGAAAAAATATAAGCTTTTACTTGTTCTAGGATTTGTAATCATTCCCCCTCCTCAACTACTTTTTTGTCCTTTGTGGTTTCTTGTGTAAGAAAAGAAAAAAGCAAAAAAAACCTCAAAGATTTCAAACTTTTTATATTTTTCATTTTGTGACAGTGCATTTTTATTTCTCTTGTTTTCATGTTTTTTGTTGTGCCATCGTTCTAATGCTTTATTACATTTTAAGTCTTTTTTATGACCTCAACAAGAAGCACCACCACCACCACCACCCCCACTATTATTGTCCTCTACTTAAATTGATGTTAGCAGGCAGCCCCGAACTAGCTTTTAGTTTTTGGACCAATTCGAGCAGATACCTTGTAGAGAGCACTAATCCATCCAGCCATGTAGAAGAAGTAAGGCAAAACCACAAAACCGTCAAACTAACAAGTTAGGTTTCTACAACAGCAACAAAAAGGAGTTTTGTGGCAATAAAAGCAATATAATATAGAATGGATGGGTAACAAAGGATAACAATGGCAACAACAAGAACAACAACAACAAGAGCAATAGCAACTTAGTCAACATATCACAACTAATGGCTAAAAGTTTAGATTGTTAAAAGCCAACAAACAACCGCAATCTAGAGTTTTTATTTATCATTCTCTTTCTGCCTCTCTCCCTCTCTTTCTCGCTTGTTTTCTGCCATGGGATTTTTGTGAAAACTACAAAGTTGTTGTTGTGCTTAGAAATGTGCCGGGGGAATGGGAAAGTTTTGGTCACCATGTATTCATCCGTTCATCCATCCACATTTAGCCTTGGCCATAAGAAAATTTAACAAATTACGTATTTATTAAAAACTTTGCTTTGAAAACACCAACAACAATAACAAGAAAAAATAACAACCATAACAAGATGAAACCTTAATAAATCTTAACACTTCTCTTTCTTTGTTTCTTTGTAAAAGAACTTAGTTTTTGGCTTCATTCCTTGGCTTTAACTCGAGCCAAGGAACAAGAAAAAGGTTTTGTTGCTTCCCTTTGTTATTGGGGAAGTGCGACACAAATTAATAAAATGTTGAAAATAACACTTTGCAAAATAACTTCCCCAAAATTCACCCACATCTTTCGTTTGGGTAGTAGTTGGCAAGAAACTCAAAGTTTCTTTGCTTACTCCACTTCGTCAATGTTATGGGGTGGGTGTTTTTTTTAAGCTAAGGGTGTTTCTTCCCTTCAACTGGCGACGACTGGTGTTAACTAAGCCAAGTGTTTTAAGTTTACCCAAAATTGTTTTTTTTTTTTGTTTGTTGGGCGATTTATTTAGTGTTGCTTCTTCTTGTTGTTTATGTTTTTTAATAGCATACTGCGTTGCGGTCGGTTAACACTGCAATAAAAATGAAAGTTATGTGCAGTTAAGCCATAAAGAAATCTAAAAAACAAGCATGAAATGGAAGGTGGGGACGAACTTGGGTAACAAACGAAAAATTGATAACAACGAAATTTAGACAGAATTTAGAAAAATATTCCTTAGGTCCTCTGAGGACTGTTTTGCTTTAGAAAAATATTCCTCAGGACCCACTGAGGACTGTTTTTCTATAGAAAATATAGAAAAATTGATAACAACCAAATTTATGCAGGCAGAACAAAAAGAAGTTAAATGGAAATTTTATTTTGTTTTTTTCTTTTAATTCTATATGAATTAATTGTTAAGAAAAACATTATTTTTGTTAAAAAATATTCCTCAGGGGGTCCTGAGGAATATTTTTCTGTAGAAAAACAGTCCTCAGACGGACTTGAGGAATATTTTTCTATAGAAAAGCAGTCCTCAGACAGACTATTTTTCTTTAGAAAAATATTCCTCAGGTCCGTCTGAGGACTATTTTTCTATAGAAAAATATTCCTCAGGTCCGTCTGAGGACTATTTTTCTATAGAAAAATATTCCTCAGGTCCGTCTGAGGACTATTTTTCTATAGAACTGTTTTTCTATAGAAAAATATTCCTCAGGACGCCCTGAGGACTGTTTTTCTATAGAAAAATATTCCTCAGGACGCCCTGAGGACTGTTTTTCTATAGAAAAATATTCCTCAGGACGCCCTGAGGACTGTTTTTCTATAGAAAAATATTCCTCAGGACGCCCTGAGGACTGTTTTTCTATAGAAAAATATTCCTCAGGACGCCCTGAGGACTGTTTTTCTATAGAAAAATATTCCTCAGGACGCCCTGAGGACTGTTTTTCTATAGAAAAATATTCCTCAGGACGCCCTGAGGACTGTTTTTCTATAGAAAAATATTCCTCAGGACGCCCTGAGGACTGTTTTTCTATAGAAAAATATTCCTCAGGACGCCCTGAGGACTGTTTTTCTATAGAAAAATATTCCTCAGGACGCCCTGAGGACTGTTTTTCTATAGAAAAATATTCCTCAGGACGCCCTGAGGACTGTTTTTCTATAGAAAAATATTCCTCAGGACGCCCTGAGGACTGTTTTTCTATAGAAAAATATTCCTCAGGACGCCCTGAGGACTGTTTTTCTATAGAAAAATATTCCTCAGGACGCCCTGAGGACTGTTTTTCTATAGAAAAATATTCCTCAGGACGCCCTGAGGACTGTTTTTCTATAGAAAAATATTCCTCAGGACGCCCTGAGGACTGTTTTTCTATAGAAAAATATTCCTCAGGACGCCCTGAGGACTGTTTTTCTATAGAAAAATATTCCTCAGGACGCCCTGAGGACTGTTTTTCTATAGAAAAAATATTCCTCAGGTCCTCTTAGGACTGTTTTTCTATAGAAAAATATTCCTCCGGACCCCCTGAGGACTGTTTTTCTATAGAAAAATATTCCTCCGGACCCCCTGAGGACTGTTTTTCTATAGAAAAATATTCCTCCGGACCCCCTGAGGACTGTTTTTCTATAGAAAAATATTCCTCCGGACCCCCTGAGGACTGTTTTTCTATAGAAAAATATTCCTCCGGACCCCCTGAGGACTGTTTTTCTATAGAAAAATATTCCTCAGGATCCCCTGAGGACTGTTTTTCTATAGAAAAATATTCCTCAGGACCCCCTGAGGACTGTTTTTCTATAGAAAAATATTCCTCAGGACCCCCTGAGGACTGTTTTCCTATAGAAAAATATTCCTCAGGACCCCCTGAGGACTGTTTTTCTATAGAAAAATATTCCTCAGGACCACCTGAGGACTGTTCCTCAGGACCACCTGAGGACTGTTCCTCAGGACGACCTGAGGACTGTTTTTCTATAGAAAAATATTCCTCAGGACCCCCTGAGGACTGTTTTTCTATAGAAAAATATTCCTCAGGACCCCCTGAGGACTGTGTTTCTATAGAAAAATATTCCTCAGGACCCCTGAGGACTGTTTTTCTATAGAAAAATATTCCTCAGGACCCCTGAGGACTGTTTTTCTATAGAAAAATATTCCTCAGGACCCCTGAGGACTGTTTTTCTATAGAAAAATATTCCTCAGGACCCCCCTGAGGACTGTTTTTCTATAGAAAAATATTCCTCAGGTCCTCTGAGGACTGTTTTTCTATAGAAAAATATTCCTCAGGTCCTCTGAGGACTGTTTTTCTATAGAAAAATATTCCTCAGGTCCTCTGAGGACTGTTTTTCTATAGAAAAATATTCCTCAGGACCCCCCTGAGGACTGTTTTTCTATAGAAAAATATTCCTCAGGACCCCCCTGAGGACTGTTTTTCTATAGAAAAATATTCCTCAGGACCCCCCTGAGGACTGTTTTTCTATAGAAAAATATTCCTCAGGACCCCCCTGAGGACTGTTTTTCTATAGAAAAATATTCCTCAGGACCCCCCTGAGGACTGTTTTTCTATAGAAAAATATTCCTCAGGTCATCTGAGGACTGTTTTTCTATAGAAAAATATTCCTCGGATCCTCTGAGGAAAAATATTCCTCAGTTCTTGCGTAGACTATAGAAAAATATTCCGCACGTCTTCTGAGGACTGTTTTTCTATAGAAAAGCATTGATGTTCCTCGGAGGACCCGAAGAATAGTATTCTGAAAAACATTACTCAGCCGACCGGATGAACATTATCCTACAAATAAACTGCCTCCAGGGTACCTTAGGAATATTTTCCAATGGAAAAGCAGTTCTCGGAAATCTTTTAAAGAGGATTTATAAGAAGACATGAGGTCTTCCATAAGACAGCATGGGGTCTTCTATAAGAAGATTTAATGACGTTTTTAAGAAGACTTGAAGTCTTCTATAAGAAGACTTGAAGTATTCTATAAGTAGACTTGAGCACTTCTATAGGAAAACTTGAGGTCTTCCATAAGAAGATTTTATGTCTACTTCAAGAAGTCTTGAGGTCTTCTATAAGAAAAATTGAGGTCTTCCATAAGAAGACTTGAGGTCTTCCATTAGAAGACTTAAGGTCTTCCATAAAAAGACTTGAGGTCTTCTATAAGAAGATTTGATATCTTCTTCAAGAAGATATCAAATCCTCTTATAATGGTGAAAAACTTCCGTTTTCAGAAGACGTCTATAAAAAAATCATGGAATTACCACAAAAACCCTTGATTTTAATTTAATATATTTCATAAATGTCAGAACTAAAATATATCGGCTAGCTTATTTTCTTTATGCTACGGGCTATATACATATATGCCCTGTTGGCAAAGTCGACTGATACTGCTGCACATGTTATGAGAAGACCAGATGTAGGTCGACGATAAGATAGGTGATAACAGCGCATCCTCAATATTTTTATTGAGATCCTTAATTACGTTTCAGGGAGAATTTCGAAGTTTTTAGGGAGATGCCCATTGTGAATACCGAATGGCATTTTTATGAGAAAACAGACTGGGTCTCTATTAATAGATCCATTTGTCTTTCATTAGAACACCTTACTATTTTCTTTGGCAAAAATAAGAGCTTTTGTGTGAAAGATTTCCGTCTTCGGGATATAGACCTTCTACCAAAATAATATTTTTCAGAATATTCCGGAAATGTAAAACTTCTTTACAACTTATTTGCGTTCTGACCCGGCAATAAATAACACTGTGAATAGAAATTTTGGGGCAGAGATAATTCCTTTTGGGGATGAAAGCCCTTAGTGATTATATTTAGAACCCCGAAGGACAGATCCGCCGTGAGTCGAACTTCCGAGTTATGGAGTTATGAAGTTTCTGCTGAAGACCCTGTAAGGCATCTGAAATTAGCATTTTATCTTTTTTAACTGTTGTTTCAGCTTATTTTTGAGATGACATGTCTTCAGTCAAATCGAATGAGGATTCTTTTCGTAGAGCACTTCGACATTCTAACTCGTTTCCTTCAATGTCTTTTTCGTCCTTTATTTAAAGAGCCGCTATAAAAGTACCATAAGATGACGTTTTCCAGCTTCGAAATGTTCTGGAAAAATGTCGCTCAGAAAATTTTAGGTACGACTCTCATTGACAACTAATCGATTTTGTCGGGTTTTCATGGTCTTTTTTTACATTTACCCTGTTTTGGCTCAGACACTGTGACACTGTGTGTGTGTCACTGTGACTCACAGTGTAATACGTCGGGATGCGCTCAAATCAAAGACTTAATTCACATTTTTTGTTGTTATAACATAAATTCCTAATACAATATGATGTGACTACACCACCCACCCCATTTGTTCCTTTATGGCCTACATACACAGCATGATTTCCCTACAACCAACGCCTTTGTAATCTCCGCGTTTTAGAAAAAAATGAAACATTACTATGTAAATGGCACATAACCTTTTTAAAAATTCATATATCTTTGTTGTATTCCCTCTCGGATCTGGGATGTATGTATGTGATTTATGTGTGTGATGTCGTTTTGTTTTGTTGGTTTTCTATGTTAAGTTGTTGTTGTTGGCATTATAATAAATTGTGCAAAGAATTATTTAAAAAAAAAACTCCCAGAAAATACAGAATAATAAAAAATATTCTTTAAAATTCTTCTTAATAAATCATGAGCTATTGGAGATGAAAAGGGCTTTGTTAAATGGCTCCAGCACTTTCCCCTTCCCCTTGCTGGGAATATGAATACTCAAATGAATGGAAGAACTAAAAAGAAAACTGCAGGCATCATTAACTTTATGCGCTTAAATACTTTGACAGACAAACCTCAAACTGAAATCTTTTTGCACTTCAAGTTGGTAGAAAGAAACGAATAATGAAACGAAATGTCAGCAGCCGCAGAAGTGGAGCTGGAAAACGACAACGACCGACAAGTGTTTGGCGACGGTGTTGTGGGGGAAAGAAAGAAATTTGTGTCACTCAGTCAAATAAAGCCACTCAAGTTGAAGTTTACTTTTTTTTGGTACTTTTTTAATGAATATTACCCATAGACAATTTTCGGGGAGAAGCAGAAGAGAAAAAAGCCAAGAAGAGTATAGGGAGCAAAAAGGCAGTGCTAAATTAACACACAAAGTATGTTTTGGTGATAATGCTCAACCGCAAAAATGTTGCATCATTAAATCCAGCCAAAAAAAGGGACAAAAAATACAACCACCAAGCAAAAGTGTATCTTCATTTCAGCTCCCCAACATCATTTGTAAGCCCGCAAGGCCTGCTTAAGGGGAAACGGAAATTAACACACTCTTTTGTCGTACATATAACTGAACAGAAAAATTTCCATGCCATGGCTGTGATGACGTTAGAGCATCCGTTATACGCCTGGCAAAAAAAAAAAAACGAAGAACAACAACATTCAATGCTTATCCCAGCATACTTTAAAAGCCATAACGAATGAAGCCACCAACTTCAAAGGCAATTTTTAGTCGAAAACCCAAAAAAAGAAAAAAACAAAAACAAGTTTTCAAGTACCATGATGGCCGCTTTATTTGGTACATAATGTCCTGTTAATGGTGGGGTGGTGTTGGGTACAAAGCAAACAAAGTGTCATGACGAAGCACCCATCGGCCATGGACTCACCTCCCGCCACCCTCAAGAAAAGGAAAAGATTTAGCAAACAAATGACTTCAACTATTTGGCCAAAACATTTACTTTACTTATTTGTTTTCCCACTCTGTCCTTTCTCTTTTACATCCCATCTTTTGGGCTTTCCCGGAAATCTTTAGAGACGAAAACTTCATTGAAACTGAAAAAACAGTATCTCTAAAAAGAGGAACTTGTTTGTCTTTTGTTTATTTGTGTTGTCCTCATCATTGTGCTGTGTGGTTGCTCTTATGAAAATAGCAGCAGAAACAACGACAACAAAGCAGATTTGTAACCCTTAACCCAAATAAAAGGATCCAAAGCAAACACAAAAAATATATATAAATAGGAAAAAAGTGGTAATGGATGACCAAACAACTTAATTTTGTTTTGTACCAAAAAACATTGGCAACTTGTTTTCTAGTCAGGGGTTTTGAGATGCTATTCGAGGGGAGGAAATGATGGAAATCTCAGGACTAGCATATTATGTTCAAGGAAAGAATATAACACCGGGGTAGCAGTTTTTGTGAAATAACGCTTAACGAACAAAAACTGTTTGCTGCAGAAGGAAATAAATGCTTCTGAGGAAAATAGTGACCGAGGGGTATAGATAGAACATCGTTTAGGAGTAGATCACCACATTATATAATTAGGCCTCTATTGATATCTTCTGAAGTAAAAATACCTGTTTTGTAGTCTTCTATAAATAAAGATCTTTTTTGAGATCATTTATTAAAACCTCCAACCTCCAGCACAAGGGAGACTTCTCTCATTCCGATGAATGCACCTAGATTCATATTAGACCAATGATATGTGTCCTTCTTTTTAGCGCCTAGTTATAACCACGTTTCTTAAAGCATTGCTTTTGAGAAGTTTTACATGGCTGAAATACTCAGCAACAGTCGCCTACATTACAGTTAAGGGTATTTTTGCATTTGAAAATATGATGCTGTCTGGCCTGGGAATGGATCACGGATATTTAGTGTACAAGACGAGAGGATTGATGCAGAGTTGATTTCTATAAAAGAAGAACTTAAACGAAGCTTTCTATAAAAGAAGACTTATGTTGAGGATGTCTACGAAAAATGCCTCTCTTGAGGACTTCTATAATTGAAGACCTCTATTGTAGTCTTCTATAGAAGAACCATGTCAAAAACTTGGAGAACTGCTACCGACGAAAATTACTAATGAGGTAATATTTTGAAGACCTTCTACAAATACATATATTAAATTATCTATAAAATACCTCTATCATGATCTTCTATGGCGACAGAGTTATAGCCTCAGCCTGTGATGCAAACAAAAGAATTCAAGTAAATATGGACAGTTAAAAAAAACAAAAACTCACCGACATTGGATGTTCCTATAAAACATATTCTTTACAAAATTCACGTTTTTTTCTCTGAGGTCACTTAAAAATATTCTTTAAAAATCCACGTTTTTTGGTCTAATGTCGCTGAAAAATATTCTTTAAAAACCCCTGTTTTATTCGGTGGTCGCTTAAAAACTATTCTTTAAAAAAGCCCTTTTTTGTTCTGAGGTACATTAAAAATATTCCTTAAAAAATTCACGTTTCTTGATCTGAGGTCGCATAAAAAATATTCTTTATAAAATCGCTTAAATAAAAATCCTTTATTGTTCTGAGGTCGCTTAAAAATAATTCTTTAAAAAATCCTCATTTCGGTCTAAGGTTGCTTAAAAATGTTCTTTAAAAAATCACCTTTTTTGTTCGGTGGTCGCTTATAAATATTCTTTAAAAACTCCATGTCTTTGTCTGAGGTCGCTTAAAAACTATTCTTTAAAAAAAATCTACGTTTTTTTGGTCTCAAGTCACATAAAAAATATTATTTAAAAAATCCACGTTTTTTGGCATGAGGTCGATTAAGAAATATTCTTTAAAAATCCTGCTTATTGTTCTTAGGTCCCTTAAAAATAATTCTTTAGATTATTCACGTTTTGCTCTGAGGTCGCTTTAAAACTATTCTTTAAAAAGGGAGGTGGAACACAATTGATAAAAAGTGGTTCTGTTGAAATGTGACAAAATGTGTGTCATGTGACACAAACAGCCAAAAACACGAAAACAAGTAAAAAAGTGTCAGTCGGCTTTGCCAACAGAGGTATACCCTCAGCCAATGTGAATTGAAACTTTCATCTACGGACAGATAGAATGTATTTAGCGTCTCTTCAGATTTTTGTGGCCCTTTTTCAACATTTGAACTTGCCGACAAATATGTGGATTATGAATTAACACAAATGTTGAACTTTTGTGGGGGAGGTACCCTTAGGGAGGACCGATATGGGCCATTTTAGAAGTTAAACTAAATTTTGACATAATATAAGAGATCCAAAGTTTGGACCAAATTGGTTGCACCATTCAAGTGATATCGTCCTAACATTTTAGTGACATTTTTTAAATATTGGGGAGAAGTACCGGAAGTTTGGGACCGGTATTGCCCCATGAAACTAAGTTTGGTTAAAATATGACGAACACCAAATGTTGCACCAAATCGGTAGAACAGTTCGAGATCCTTTCGGAATGTTTTTCCAAGAAATATGGACCTGCTCCTGAAAAAACTTTTACCATCGTAATGGAGGTAGCGAATGCGTATCGCTTCTACAAAAATCAAAGTGATTCGAGAGCAGGTCTTAAAGTGAACTTATCCGAAATTTTGTGTGGGAGGTAACCAAAGGAGTGCACAAATATAGTCCATATTCGAACCTGATCTATATCTGGTAGATATATTAGGATGTGCAGAGTATGGATTACATCAGTCACTCCCTTCAAGAGTGATTGTGCGCATATTTTTTCCGAAGATTTTTGAATTTTTGTAAGGGAGGTACCTGAAGGAGTTGACCGACATGGTTTATCTTCGAACTTAAACTATGTTTGGACAAAATATTACGAAGGCCAAATTTTGGACCGAATTGGCAGATCCGTTTAAGATTTATCTTGCGCTCCAACCACTACACACGGTGTCATAGGGGTTTTTTGCACCTTTCAGGCTATTTTCTCAGGAAGTATGGACTTGCCCCTTATGAAACTTGTACCGTCGTATGGGGGACAGCGAATTCAAGTTGCTAAAACAAAAATCAAAGCGATTCGAGAGCAGGTCCTAAACTGAACTTTTCCGAAATTTTGTGTGGGGTACCCGTAGGAGTGGACCGATTGAGTCATCTAAGTCTGGTAGAACTTTCACGATGTGCAAAGTATGGACTAATTCGGTTACTCCCTTCAAGAGTTATCGTTCGGACAATTTTTGCGAACTTTTGTGGGGGAGGTACCGGAAGGAGTGGACCGATATAACCCATCTCCAACTTAAACTAAGTTTTGACAAATTATTACGAAAGCCAAATTTTCGACCGAATCGGTTGATCCGTTCGAGAGTTATCGTACGCTCCAGCTAGCCAGACAGACAGACAGGCGGACGGACATTGCTCAATCGACTCCAAATTGTCTGAAACACATTTCGTCCAAACATACTTGGGGTCTAAAACCATTATTTCGATGAGGCACATTTTGCCCGTATGAAAGTGTATATACCCTCGTTAGCATAAATGCTGACGGTATAATAAAATAATACTTCTTGCGTGTTTATTTCAGCAAACAAAAATAACAACAAATAAACTAAAATAAAATAAAAATAAAAGAAAATAAAATAATACTTCTTGTGTGTTTATTTCAGCAAACAAGCAACTAAAATGAAATAAAATATAATATAATAAAGTAAAATAAAATAAGTTAAATTGAGCTAAATTAAAATAAAGATAATTAAAAAAATTAATTTACTTTGTTTTATTTATAGATAAAACTAGAAAATTATTTTTCATGATGGAGTTTCTCAAATAAAACGCTTGCATTTGAATTAAAAGTTGTGCAATATTAAACGGGAAGCGTTTTATTTGAGAGACTCCATCAAAAACAATTATTTTCTATTTTTAAGTGCATCTATAAATAAACACTGTAATTTATTTTTTTTAATTATTTTTAACTTTTTAGTAAATATATTTTTTGGCCATAACCAAATTGCAGTCAATTTAGGCCGAAAATGTAGATAAAAACTTAAAATTGCCTGAAATCGAGTGGTACCGTTATATGGGGACTACACCAAAATCTAACTCATGTCCACAATTTTTGGTGGGGGAGTTTCTGTGCAATTGGTAACTCCAAATGCCAAGTTACAGCCAATTCGGACTAAAAATAAAGACAAAATCCTCAAAACACATGAAATCGGGTGGTAACGCTATATGGGGGCTATAGGAAAAAATGGACCCATACTGGTTTTGGTTTCATATTCATGTATTGTCATCGAAATCTGAAAAGTGTGCAAAGTTTCAGCGTGATTGGTCAACTGCAACTGTGTTAAAAATGTGTTACTATATTTTAACTAAACGGACACCTAAGCAAGTTTAAAAAAAAAAACCAGTAAGGAAAAGATCAAAGTCGGGCGGGCCGACTATATGATAACCTACACCACTGTGAATATGTAAAATATAAATCGGAGCTATATCCAGATCTTAACCGATTTCGATATAATTTGGCACATTTATTACCAGACCGAATTCAGTCATTCATTCCAAATTTCATCGAAATCGGAACTATATAGCGTGTTTGGTACAGAAAATACGTGAAATCGGCCGAAAATATATATGGAAGCTATATCCGAATCTGAACCGATTTCGATATTATCTGGGACAATTATTTCTAGACCGAATTCAGTCAAACATTCCAAATTTCATCAAAATCGGACGTATATAGCGTGTTTGGTGCAGCAAATACGTGAAATCGGGCGAAAATATATATGGGAGCTATATCCAAATCAGAACCGATTTCGATATAAGTTGGCACACTTATTTGTATACCGAATTCAGTCACACAAGCAAAATTTTATCAAAATTGGACGTATATATCGGGTTTGGTGCATCAAATACGTCAAATCGGCCGAAAATATATATGGGAGCTATATCCAAATCTGAACCGATTTTCACCAAAAGCAATAGCGTCCTTCCTATGGCTAAAAAAATTATAGTTTCCAAGTTTTAGCTGAATCGGACAAAAAATGCGACCTGTACGTTGCGAACAAAAATACATGGACAGACGGACGGACGGACGGACGGACGAACAGACGGACATGCATAAATCGACTCAGAAAGTGATTCTATGTATATCCCTCAAAGGAACTATATGTCTATCTCGCTTCCTTTTGCACGTTACATACAAATGCACAAAGACATAATACCCCTTACCACACAGTGGTGTAGGGTATAAACACCGTCAAAAATTAAATTAAAATAAAGTGAAATAAAATGAAATAAAACTAAATTCTGATAGGTACAAAAACTACCGAAAGGAGTGACGCATAAATTAAGATCAAGTTCCACACAGTCCATATGTCGGTGCATTTCTTCGGGTACCTCCTCCAAACAACTTCAACAGTTTTGCACTTTAATCCACTTTAGGGCCTGTTCTCGGATCAAAAAATTACGGTTTTTTTTAAATTTCGTGAGTTACGTATATAAAATTTTCGCATTTTTTCTGATATGTTGGTACACATGTATGTTATATATGTTGGTAATTTAATATCAGCCATTTTGGAGTGACAGTTTTTTTCTGACAGTTAAAAAGTTTGGCCGTATTTTGGTGGGCTCTTCGATTTTTGTTAAATTTTTAAGTAATTTGAGCAAACACAACGTCGCATGGACATCGCACAGGAGCTGTACAACTTCGTCAACGACGATCCAGATTACCTCAAAAAGAGCATAACTGCCGACGAATCATGAGTGTATGGCTATGACAGCGAAACAAAAGCCCAATCATCCCAATGGAAATGTATAGAAGAGCCACGACCGAAAACCAGTAAGGAAAGGATCAAAGTCGGGCGGGTCCGACTATATGATACCCTACACCAATGTGAATATGTAAAATATAAATCGGAGCTATATCCAGATCTTAACCGATTTCGATATAATTTGGCACATTTATTTCCAGACCGAATTCAGTCACACGTTCCAAATATCATTGAAATCGGACTTATATAGCGTGTTTGGTGTAGCAAATACGCGAAATCGGCCGAAAATATATATGAGAGCTATATCCAAATCTGAACCGATTTCGATATAATTTGGCACATTTATTTGTAGACCGAATTCAGTCACACATTCCAAATGTCATCGAAATCGGACATATATAGCATGTTTGGTGCAGCAAATACGTGAAATCGGGCGAAAATGTATATGGGAGCTATATCCAAATCTGAAGCGATTTTCACCAAAAGCAATAGCGTTCTTCCTATGGCTAAAACAATTGTAGTCCCCAATGCGACCTGTACGTTGCGAACAAAAATACATGGACAGACGAACAGACGGACGGACATGCATAAATCGACTCAGAAAGTGATTATATGTATATCCCCAAAAGGAACTATGGGTCTATTTCGTTTCCTTTTGTATGTTACATACAAATGCACAAAGACATAATACCCCTTACCACAGTGTGGTGTAGGGTATAAAAAGCATGTGAAGATTTTGCGCATTGTTTTCTTCGACTGCAATGCCACAAGCTGGTACGGTCAATAAGAAATACTACCTTGAAGTTATGCGCCGTTTGCAGGAAACAATTGGCCAGAAACGCATACAATTGTGGAAAAACCAATCATAGATCGATGCTTGTGTCTGAGTTTCTGGCCCAAAAACCACCGTATTCACGGGAATTTGCCCCCGCCAACTTTTTCCTCTTCCCAAAACTGAAGACAGCGATGAAGGGAAAGCGTTTTGCTACTATTGAGGAGATAAAAGAAAAATCGAAACAGGAGGTTGGCTATACCAAAAAGCGCGTTTAAGAAGTGTTTCGAGGATTGGAAAAACGCTGGCATAAGGGTATTATGTCTGAGGGGGGTTACATACCTCGTATATTCTTGATCTGAGTCGATATAAAATAAAATTAAATAACTTTGGCAGTTTTGTTGAGATGTGTGTTTTACTTACTATTTGTATGTAGTCAAGCTTAATCTCATATTTGTTGAATTCGCATCTAAACGAATTCATCAGTTACACTTATTCTTGAGCTCGAGTCGTCATAAAATTGGGGAAGAGTTCTTTGCTTCAATGCAAAGAACTAAGAGAACTGATGAGTCCAAGTGGCGTTGGACGAAACTAGTATTCTCTGCCATCCCCAAAAGTAATCAATTTTAACTACATCCCACTTTAAACTTGTTGTTTTTTAAATTTGAAAACAACAAATATGAGATTAAGCTTGACTACATACAAATAGCAAGTAAAATGAAATAAAATAGAATAAAACAAAATAAATAATATAAAATAAAATAAATTAAAATAAAATAAAAAAAAAACAAAAAAAATAAAATAAAATAAAGATAAAATAAAATAAGATAAAATAAAATAAAATAAAATAAAATAAAATAAAATAAAATAAAATAAAATAAAATAAAATAAAATTAAATAAAATAAAATAAAATAAAATAAAATAAAATAAAATAAAATAAAATAAAATAAAATAAAATAAAATAAAATAAAATAAAATAAAATAAAATAAAATAAAATAAAATAAAATAAAATAAAATAAAATAAAATAAAATAAAATAAAATAAAATAAAATAAAATAAAATAAAATAAAATAAAATAAAATAAAATAAAATAAAATAAAATAAAATAAAATAAAATAAAATAAAATAAAATAAAATAAAATAAAATAAAATAAAATAAAATAAAATAAAATAAAATAAAATAAAATAAAATAAAATAATATAATATAAAATAAAATAAAATAAAATAAAATAAAATAAAATAAAATAAAATAAAATAAAATAAAATAAAATAAAATAAAATAAAATAAAATAAAATAAAATAAAATAAAATAAAATAAAATAAAATAAAATAAAATAAAATAAAATAAAATAAAATAAAATAAAATAAAATAAAATAAAATAAAATAAAATAAAATAAAATAAAATAAAATAGAATAAAATAAAATAAATTAAAATAAAATAAAAAATAAAATAAAATAAAATAACATAAAATAAAATAACATAAGATAAAATAAAACAAAATAAAATATATCGAATATTCTTGATCTGAGTCGATATAGCCATGTTTGTCTGTTGTAATAATTCTAACTTCAACAATAATAGAGCTTTTCCAAATGCAGGTCAAGTTCGATGATAGGCTATATCGGCCCACGTTTTGGTATAGTCCCTATATAACGATACCTCCCGATTTTCGGAATTCTGAAGATTTAAGCTTAATTTTTTAAACCGATCCCAGTGTCAAAAACCTTATCCATCAAAAATTTTTAACATGAGTTCATGTTTTAGTATAGCCCCCATATAACGGTAGCTCCTGGGCTTCGGTATTTTAGGGATATTAAGCAAATTAGCTGTAATTTGATATTTGAGGTTTTTAGTGGTCACAACGAAAAATTTTCTATACAGGTCCATGTTTTGGTATCGGCCCCATATAATGGTACATCCCGATTTTCTATATTTTGAGGATTTTAGTAAAATTTTTGACCGAAGTACCTGTAATGAAGATTGAGGGTTTTTGCTGCATTTTTGACCATACTACCGGTTATTTGGCTTCCCAGTGGTCACAAAACTTCTCTATCAACAATTTTCAACATAGCACAGTGGTCCCACTTGAATGGATATGAGTACCAAAAATAGTTTAATCGCACTACCGCCTTGAAATTTTAAACATATATTTGTAACGAGCCCAAAAGATAGAAAAAAATTGTAGTGGATCTAGGTCCACATTTGGGTATAGCACCCATATAAAGGTACCGCCCGATAGTTTGCATTTTGACAATTTTAGCCAAATTTTTCAACATCCCTCCCTCCTTACAAAAAGTATTCAATATAAGTCCATGTTTAGATATAGCTCCCATATAAACGTACCTCCCGAAAATACCAAATTTCGAATTTTTGACGATTTTTGCCAGATTTTCAAACCGAGTTGGCTGTAATTTTGGATTTGAACAAACACATCTTGCTTTGTTTCAGATTTAATTTAAATTTTCCTTAAAATCCATTAACGATATGAATATCAAAAGCGAAGAAAATGCCCCCAAAGAGCAAATCTTTATCATCAATATTTGACAACTACCACCCCATTGACGATGGTACTACTCCGAATGTTATTATATTTCCCCCGTTTTCCAAAAATAGTTCCTTTGTCTATTTTTAAAGAAAATATAATTTTTCTTGTTAAGTTTACAATGTCGAGTTTCAAAATCAAAAACTTGTTCGCTTCTGTTTTTTTGCGTTTTTTGTTTCTCTTCCATCCAAAGATGTTTTTCTTTTCCTTGGCATTTTTGTCATAAATACATATTTTAGGAGCTAACTTAGTTAGACAAGTTCTTCTAGAGTTTTTGGTTCAGGGACTTTTTTTCTTTGTTTTTTTTTTCTTCGGCTACTCCTTACTGGAAGCACTGCCATTGTTTGTTTTGTGTTGTCCGTTAGTTTTGGGTATTCTTGTTGGTCTTGTTTAGTTTGAAATTCAGTAGTTCGGAAAGTTTCCATTTCTGGGAAACAACAAAAATTTCCTCAACCAAAGTTTATTTTTTCAAACCCTGAGAAGAAGAAGACCAAGAAGCAAAAGGAAGCAAGACATTTTTGCTGACATTGAATGAATGAATTCATTCCTGCAGCCCTGAGCTGTCTTATTAGATTTCATATTTTTTTTTGTCTTTTCTTGTCTTCTTTTTTCTACTGCCATGAAACATAAATCCAATTTAATATTGTCTCAAGGAAAATACATAAAATTGCAAAGGAGATTTCCTGAGATTATCAAAGATATGGTTTTTCAAAAATGCTCACATTAAAAGAAGTTGAGTGCAAGAGTTTTTATTCATCTTCTATGTAATTTTAAGCACAGTAATTTGTGTACATATTTGTAAATGATTTGAAAAGCTTCTGCCATTAATTCCCCCATTCATTGGCATTGAAAAAGTCTTCTTTTTCACTTCACTTTTATTTCCCTGGAAAACTGATTGATTAGAATATTTGCAAATCCCTGAAATTACTTTCCATTCACAGTCATCTATCTCCTCTCTCTCTCTCTGGTGTGATGGCTTTTGTAATGCTTTTGATGCTTGAGTAGATAATGACATACTTTGCCACTTTTTTCACATGAAAAGACTCTTATCACACACACAGAGACACACAACAACATTATCATTATATTTATGTGTGTGTACTCTGTAATTATTTGAATGAATTAAAAGTGAAAATCAAAGGAAAAAAATGGAAACGTTTCTGCGTTGATGAGAAAATGAAACTTCAAGCATCATTGAGTAAATATTCTGGAAAATAAAACGCAAATAGTCAGTTTTCTATTACAAAAGAAGGTGGGGTGGTGAGGGTGGTAAGCTTGATATGTATATGTTACATGATCCCACACACACCAACTCCCACATCCACCATACCTTGTCCCAGTTTAATTACAGAGTATCAACAAACACATGCTACTTCTTCTTCTCCTCTGCTTTCTTTGATTCTCTTCCGAAGGATATCGGTACTTATGAACACATGTAAGAGTACTCAATGGTATTAGCAAGCGTATTTTGCGTTAGATATTTATACCCGCATACAAACACACACATGTGAGGTGGGGTGATAAAATCAACTGAGGGGAGATAGTAACAGTCTGCGGTAAGTACTTCTGAAACTCTTGATAAATCTAAAATATTTATACAACAAATAGGAAAGTATGAGACAGCTTTGGCGATAGAGACATACCCCCAGCCTCGGACCTTAAGAAAAGAAGTAAACACAATTCTTATGACGTCTGTATCTGGTGCAATTTCTCAGGAAGTGTGTATTTGCCTCCTACAAAAAATTTTACTGTCGTAATTAGGCCCACAACACAAAATGTTGCCAAAAATTTAAAATCCCAGACGAGTCTTTAAACTGCACTCTTTCCAAACTTTATGTGAGAGGTATCCAAAAGAGTTGTCCGGTGTAATACGAATTAAAACATTTGAACCAAAACGGTATCTTCCTTCGAGGGTTATCTTACGTCGACATGCATTTGTGCCATTATCTCAGAAAGTATGGACTTGCTCCCGAAAAAATTGCGCCGTCGTAACAGGGCCTGCAAGAAGAATTTGTTGTAAATTCAGACGAGCTGTACATTTTCCAAATTTTGTGTGGAAGTACACAATGGAGTATACCGATTTAGTACATATTCGCACCTGATATGTGTCTGGAAGCAATATTACCATATGTAATGTAGTGACCAATTCGGTTCGGTATTCGGATAGAAGACCTGTGAGGTCTTTTCATAGAAGAAAATGCTTTGAATTCTTCTCTTGTTACCTGTGAAGTTTTCTCATAAAATACATATGAGGTCTTCTCAACTCAGAACTATGAGGTCTTCTAATAGAAGTGAGGTTTTCTCATAGAAGACCTGTGGGATCTCCTTATGGAATACCAGTGAGGTCTCTCATAGAACACGTGTGACGTTTTCTCATAGAAGACCTGTGAGATTTTTCTCATAGAAGAAGAATTCGGTGAAGTCTGCTCATAGAAAATCTGTAAGAATTCTTTTACCTGAGATGACTTCTCATAGAAGAACTGTGAGGTCCAAACATTGAAGAACTGTGAGGTTTTCTCATAAAAGACCTCTAAGGACTTCATATATACGACGTCTGATTACTCCCAATGCAAGAGCTGTGTGGACTTCTCAATGAAAACCTGTAATAACTTCTCACAAAAGGCTTGTCAGAACTTCTGAAAGTAGACCTGTGAGATTGTCCCATTGAAGAGGTATTCATGGTTCTCTCATAGAAGATCTCATGGCCTTCTCCTCTCCAGAAGACATTGGGATCTTCTAACAGAATACCTAATATACATCAAATTCTTCTCTTCTATGGTCTTCTCAGACAAATACTCAAGGCCTTATTGTCTCCTCATAGAAGACCTTATTGTGTTTTACAGAAGACATCCAGGTCTTCTCCTAGGAGACCTCACTGTCTTCTCATAGAAGACCTCATAGTCTTCTCAGAGAAATACTTAAGACCTCATTCTTTTCTCATAGAATGCCTTTTTTGGTCTTCTTATGGAAGACCAGATGTTTCTTCATCGAAGACCTCACGATCTTCTCATAGAAGACCCCATAGCCTTCTCATGGAAGGCCTCATGGTCTTCTTAGAAGGCCTCATTATCTTCTCATAGAAGACTTCATGTCCTTTTCATAGAATATCTCATTATCTTTTCATAGAAGACCTCATGTCATGATCTTCTCATACAAGACCGCCTGATCTTCTGATAAAAGACCTCACGGTCTTCTCGTAGAAGACCTCATGTCTATCTCGTAGAAGACCTCATGGTCTTCTTATAGAAGACCTCATGGAAGACCTTATGGTCTTCTCATCAAAGACCTCATGATCCTCTCATAGAAGACCTAATGGTCTTCTCATAGAAGTCCTCATAATCTTCTCATAGAAGACCTCATTGTCTTCTCTTAAAAGACCTCACGGTCTTCTCGTAGAATATCTCATGTATATCTCATAGAAGACCTCATTGTCTTCTCATAGAAGACCTCATGGTATTCTCATAGAAGACCTCATGGTCTTCTCATAGAAGACCTCATAGTCTTCTCATAGAAGACCTCATGGTCTTCTCATAGAAGACCTCATGGTATTCTCATAGAAAAGCCCATGGTCTTCTCATAGAAGACCTCACGGTCTTCTCGTAGAATATCTCATGTATATCTCATAGAAGACCTCATGGTCTTTTCATAAAAGACCTCATGGTCTTCTCATAGAAGGCCTCATGGACTTCCAATAGAAGAGAAGACCTCATATTTCTTCATCGAAGACCTCACGATCTTCTCATAGATGACCTCATGATCCTCTCATAGAAGACCCCATAGCCTTCTCATGGAAGACCTCATGGTCTTCTCATAGAAGCCCTCATGGTATGCTCTTAAAAGACCTCATGGTCTGCTCTTAAAAGACCTCAAGGTCTGCCCATAGAAGACCTCAAGGTCTGCTCATAGAAGACCTCATGGTCTTCTCATACAAGACCGCATGATCTTCTCATAGAACCTCATTGTATTCTCTTAAAAGACCTCACGGTCTTCTCGTAGAAGACCTAATATTTATCTCGTAGGAGACCACATGGTCTTCTCATAGAAAATCTAAATGGTCTTCTCATAAAGGACCTCACGGTCATCTCATAGAAGAACTCATGGTCCGCTCATAAAAGACCTCATGGTCTTCTCATAGAAGACCTCATGGACTTCCAATAGAAGAGAAAACCTCATGTATCTTCATGGAAGACCTCACGATCTTCTCATAGATGACCTCATGGTCCTCTCATAGAAGACCCCATAGCCTTCGCATGGAAGACCTCATGGTCTTCTCATAGAAGCCCTCATGGTATGCTCTTAAAAGACCTCATGGTCTGCTCTTAAAAGACCTCAAGGTCTGTCCATAGAAGACCTCATGGTCTTCTCATAGAAGAGCTCATATTCTGCTCATAGAAGATCTCATGTTCTTCTCATAGAAGACTTCATAATCTGCTAATAGAAGACCTCATGATCTTCTCATAGAAGACCTCATTGTCTTCTCTTAAAAGACCTCACGGTCTGATCATAAAAGACCTCATGGTCTGCTTATAGAGGACCTCATGATCTTCTCATACAAGACTGTATGATCTTCTCAAAGAAGACCTCGACCAGTTGGTAATCTCAAAGAAGACATGTTGGTCTTCTGATGGAAGGACTGTTGGCCTTCTAAAAGATAACCTGTTGGTTATCTAATTAAAAGCCTTCTTTCAGAAGGCCAATAGATCTTCTCATTGAATATCAGTAGGTCTTCTCCCAGAAAATCTGTAGGTCCTCTCATAGAAGGTCCTCTCCCACAAGATCTTCTCATAGTTGGTCTTCTTTCACAAAAGTTCAAAATTTATCTGTAAAATGGTGTGAACGATAACTCTCGATGAGAGCAATCGATTTGGTCCAAATCCAGATATAGATTGGGTTCGAATGTGTACTATATCGGTCCACTCAATCGGATACCCCCCACAAAAACTTCGAAAACAAGTGATGTTTGGCAGCTCCTTTCGGATCGTTTTATTTTTTTCAGCAGGTTGTCCTTGCTGCTCCCTTTACGACGGTAAAATTTTTTCGAGCGCAAGTCCACACTCCTTATATAATGGTCTAAACGCTAGAAGGAACCCTGACGGCACCAAATAAAATGTCAAATCCGCAAGAAAACTCTCGCAGGTAGTTTCCGATTGGTCCAAACATTGCAGATCGTATAATGCATCCAGTCATCAGGTTGTAATATGGACTATATCTGCCCACTCTTTCAGGTAACGCCCACGCAAACTTCGGAAAAAGTGAGGTTTAAGAGCTCCTTTTGCAGTGGTTGCAAATTTTGTCCGGAATAGGTCCATACTGGGCGCCACCGTGGTGCAATGGTATGCACACCCGCCTTGCACACATAAGGTCGTGGGTTCGATTCCCAGTCCAGGCAACATCAAAACACTTTTCAACGGTGGCAAAATACCCCTCAGTAATGTTGGCGACATTTCCTGAGTATTTCAGCCATGTAAAACTTCTCTACAAAAGTGGTGTCTTAGACACGCCGTTCGGACTTGGCAATAAACTGTAGGTCCCATATCATTGAGCTAAAATGAATCGGGGTGCACTCATTGATATGAGAGAAGTCTCCCTTGTCCCTTATGGGATGTTTGTGGAACAATTATTATTATTATATAAGTCCATACTTCCTGAGATAATGGCACAAAAGTTCCAAAAACCCTGCCAACACATACTAAAATGACTAACCACGCAAGATAACTCTCAAAAAAATTCTTCCAAACGTAGTTTAATGTAAGTTTATATTTCGAGTTCTCTATGAATCTGAAGTATTCCTACTAAAAAAAGTTTTGGTATATGGCAATGATTTGGTATAAGCCTCACATTACGGTACCTATAGATTCCACGTATTTTGAGGCAAACTCCTGAAACAAACTTAATTTATTTTATATATGTACGGCCAGAGGGTATATCTCTGTAAGCACAGCTGACTGATACTATCTTACTTGGTACAAAGATCTATTTTATGCCAATCGGTCTCAATTCACTGCTCCCTTTGCTGTGGCAATATGTGCAACCATTAGATTAGATTGAGAATAAAATTAAAAAAAATAAAAACAATTTAAGGCAATTTCTTAGGTAAACATTGACAAAACATTACGACAGAATACATAAAAGACACAACACACCTTAGACAAAATTATTCTGTAAGCCCCCACCCGCAGTCATTAAGGCTGAGCAAATAATAATAGGGCCCCACATAAAAAATAAAGCATCCCGTAAACTTCTGTGTCATGCCTCTCTTTCTCGCTCACATGGCAGGCACACAATTAGACACCTTTGTGGCATTAAACAGCAGCATTTGCAAAGGCAATAAATAGAGGATTTGTCAAAGCATAGAAATATGTATACTCATAGGTAGCTGGGAGACACAACAGAATCACCACCCTCAGCCAGAGGCTAAGGCAAATAAAGGAACCGGCGGTGGCGGTGGTAATAAAAATAGACAAGATTTCTGTTCGAACTTTAATGTGGCGGACATTTCTTTTTTTTTTTGTGGTGGGCTGTTTTGTGGTTGGCTTTTTATGGAATAAATCACAAATACTATGCCACACACAAAACATCTTCCTTTTCCGCTTTCCATTGTCCAGAGTAGTGTGGCAGCAATTGAATAAACTTTTGTTGTTTTTGTTGTTGTATTTTATAGACTACCAAGTTTCGGATAATTTAGTTTTATTTAAATGCTGGCAATTTTTTGCTTTATTTGTTGTTGGCCTTTTTCCTGGTGAGTTTCTAATGACCGTAAATTAAAATGTTCCCCACGCAAAAAAGATAAAAGGCTTTTTTTGTTTTTTTTTTTTTTTTTCAGGGTGGGAATTGACTTTAAGTATGCGTTTGGGTATATTTTTTTTCTTTTTACTTTGTTTACAAACATTGAAGCCATTCAATCTTTAAGCATTTTATTTTGTGGTTTTGTAAAGTGTTCCAAGAATGAGAATAGTTTTTGACAATTTAACTTTGACCCGTATCCAATTTGCAGATAACACTTTGGGCATATTTTAGCCATTAGGACGTGAGTTGTTTGCCAATAAGGCTGAGGGTATTGTTTGCAAACCATTAGTGAATGGCATGTATACAGCATGTATTTTTGTGTTTCTGAGAGGGGTGGGTGTTTGCGACACATACGTAGAAAATAGGAATTTGATTTTCGAAACGTATTAGAGAAGCTGTTGGATGATGTGTTTTTCTCTCCGAAGTGCATTTCCATTAAAACACAGTTTTTGCTGTTTTTCAATGGACGAATATGTGACTGTCTTCTGTTTCATTTTAATAACACTCCGCAACACTGAAATTAGTAACCATATTCTGACACCTCAGCGTGATAGTAGACCAAAAAAGACAGAACACGTGACTCGCCGTTTTTTCGTATCTCATCAACTTTCGCGGTTATAGGCCCCCAAAGGTTTTAGGCTTTGATGCAAAAAGGGTCATTAAGTCAGGTCTATATCTCCCAAACCGTTAGGAAATTTGAATTTATCTAAGAGGCAATGTTGTAGCTCTTGTCTTAAATAACAAAAATTGTGAATACATATAATCCATCAAACTTTCTCTGCAAGGTCAAAATCGCTATGGTAAAATTTCTTTTAAAATTTATTCTCAAGTTTTGTTATACAGCTATCAAACCGAACCCTGTATAGATAGTTCTTAAAGGTCAAAATAGCAAAGCAAATGTGATTTGTATCCTGTTTTCTCGGGTTCTGGTCCACAGATACTAAACCGTTCAATATTCAAGAAAACAACCAACTACAATAAAGTAGCAAATATATCAACAAACAACTTTCCGGAACATGCAAAATGCCTATGAACGGTTCTTAATGGTAAAAAATAGCAAAAATGTTTTGAAAATATCCAATTTTTATACTTTTTTCTCCGACTCTGGTCCAAAGATACTCAACCGCCCAAAAATTAAGGGTACAGTCAACTACAAAAATGTACCTTAGATTTAGATTAGATTGTTTTCATGAGTATTGAACGGTTTAGTATCTGTGGACCAGAACCAGAGAAAACAGTATAAAAATCCCATTTGCTTTGCTATTTTGACCTTTAAGAATCGTCTATACATAGTTTGTATGATCTAGAAAGATGTTTATTGAGATCTGAGGTACATTTTTGTAGTTGCTTGTTTGCTTCAAATTTAATCGGTTTGATAGCTGTATAACAAAACTTGAGAAAAAAATTTAAAAGAAATTCCACCTTGGCCATTTTGACCTTGCAGATGAAGTTTGATGGGTTATATGTGTTCACAATTTTTGTTCTTTAAGACAAGAGCTACAAATTTGCCTCTGAAATAAATTCAAATTTCCTAACGGTTTGGAAGATATAGTCACTTTTTACATCAAAGCCTCAAACTTTTGGAGGCCTATAATCGCGAAAGTTGATGAGATACGAAAAAACGGCGAGACACGTGTCCTCTCTTTTTGGTGTTCTATCACACTGTGGAGTCAGAATATGGTTAATAAAACATGACTCAAAAATTGCACACAGTGTAAGAGTAAGATGAAGAGGCAGCAGTATATTAAAGAAAAGAGTTTTGACTCCAAACTGACCAGTTGTTATTATGAAGCAAGTCTAACAGTTATCAACTGCGGAGAAATATTCCAATAGGAGAGAAACACTTAGATACTCATTGCACTTTTTATACCCTCAGCCTTTAGGCTAGAAAGGGTATATGGTAATATTCAAAAAAGTTTTACAATCGTTGAAGTTGAGGTTCACCATTTAATAAGTCGCGAACTGTTAATATATTTTATAAAATATGAATACATTTATATATATTGAAGTGTTTTAGCTACGATCTCATAATATGGACCATAACAAATAATTTTCGTGGAAGCTGCGCTGGTGGTAATATAAAAAAATGTGTTGAAGTTTAAAAGTTTTTTTGTGTTCTTTGTTGATTTCTGGCCAAACCACGGAAAATTCAAACCTGTGCTCAAAGAAAGAACTAAAGAATACCCCTTAGGCAATATGGTTCTAGTGTATGACTTTTCGATATATACACTGCATCCCCCTAAAATCGATGCTGACATTTTGAAGTTTTGATTTCAGTGTTTTTCGAATTTTTCTTATAATTAGATGGTGCAACTAGATAATAATCGAAGCTATTTTATAGGATTGTAGAACTCGCTTCTTTGATTGTAATTTCAATATTACTCTCTACTTCTTATATCAGAAAGCTTATCACAGAAAGCAAATATACTTTCACGATGACTAATTACTTTTTTCGTAGAAGTTTAAACAAAATACTTCAGGATTTGGATCGAAATTTAGGGAAATAATAGAATAACCCCCAACATTTATTTTTCAAATTTTTCGTATTTAACTAAAAATATATTTTTGAAATAATTTCCAACAATAAGTTTCCGTTCCTTTTTGTTGCTGTAATATGCAAGTTATAAACGCGATCTTTATAATTTTGGTCTCACATTTTTCTACGCGTTGTCTAGATTTTGTACGTATTTTTAAATTATTTTTTTTAGAGATTTTTTGGACTCTGATTAAGAATAAATAAAAATTTATTCCAAGATTTCTTCAATATTTTTTGATTTTCCGCGAAAATAAAAATAAATTTAGCAACTATTTTAGCATCTACGGATAGATATCAAATGCTGCTAACGATTCATATATACATGTTCTTATTACAACACAATATGAATTTTTAAATATTTTTTCTTTACAAGAGAGTAAAACCGCATATAACTTTTGAGTGCAGCATCCAATTTTGTGAACGCGAACAGATTTGAAACCACGATTTTTTTCGTAACCCATGTACCAAAAATGGCGGATGTGCTCGCCAAAAAAGTTTTTATTTTTTTTTTTCTATGTAATTGTAAAGGAAATTTGAAATTTACCATATATGTATACTTTCATACGGGCAAAATGTGGCTCATCGAAATAATGGTTTTAGACCCCAAGTATGTTTGGGCGAAATGTGTTTCAGACAATTTGGAGTCGATTGAGCAATGTCCGTCCGTCCGTCTGTCTGTCTGGCTGGCTGGTGCGCACGATAACTCTCGAACGGTTGAACCGATTCGGTTCAAATTTTGGCTTTTATAATATTTTGTCCAAACTTAGTTTAAGTTCGAAGATAAGCTATATCGGTCCACTCCTTCCGGTACCTCCCCCACAAAAATTCCAAAATGTTCGGAAAATTTGTGGGCATGATAACTCTTGAAGGGAGTAACCGATTTGGTCCATACTTTGCACATCTACTAGACTTAGATGAGGTTCCAATATGGACTTAATCGGCCCACTCCTTCGGGTACCTCCCACCCAAATTTTCTGATAAGTTCAGATTAGGACCTGCTCTCGAATCGCTTTGATTTTTATTGCAACAATATGTATTCACTACCCCCCATACGACGGTACAAATTTCATCAGGGGCAAGTCCATACTTCCTGAGAAAATAGCCTGAAAGATGCAAAAAGCCACTATGACACCGTGTGTTGTGGTTGGAGCGCAAGATAACTCTAGATTCGGCCCAAAATTTGGCTTTCGTAATATTTTGTCCAAACATAGTTTAAATTCGAAGATAAGCCATATCGGTCCACTCCTTCAGGTACCTCCCCCACAAAAGTTCAAATATGTTCGGAAAAATTGTGCGCACGATAACTCTTGAAGGGAGTGACCCATGTAATTCTTACTTTGCACATCCTAATATATCTACCACATATAGATCAGGTTCGAATATGGGCTATATTTGTCTACTCCTTCTAGTACCTCTCACACAAAATTTCGGATAAGTTCACTTTAAGACCTGCTCTCGAATCACTTTGATTTTTGTTGAAGCGATTTGCATTCGCTACCTCCATTACGACGGTAAAAGTTGTTTCAGGGGCAAGTCCATATTTCGTGGGAAAACAGCCCGAAAGGTGTAAAAAAACCACTATGTCACCATATGTGACGGTCGGAGAGCACGATAACTCTCGAACTGTTCAACCGACTTGGTCCAATTTCTAAAATGGCCCATATCGGTCCTCCCTAAGGGTAGCTCCCCCACAAAAGTTTAACATTTGTGTCCTAGTGCAGTTAATTCCTAATCCACATTTTTGTCGGCAAGTTCAAATGTCCAAAAAGGGCCACAAAATTCTGAAGAGACCTTAAATACATTCGATCTGTCCGTAGGTGAAAGTTTCACTTCACATTGGCTGAGGGTATGTATCTGTCGGCAAAGCCGACTGACACTTTTTTACTTGTTCTATAGAAAATCAAGAGGTCCCCCAAAGGAGATTAATCCTATAATCCTATAGGAGACCATGTAGTGTTCATATAGAAAGTCCTTGAGTTCTTATTATAGAAGACTCGAGGGATTCTTTAAGAAGACACGAGAAGTTCTTATAGAAGTCACTGAGGTATTTCTAAAGGTCGTATTACAGAATTGTCTGAGCACTTCTTATAGAAGATCCTGAAGTATTTTTATGGGAAACGCTGACGCATTTATATAGAAGACCCTGATGTCTTCTTAAAGAAATCACTGAGGTATTTTTATAGAAGACTCGAGTTCTTCTTATAGATGAATCTGAGCTCTTCTTATAGAAGAGTATAAGCTCTTGTTAAAGAAAATCCTTCTTATAGAAGCCATATTCCTCTAGAAGAAACTAAGGTCTTCTTACAGTCTTCTTATAGAAGACCCTGACTTCTTCTTATAGAAAATTTATGCCTTTAGAACACCCTGGGGTATTTTTATAGACAACCCGAGGTATTCTTATAGAAGAACTCTCTTATAGAAAACCGTGACTATTTCTTATAGAACATGTATTCTAATTGAAGAGCCTGAGGCTTTCATATAGAAGAGTATGAGTTCTTCTTATAGAAGACCCTGACTTCTTCTTATAGAAGAGGTATTCTTTTATAAGATCCTAGAGTATCGTTTATAGAAACCCCGAGGAAGTTTTATAGGAGTCCCTGAGTTTTTTTATAGTGGAACATGCGTTCTTGAGCTCATCTTTCCGAAAATCTGAAATTAAATTAAGGAAAGCCCGGAGGTCTTCTTATAGACGACCCTGAGGTATGCTAATAGAAGTCCCGGAGATATTCTAGAAGAAGTCCTTGAATTATTCCTACAGAAGACCGTGAAGCATTCTTATAAAAAAAAACAAGTAAAAAAGTATCATTCGGCTTTGCCGACAGAGATATACCCTCAGCCTGTGTATATTGAAACAATTTTTCCCAAAAAAATGTATTTACGGGGTTTTAAAAATTTTGGGCGTTTGAACCGACAAAAATGCTGATTAGGATTAAAGATCAAAAGTTTTGCGGAGGAGATACTAAAAGGAATGGATCGACATTGACCATTATGGAAGTGGATCTCCAGCCACTACATATGGTGCCTATGGGGTTTTTACATGCTTCGGGCTGTTTGCTCAAGAAGTATGGACTTGCCCCTGAAAAAAACGTTTACTATCGTAATTGAGGCAGCGAATGCAAGTTGCTTCAACAAAAATCAAAGTGATTCGATATCAGGTCTTAAAATGAGCTTATCCGAAATTTTGTGTGGGAGGTACCGGATGGAGTGGACAAATATAGTCCATATTTGAACCTGATCTATATCTGGTAGATATATTACGATGTGTAAAGTATGGACCAATTCGGCCACTCCCTTCAAGAGTTACCGTACAAACAATTTTTCGGAACATTTTTGAAGTTTTGTGGGGGAGGTATGTACCTGAAGGAGTGGACCGATATGGCTTATATTCGAACTTAAACTATGTTTGGACAAAATATAACTAAGGCCAAATGTTGTACCGAATCGGCAGATCCGTTCTAGAGTTATCTTGCGCTCCAACCACCTCACGCGGTGTCATAGGGGGTTTTGGCAACTTTCATGCTATTTTCTCAGGAAGCATGGACTTGCCCCTAATGAAACTTGGACCGTCGTATGGGGGGCAGTGAATACAAGCTCCTAAAACAAAAATCAAAGCGATTCGAGAGATGGTCCTAAACTGAACTTTTCCGAAATTTTGTGTGGGAGGTACCCGAATGAGTGGACCGATTGAGTCCATATTGAAACCTTATCTAAGTCTGGTACACATTTCAGGATGTGCAAAGTGTGGACGAAATCGGTTACTCCCTTCAAGAGTTATCGTGCGCACAAATTTTCCGAACATTTTCGAACTTTAATGTGGGAGGTACCGGAAGGAGTGGACCGATACAGCCCATCTTCGAACTTAAACTAAGTTTGGGCAAAATATTACGAAAGCCAAAATTTGAACCGAATCGGTTGCTCCGTTCGAGAGTTATCGTGCGCTCCAGCCAGACAGACAGACCGACAGACAGACAGACAGACAGACGGACGGACGGACATTGCTCAATCGACTCCAAATTGTCTGAAACACATTTCGTCCCAACATACATGGGGTCTAAAACCATTATTTCGATGAGGCACATTTGGTCCGTATGAAAGTGTATATACCCTCATTAGCATAAATGCTGAGGGTATAACCAGAGGTATTCTTATCAGAGCTCCGAATACTCGCTCTAATTCGCTCTAATTCCACTCGCGTGTGAAACTCTTCTTGAATTCGAGCAAGTTGAGGAGGGCCAATAGCCCCTTTCGCCCATCCAAACAAAAACTTACCCCACCACCACCAAGACTTCCTAAATATATTCTAATAGATTTCCCATAAGTTTTTCCTGATGAAGACATTGAAGGTCTCGACACATAAGAAGCCTCTCCAGCTGGCTTTCTGGCTCGGCTTCATTTCTGACATAATAGAAATGAAAGAACAAAGAAGAAAAGTGCAACCTTGTTCAAAATTGGTTCAGCCTTCTTTATTCTTTTATTTGTACTGTGCCAGAAACGAAGCGGAGCAAGAAAGCCAGCTGGGGAGGTTTCTTATGTACAGAGACCTTCAATGTCTTCATAAGAAAAATCTTATAGGAAATCTATTAGAATATATCTAGGAAGACTTCGTGGTCTTCTTTCTTATGAAGAAAAGTCACTAAAACTTTTTTAAAAAAAAAAATTAAAAAAATGTTTTCTCAAATTTTTTTCCCAATTTTTTTTTTTGTATTTTTATGGTTTGTTTATTGGGGTTCGACCTTTTTTTAATTAGTTAGAACATATGAAAAACTAAAAAGCCCTCAAAAAATATGAAAAAAAAATTAATTTTGTCCTTGAATTCCTCTGCAACCGCTTAACCGAATTTAGGGGCTTTTTTGTGCCGGAAAGTGTTATCTGTCGACGCTTCTTATGTACCGAGGCTTTGCGGTGTTTTATAGAAACCGAGAAGTTTTGCTTTCGGGAGACAAAAAGGTTTTCTCCTAGAAGTCCATAAAGTCTTCTAAGAGAAAACAATGACTTCTTACTATAGAACACCAAAAGACTTTCCACAAGAAGACCTAGGGATCTTCGTTTAGAAAATCGTGAGGTATTCTATAGAAAACCATAAGATGCTCCTACAATGAGATGTTTCTATAAAAGACAAATGAGGTCTTCTTTGGGAGAGCAATGAAGTATTTCAATAGAATACAATGAAATCATTAATTATTCCTAAAGAAATTCTAAAAAGGACCAGTTGCTGCTCCAATAGAAGACCAAGTAGTAGCTGCATAAAAAACACGTCGTTTGCCAAGAGGTTTTTTATAGAAAAAAAAAACAAGTGTTTCATTAGACGATCACAGGGTCTTAAATTAACAGATCAAGTGGTCATCCAATAGAAGACTTAGTGTTCGCAAATATAGGAGACAAAGTAGTGGAGCTACAGAGCACTAAGTGCTCTTCCAAAAGAAAGAAAAGCGGTTTTTATAAAAATATAAACTGGCCTTCCTCTAGCAGAACTTAAAGGGGCAAGTTCAAAATTTTTAGAATATTTTGTTTTATACGATTTTTTTTTTTTTTTTTTTTTTTTGAAACGCTTTAACCTCTGTGCAGATTTTTTTTTCAAAATGACTCATCCTTTTTGCGTATAGATCACCTACAAAATTTTGTCACTTGATTTGTGTCTTCTTCATTTAACATCTCTCGCTGTCAAACATCCAAGTGTCTGGGAATTTTAATCGTTTTTCGTTTTCTTCACTTGTGTTATTATTTCAATTTCTAAATTTTTTCAATTTTTTTCCATCTTAAAAGCTTTTTTATGTTCTTCGATGTCATTCAATTTCTTATTTCGTTCGTGTGTTTTGCCTGAAGACATGAATACTAAATTTTTTGACATTATTTTTCTTTTTTTCAAATTATAACACGACACTTCTTTCTTTAGATGACACCTTAGATTAAGAGATCATATTTTAGGCGACATTAAGGCAGAGACAATCAGTGGATGGGTAAATGGATGGATGGAAGTCTAGGGAGTTAAGTGCCAGTCAGACAACATATACAAATCCCACCAAACATAAATCATTTGGTATTTAAGAGATGACGAATTATTTTCAGACATGAAAAAGTTGTTGTTTCTAATATTTTTGGGCTGTAAAGACAGCCACGTGGGTGGTGAAAAAAAGAAAATCTATTAGAAGTCAAGACGATTGAGACAGTTGTTAATTCCATTAAAATTATGCACTTTTCATGCAAGGTATTCGTTATGGGTTAGGTGGTTCATTGGGTACAGCGCCTGGGACATGGCTTCTCTGGACAATACTTAGTATGGAGTTATTTGAAACTTTATTAAATGCAAATTGTCTTCACCCTAATATGTCTAGAATTGAGTCCATTACCCATCACCTTTAAATCAGATATTTAAAGATGGACCCAAATATTAAATTTATATACATACATATTTTTTTAATTCCACCAAACAATCACCGAAATTGCCTTCTCCATGCCGCTGAGCTAAGCCTTTGTTTTCCATTACTTTCCGGCAAACTGTTCATATTTTCCCTTATAAAAGCCAATTTAAAAAGCATAAATTTTGCTGAAACAGCAGGTTATTGTTAGCTCAACATTTTCAACAGACGACAGCAGCCAAGCAAGACAAGCGGAAGTGATTTTCCTCTCTTAAACACACACACAGGATCCGGGAGGGACAAAAAACACTTTAGTTAACGAGGTCCTCTACTAGAACAATGAACTGAACTACAACAACTTTCCAAGGAATATTGGAAAAGATAAAAGAAGGACTGCTTCTTAATTTAGTTAATACAACAACAAAGGCCCGACGACACAGCAACTTTGTTTTGTAATCTTAAACTATTTGGAAAAAAAACTACAACAATTCCTAGACAATGGCTTTACAGAACTAAACTCAAATGCCCTTTAAAGCTACACCATTGTCTTCCTACAAGACTAAAAACCGTCCACACAGAACCTTACAAATTTCCCATAAATTTCTAAAGGATTTACCTAAAAATTCAAATGAATGAATGAATCTCTCTCCCGCTTTATGTTGGCATAGCTGGTTGTGTTTAGTCCTTCCTCTTCCGTTTATTGTTCACTGCCAGCTCCCCATTAAATTGTCTTTTCAAAAGTTTATTTTGCTTCAGCTATCTGCCAGCAATTCAATTGTTATGAGAGCAGCGTAATCGACAAACCAACAAACAAAAAATGGGTTAGTAGTGGTATGAAGTTTTATTTGGAATTATTGCCATCGAAAATTGCCATTGTTGTTGTTTGGCTGGATGACTAGTTGGCTGGCTGGATGGTTGGGCCTTTATCTGTGTTAACTGCCGGATTGTAAAAGAATGTCAATTGACAGAGGCACCATTCTATTTGTGGGCCAATAAACGTTTTGAATTGCCCAATAAAAAATCTCCAACCAATAAACAAAACTCAAGAACACACACACAAAACTTCTGTGGAGGGAAATCCAAAATATGCCATGAAAGCACATAACGGGATGATATATTGTTTAAAGTCACATACAACAAGCGGATTTTTTGGGAAAACTATGCATTTAAGGAAAGCAAAAAAGCTATATGAGACTCTTAAAAGGTGCATATATATGTATCTATTTTCTGAAGATCTTCCGCGAACTCGTCCTGGATAATATCATGAGGTCTACCTATAGAAAACAATGAGGACTTCATAAAGAATGCTTTGAGGATTTCCATAAGAAAGTCAAAAATTCGTTCACCTAGCAGACCTTACTAGAGGTCTTCCCATACATATAAGGCCATGAAATCTTCCATATGGTCCAAATGACCAAGAGGTCTGTTTGAGTTTTTTATAGAACATAATGAAGTTCATGATGTCTTTCCATAAAATACCATTAGGTTTCCCTTTCGAGGACCATGAGAGTCTTCTACAGAACACACGAAGTGTTTCTATAAAAACAACCAGGTCGTTCAAGAGAAACATTCCAAGAGGAAGCCTCCATGAGGTCTTTCTATAGGAAACCACGAAGACTTCGTATGGAATACCATGAGGTTTTTTTTATAGAAGACACGAAGTTTTTCTAGAGAAGACCATGAAATCTGACAATAATAAACCCAGAGGTCTTGCTACAGAAGACCATGAAAACTTCCATGAGTTCTTCTACAGAAAACCATGAAGTCTTCTTATAGGAGACCACGGGGTTTTTCTATACAAGACAAGAGGCCTTCCTATAAAAGGCCATAAAAGCATCCATGAAGTCTTCCTAGAGAATACCATCAAACTTTCCTATAAACGAAAACCTAGTCTTCCTATACAAGACAACGAGGCCTTGCCACAGAAGACGATGAAAGCTTCCATGACGTCTTCGACGAACATAAAAACGTCCTATGAAATAATTTTCTGGAGGAAAAGGTGCTTTTATTGACCCTTTCTGGTAGAAAGGGTGCATCCAAAGGCCCTTTCTGGTAGGAAGGGTGCTTCTATAGACCGTTTCTGGAAGAAAGGGTGCTTCTATAGACCCTTTGTGGAAGACATGTTCACTCTATCGGCCCTTTGTGGAAGAAAGGCTGCTTATATAGACCCTTTCTAGAAAAAGGGTGCTTTTATAGACCCTTTGTGGAAGAAAGGGTGTTTAAATAGACGCTTTCGGAAAAAGGGTGCTTCTATAGACCCTTTCTGGAAGAAAGGGTGCTTCTATAGACCCTTTCTGGAAGAAAGGGTGCTCCTATATACCCTTTTTGGAAGAAAGGGGTCTTCTATAGACCCTTTCTGGAAGAAAGGGTGCTTCTATAGACCCTTGCTGGAAGAAAGAGTGCTTCCATAGACCCTTGCTGGAAGAAAGGGTGCTTCTTTAGATCCTTTCTGGAAGAAAGGGTGCTTCCATAGACCCTTTCTGGAAGAAAGGGTGCATCCATAGACCCTTTTTGGAAGAAAGGGTGCTTCTATAGACACTTGCTTAAAGGTGATTCTATAGACACTTGATGAACGAAATGTTCCCTCTATAGACGCTTTCTTGCAGAAAGGTTGATCCTATAGACCCTCTGTGGAAGAAAGGGAACCTCTATAGACCCATTCTGGAAGAAAGGGTGCTTCTATAGATCCTTTCTGGAAAAAAGGGTGCTTCTATAGAACCTTTCTGGAAGAAAGGGTGCTTCTATAGAACCTTTCTGGACGAAAGGGTGCTTCTATAAAACCTTTCTGGAAGAAAGGGTGCTTCTATAGAACCTTTCTGGAAGAAAGGGTGTTTCTATAGAACCTTTCTGGAAGAAAGGGTGCTTCTATAGAACCTTTCTGGAAGAAAGGGTGCTTCTATAGAACCTTTCTGGAAGAAAGGGTGCTTCTATAGAACCTTTCTGAAAGAAAGGGTGCTTCTACAGAACCTTTCTGGAAGAAAGGGTGTTACTATGGACCCTTCCTGGAAGAAGATGTGGTTCCATAGGCCCTTTCTGGAAGAAAGGGTGCTACTATAGAACCTTTCTGGAAGAAAGGGTGCTACTATAGACCCTTTCTGGAAGAAAGGGTGCTTCTATGGACCCTTTCTGGAAGAAAGGGTGCTTCTATGGACCCTTCCTGGAAGAAAATGTGGTTCCATAGGCCCTTCCTGGAAGAAAATGTGGTTCCATAGGCCCTTTCTGGAAGAAAGGGTGCTACTATAGAACCTTTCTGAAAGAAAGGGTGCTACTATAGACCCTTTCTGGAAGAAAGGGTGCTTCTATGGACCCTTTCTGGAAGAAAGGGTGCTTCTATGGACCCTTTCTGGAAGAAAGGGTGCTTCTATGGACCCTTCCTGGAAGAAGATGTGGTTCCATAGGCCCTTTCTGGAAGAAAGGGTGCTACTATAGAACCTTTCTGGAAGAAAGGGTGCTACTATAGACCCTTTCTGGAAGAAAGGGTGCTACTATAGACCCTTTCTGGAAGAAAGGGTGCTACTATATACCCTTTCTGGAAGAAAGGGTGTTACTATAGACCCTTTCTGGAAGAAAGGGTGTTACTATAGACCCTTTCTGGAAGAGAGGGTGCTACTATAGACCCTTTCTGGAAGAAAGGGTGCTACTACAGACCCTTTCTGGAAGAAAGGGTTCTACTATAGACCCTTTCTGGAAGAAAGGGTGCTTCTATGGACCCTTTCTGTAAGAAAGGGTGCTTCTATAGACCCTTTCTGTAAGAAAGAGTGCTACTACAGACCCTTTCTGGAAGAAAGGGTTCTACTATAGACCCTTTCTGGAAGAAAGGGTGCTTCTATGGACCCTTTCTGGAAGAAAGGGTTCTACTATAGACCCTTTCTGGAAGAAAGGGTGCTTCTATGGACCCTTCCTGGAAGAAGATGTGGTTCCATAGGCCCTTTCTGGAAGAAAGTGTGCTACTATGGAACCTTTCTGGAAGAAAGGGTGCTACTATAGACCCTTTCTGGAAGAAAGGGTGCTTCTATGGACCCTTCCTGGAAGAAGATGTGGTTCCATAGGCCCTTTCTGGAAGAAAGTGTGCTACTATGGAACCTTTCTGGAAGAAAGGGTGCTACTATAGACCCTTTCTGGAAGAAAGGGTGCTTCTATGGACCCTTCCTGGAAGAAAATGTGGTTCCATAGGCCATTTCTGAAAGAAAGGGTGCTTCTATAGATCCTTTCTGGAAGAAAGGGTGTTACTATAGACCCTTTCTGGAAGAAAGGGTGCTTCTATGGACCCTTCCTGGAAGAAAATGTGGTTCCATAGGCCCTTCCTGGAAGAAAATGTGGTTCCATAGGCCCTTTCTGGAAGAAAGGGTGCTACTATAGAACCTTTCTGGAAGAAAGGGTGCTACTATAGACCCTTGCTGGAAGAAAGGGTGCTTCTATGGACCATTTCTGGAAGAAAGGGTGCTTCTATGGACCCTTCCTGGAAGAAGATGTGGTTCCATAGGCCCTTTCTGGAAGAAAGTGTGCTACTATGGAACCTTTCTGGAAGAAAGGGTGCTACTATAGACCCTTTCTGGAAGAAAGGGTGCTTCTATGGACCCTTCCTGGAAGAAAATGTGGTTCCATAGGCCCTTTCTGAAAGAAAGGGTGCTACTATAGAACCTTTCTGGAAGAAAGGGTGCTACTATAGAACCTTTCTGGAAGAAAGGGTGCTACTATAGACCTTTTCTGTAAGAAAGGGTGCTTCTATGGACCCTTCCTGGAAGAAGATGTGGTTCCATAGGTCCTTTCTGGAAGAAAGGGTGCTACTATAGAACCTTTCTGGAAGAAAGGGTGCTACTATAGACCCTTTCTGGAAGAAAGGGTGCTTCTATGGACCCTTTCTGGAAGAAAGGGTGCTTCTATGGACCCTTTCTGGAAGAAAGGGTGCTTCTATGGACCCTTTCTGGAAGAAAGGGTGCTTCTATGGACCCTTTCTGGAAGAAAGGGTGCTTCTATGGACCCTTCCTGGAAGAAAGGGTGTTACTATAGACCCTTTCTGGAAGAAAGGGTGTTACTATAGACCCTTTCTGGAAGAGAGGGTGCTACTATAGACCCTTTCTGTAAGAAAGGGTGCTTCTATAGACCCTTTCTGGAAGAAAGGGTGCTACTATAGACCCTTTCTGGAAGAAAGGGTGCTTCTATGGACCCTTCCTGGAAGAAAATGTGGTTCATAGGCCCTTCCTGGAAGAAAATGTGGTTCCATAGGCCCTTTCTGGAAGAAAGTGTGCTACTATGGAACCTTTCTGGAAGAAAGGGTGCTACTATAGACCCTTTCTGGAAGAAAGGGTGCTTCTATGGACCCTTCCTGGAAGAAAATGTGGTTCCATAAGCCCTTTCTGAAAGAAAGGGTGCTACTATAGAACCTTTCTGGAAGAAAGGGTGCTACTATAGACCCTTTCTGGAAGAAAGGGTGTTTCTATGGACCCTTCCTGGAAGAAAATGTGCTTCCATAGGCCCTTCCTGGAAGAAAATGTGCTTCCATAGGTCCTTTCTGGAAGAAAATGTGCTTCCATAGGCCCTTCCTGGAAGAAAATGTGCTTCCATAGACTTTTTCTGGAAGAAAGGGTGCTACTGTAGACCCTTTCTGGAAGAAAGGGTGCTACTGTAGACCCTTTCTGGAAGAAATGGTGCTTCTTTAGATCCTTTTTGGAAGAAAGGGTGCTTCTATAGATCCTTTCTGGAAGAAAGGGTGCTTCTATAGATCCTTTCTGGAAGAAAGGGTGCTTCTATAGATCCTTTCTGGAAGAAAGGGTGCTTCTATAGATCCTTTCTGGAAGAAAGGGTGCTTCTATAGATCCTTTCTGGAAGAAAGGGTGCTTCTATAGATCCTTTCTGGAAGAAAGGGTGCTTCTATAGATCCTTTCTGGAAGAAAGGGTGTTTCTATAGATCATTTCTGGAAGAAAGGGTGCTTCTATAGATCATTTCTGGAAGAAAGGGTGCTTCTATAGATCCTTTCTGGAGGAAACGGTGCTTCTATAGATCCTTTCTGGAAGAAAGGGTGCTTCTGTAAACCCTTCTGGAAGAAAGGGTGCTTCTGTAAACCCTTCTGGAAGAAAGGGTGCTTCTGTAAACCCTTCTGGAAGAAAGGGTGCTTCTGTAAACCCTTCTGGAAAAAAGGGTGCTTCTGTAAACCCTTCTGGAAGAAAGGGTGCTTCTGTAAACCCTTCTGGAAGAAAGGGTGCTTCTGTAAACCCTTCTGGAAGAAAGGGTGCTTCTGTAAACCCTTCTGGAAGAAAGGGTGCTTCTTTGGACCCTTTCTGGAAGAAAGGATTCTTCTGTAAACCCTTCTGGAAGAAAGGATTCTTCTGTAAACCCTTCTGGAAGAAAGGGTGCTTCTATGGACCCTTCTGGAAGAAAGGGTGCTTCTATGGACCCTTTCTGGAAGAAAGGGTGCTTCTATGGACCCTTTCTGGAAGAAACGGTTCTTCTGTAAACCCTTCTGGAAGAAAGGGTGCTATGGGCCCTTTCTGGAATAAAGGATTCTTCTGTAAACCCTTCTGGAACATAAGGGTGCTTCTATGGACCCTTTCTGGAAGAAAGGGTGCTTCTATGGACCCTTTCTGGAAGAAAGGGTGCTTCTATGGACCCTTTCTGGAAGAAAGGGTGCTTTCTTAAACACTTTCTGATAGAAAGGGTGCTTCTATAGACCCTTTCTTGAAGAAAGGGTGCTTCTATGGACCCTTTCTTGAAGAAAGGGTGCTTCTATGGACCCTTTCTTGAAGAAAGGGTGCTTCTATGGACCCTTTCTTGAAGAAAGGGTGCTTCTATGGACCCTTTCTGGAAGAAAGGATTCTTCTGTAAACCCTTCTGGAAGAAAGGGTGCTTCTATGGACCCTTTCTGGAAGAAAGGGTTCTTCTGTAAACCCTTCTGGAAGAAAGGGTGCTTCTATGGGCCCTTTCTGGAATAAAGGATTCTTCTGTAAACCCTTCTGGAACATAAGGGTGCTTCTATGGATCCTTTCTGGAAGAAAGGGTGCTTCTACAGACCCTTTCTTCCAGAAAGGGTGCTTCTATATAGATCCTTTCTAGAAGAAAGGGTGCTTCTATAGATCCTTTCTGGAAGAAAGGGTGCTTCTATAGACCCTTTCTGGAAGAAAGGGTGCTTATATATGTAGATCCTTTCTGGAAGAAAGGGTGCTTATATAGATCCTTTCTGGAAGAAAGGGTGCTTCTATAGACCCTATCTGGAAGAAAGGGTGCTTCTATTGAACCTTTCTGGAAGAAAGGGTGCTTCTATAGACCCTTTCTGGAAAAAAGAGTGCTTCTATAGACCCTTTCTTGAAGAAAGGGTGCTTCTATAGACCCTTTCTGGAAAAAAGAGTGCTTCTATAGACCCTTTCTGGAAATAGGGTGCTTCTATAGAACCTTTCTGGAAGAAAGGGTGCTTAAATAGACCCTTTCTGGAAGAAAGGGTGCTTCTATAGACCCTTTCTAGAAGAAAAGGTTCTTCCATAGACCCTTTCTAGAAGAAAGGGTGCATCTATAGACCCTTTCTGGAAGAAAGGGTTCTTCTATAGACCATCGTAAAGATCACGAAGGTTTCCTATAGAAGACCTAAATTATCCTGACAACCACAATGCTTCCCTGTCTTCTTATAGAAGACCACAAAGTCCTATTGAAGACCAATGCCTTCCCATAGAAGACCACAGGGCCTTCCTATAGAAGATGACTAGGTCTTCTTATAGACGGTCACGAGAGGATACTCGAGTTCTACCTATAGAAGACCATAAAAGCTTCCATAAATTTCTTATAGAAGACACTGAAGTTTTCCTTTAGAAAACCAGGAAGTTTTTCTGCAAAAAACAATTCGGTCTTTCTGCAGGAAACCACACAGTATTTTTATAGAAGACCAGAAGTGTTCTTGCAGTCTTTCAGAACACCAAAGTCTTCCTATAGATGATCACGAAAGAAGACCACTAGGTTTACCTATAGAAGACCGTGAAAGTTTTCACATGGTCTCCCTGTCAATAGATTACTTCGAAGCCTTCCTATAGAAGATCACGAGGGCTTCATATAGAATACCACAAATTCTTCCTGTAAAATACTGCAAAGTCCTATAGAAGACCGAAATCTTTCTGTAAACGATCGCTCAGCTTTCCTATAGAAGACCGTGAAAGCTTCCATGAGGTGTTCAGAAGATCGTGAGGTATAAAAGATCACGAGGCCTTCCTATAGAAGACCACGAGGCCTTTAGGAAGAGTTCAAATTCTTCAAGTTCTTATAGAAGTCAAATGCGATATTCTTATAGAAGATCATTTGACCTTTCTGTAGAAGACTATAGACTTTTAGAAGACGATGAGATTTTCCTTTAGAAGTAGAAGCACTGAGATCAAGGAGGTCATCCTATATCAGGCCAATAAGGTCTTCCTATGTAAGACCAGTGAGATCTTCCTGTAGAGGACTAATCAGGTCTTGGCATAGAAAGCCATAACGTTTTCACATTGAAGACCTTTAGGCTAACGAAGTATTTACACTTTGATACGATCAAATGTTTGTTTGGATGAAAATCGTCTAAGAAAATTTGAAGTGGATTTAGTCTTATCAGTCCATTTGGCTGGCTTGTGCGCACCATAACCCTCTAAGAGAACAACAGATTTAATACAATATGTTCGTGTCAGTCCACTCCTTTGAGTAATTTATTTTTTGTTTCGCAAACAACCCAGAAGGAACAAGGGAGACTTCTCTCATACCACTGAGTAAACCCCGATTCATATTAGCTCAATGATATGGGACATACTGTTTATTGCCGAGTCCGAGCGACGTGTCTTTAAGACACTACTAGTAGAAAAGTTTTACATGACTGACTGAAATACTCAGGAAATGTCGCCAACATTATCATTCGTTATTTTTCCGACCATAGAACATTTGATGTTGCCCGGACTGGGAATCGAAACCGGGCATTCACAGTGCTAGGCGGGTGTGCATACCTCTGCACCACGGTGGGACCCACTCCTTTGGGTACTACCCCCACCAAAGCTCACAATTGTTCGCTAAAATGGTACGCACGATAGCTGTCGAACGGAATAAACTCGACTAAATTCCGGACAGAGATCATTTTTGAAAAAGGACTATATCGGCCAATTCATTTAGGTACTTAAAAACAAAAGTTTTAAATTCTTCCGTCTATAGAAGTCCCTTGCAAGTTCTTTGTTCTATGAAAAGCCCCTAGAAGATATTTCTTCTATAAAAGAATTCTTAAGACTTAAGGAAAAGTTCTTCTTATACATATATATCTACAGAAATCCTCTAAAAGGTTTTCTATCATTCAAATCATTTTTATGGAAGAGTGCTATAGGATGTGTTTGTAATCTGTAAAATACCTTTAAAATGTCAATTTGTACAATAAGAACAGAAGAAGAACAGAAGATTCCATAAAGGTAGTCTAGCTACTGGGGACATAGAAAAAATTACTTGAAAATCCAAACCCGTAGCTCTTAAAAATTAAGCCCAATGCTCCACCCACTAATGTCTCTGCTCTTGTAAAGATACCTTAAAAATCCAGGTTTAAGGCTCTGATCTCCCTTGAAAGACAAATTACTTCAAAGTCGACGAAATTAAAACATCTTCTACTAGGGATCCTAAGAAGGTCTTCTCCACATCTATCATAACTAGTTCCCCTTGCCTAAGATAAATCCTCGTCTTTGGAAATTTACCACCATTCACCCTCTTGAAAAAAATCTGCAATATCACTTTAAACATTTGTTTAATATTCACAACAGAAACTAAAAAAAACAAAGAAAAAACCTTTCAAAAACTCATTCGTATTTCATCAAAATGACCCAAGACTTCAGCTTCATAACAACGATAAAGTTTGAAAAGTATCTTTCACAGATCCATCACATTTATCTTAAGCTCATAAATAAAGCATTATGTAATTTTGCTGGTATCTTCAAAACATGACGGTTATCTTTGCACAAGAAAGAAACAAGAAGAAGAAGAAGAACATCATAACGAATTTATTTTGTCTTTCACAATATTTTCAGCAACATGCTTTGGACGAGCAAAACACAACAACACAATATATTCTTGCCAATCCCCAACCCCTGGAAAAAGGCTACAAGAAAGCAGAAAAATAACACAAGGAAAATAAGGAAACAGACAATTTTTCGTTCCTTGCCACGTTGTTTTTTGTTATTTTCAACATACATTCGTAAAGGCTGTCTGCCAGAAAGCCTTCCTGCCTATCTTCGTCATGGCAGCCAAATGGCCAAAAGGAAAGGAGCCTAAAAATGAAAAACTGAAATCAAGACAAGAATTCGACAAATTGCTGCTATTTCCAAAAATAATGTTGTTTTCTTTTTTGTAGTTATTGGTGTTGTTGTTGTTGTTGCGAGGACTTTATGAAAATCAACATTTGAATTCAAATAACATTTTTTTCCACAGACAAGCCAACACATTCAAACAAACATAAATACTCTAATGTTTTTGTTTAGTTTTTTTTTCTTCATTTCACTTTGATTCTTTATGATGTTCTTTCTCTTGTTCTCTCTCTGTCTCCATTTACAACATTACATAAATACAAATAACTGATAAACAGGAAATATACTTCGAAGAAAATACCAAGAGAGCAACAACAACAGAAACGGAAGTAAATATTACATTTTCTTTCAACGCCTGAATTGTTATGTTTTGTCTGGTTGAATGTCTCCTAAATTGATATCGCTTTTTGAGTGTCAATGTGTAAGTAGATGGTTGGGTGTGTGTGTTTTCGTCTAAGTTGTTTGGATGGCAGAGTAAATATTCCTTTATTCCTTTAAAATGTTTGTCTAAGAAAATTTCTGTGATTTGTTTAGAAAAATATGAGGGGAATAATAAGATATCTACTTTTGAAAGACATCCTTTATTCTTGCAGGACGAATTTATGGGAAACTTTTTTCAACGGATTGGTTATTTGTTTCAGGGTTTTTTCTTTTTTTTTGTTTTTTTTTTTTTAACAATCTACTTAAAAATCCACGTCAATGTCCTGCTTAAATAAATTTTACTTCAAATTCTAAGCCTACGGCTCTGTTTTGATTTGAAAAAAATTGTTTAAAAAATCCACTCATATGGCTCTGTTTCTGCTTATAAAAAAAATAGTTTAAAAAATCCACTCATAAGGCTCTGTTTCTGCTTATAAAAAAATAGTTTAAAAAATCCACGTCTATGGCTCTGTTTTGCCATGAAAAAAATTGTTTAAAAATCCATGCCTATGGCTCTGTTTCTGCTTGAAAAAAATTTTTTAAAAAATCCACGCCTATGGGTCTTTTTCTGCTTCAAAAAAATTGTTTAAAAAATCCAAGCCTATGGGTCTGTTTCTGCTTGAAAAAAATTGTTTAAAAAATCCACGCCTATGGGTCTTTTTCTGCTTCAAAAAAATTGTTTAAAAAATCCAAGCCTATGGGTCTGTTTCTGCTTGAAAAAAATTGTTTAAAAAATCCACGCCTATGGGTCTGTTTCTGCTTGAAAAAAATTGTTTAAAAAATCCACGCCTATGGGTCTGTTTCTGCTTGAAAAAAATTGTTTAAAAAATCCACGCCTATGGGTCTGTTTCTGCTTGAAAAAAATTGTTTAAAAAAATTGTTTAAAAAATCCACGCCTATGGTTTTGGTTTGTCTTGAAAAAATTGCTTAAAAAATCCACGCCTATGGCTTTGGTTTGTCTTGAAAAAAATTGTTTAAAAAATCCACGTCTATGGCTTTGGTTTGTCTTGAAAAAAATTGCTTAAAAAATCCACGCCTATGGCTTTGGTTTGTCTTGAAAAAAATTGTTTAAAAAACCACGCCTATGGCTTTGGTTTGTCTTGAAAAAAATTGTTTAAAAAATCCACGCCTATGGCTTTGGTTTGTCTTGAAAAAAATTGTTTAAAAAATCCACGCCTATGGCTTTGGTTTGTCTTGAAAAAAATTGTTTAAAAAATACCCGCCTATGGCTCTGTTTCTGCTTGAAAAAAAATTGTTTAAAAAATCCACGCCTATGGTTTTGGTTTGTCTTGAAAAAAATTGCTTAAAAAATCCACGCCTATGGCTCTGTTTCTGCTTGAAAAAAATTGTTTAAAAATCCAAGCCTATGGCTCTATTTCTGCTTTAAAAAAATTATTTAAAAAATCCATGCCTATGGCTCTATTTCTGCTTTAAAAAAAATGTTTAAAAAATCCAAGCCTATGACTCTATTTCTGCTTTAAAAAAAATTGTTTAAAAAATCCACGACTATGGCTCTGCTTTGCATTGAAAAAAATTTGTTTAACTCAAACTCACACATCCCAAAATCTTGTTACAAATTTCATTAGTTAAGTGCTGCTGTAACTAAAACTATTCCCAAATTAGCATTTATTTTCATACATTAAATATTTACGGGGTTTTCTTGCACCTAAAACTTCTAAACTCTTTGAGTTTATCGACAATTTAACGGAATCCCTTTCGAACGAATTATGCCGTGTGTTAAGTGATCCCCATTTTATCACTTAACTTTCACTTTAAAAACAATTTTTATAATCCCAAAAAACACAACTCGTGAAAATCTCGTTACATTAAGCTTCCCTCCAAAGATAAAGAGAGAGGTAGCGGAAGAGATGGTGGGGTATTAAATCCTTAACTCCTCCTTTAAAATTGAAAATCCTTCTGCTTCATCTTTTAACTTTGTAACAGAGCTTTAAGCGGTAAGCATTTTCATTTTAAGTGGCCATATGGTAGTAGTTTTATACTTTCTTTTCCCAGCCTCAGCAATAACGTTTTATGATAACCCATTCTCGAGAAGATCTACTTCAATTCTCAACATTGCCTTACATTTTATATTTAACGCGTCTTTGTTGTTGTTTTCTTCTTCTTCTTCTTTGCTTTAAAGGAAATAGCCCAGTAACCAAAAAGTGGGGTCCCTCCATAATCTTTTTACTCCAAAGACAAAAAAAAAAACAAGGAAAACAAGAAGGAAGAATTTCTGGAACACCATAAGGACGAGGATAAGGCATAACAGCCGTTCTGCTAACATAAGGCTTTTGTATGTAGGTTAAACACGTACAAATCGCATTATGTACTAAAAAAAGACCTTTTTATTATTGTGTCAGTCAGTATGTGTTAGTGTGTGTGCGAGTGAGTGAGTGAGTTTATATAAGTGCAAGGGTATATGGGAATGGTAACAACACATCCGGTTATAAAATAAAATAATCTTTAAAGAATCCCTTTTACTAGGCTACATGCCGAAGCACTTGTGTGTGGAGGCCTAACATTGTTGCCTTTCAAACATATGGTAGAGGAATTACTTGAATGGCAACAATCACACACACATACACAGACGAAGACATTATAAGGGAGTCAATGGCGTGGTTGATTGGAATTTAGAAAAAATGGTCACTTAAAAATTCAGGCCTATACCTCTGATGGTCCTAGGAAAAATTTTACTTAAAAATCCAGGCCTACGCATCTAATGGTCCTAGGAAATATTTTACTTAAATTCCACTCCTATATTTCTGATGGTCCTAGGAAATATTTTACTCAAAAACCCAGGCCTATACCTCTGATGGTCCTAGGAAAAATTTTACTTAAAAATCCAGGCCTACGCATCTGATGGTCCTGGGAAATATTTTACTCAAAAATCCAGGCCTATACCTCTGATGGTCCTAGGAAAAATTTTACTTAAAAATCCAGGCCTACGCATCTGATGGTCCTAGGAAATATTTTACTCAAAAATCCAGGCCTATACCTCTGATGGTCCTGGAAAAAAAATTTACTTAAATATCCACGCCTATACCTCTGATGGTCCTGGAAAAAAAATTTACTTAAAAATTCTCGCCTATACCTCTGATGGAACTTGACAAAATTTTACTTAAAAATCCACGCCTATACCTCTGATGGAACTGGACAAAATTTTACTTAAAAATCCAAGCCTATACCTCTGATGGTCCTGGGAAAAAATTTACTTAAAAATTCTCGCCTATACCTCTGATGGAACTGGACAAAATTTTACTTAAAAATTCACGCCTATACTTTTTTGATGGTCCTGGAAAAAATGTACTTAAAAAACACGCCTATACCTCTGATGGTCCTGGAAAAAATTTACTTAAAAATCCACGCCTATACCTCTGATGGTCTTGGAAAAAAATTTACTTAAAAATCCATGCCTATACCTATGATGGTCCTGGGAAAAAATTACTTAAAAATCCACGCCTATACCTCTGATGGTCCTGGAAAAAAATTTGCTTAAAAATCCACGGCTATACCTCTGATGGTCCTGGAAAAAAATTTACTTAAAAATCCACGCCTATACCTCTGATGGTCCTGGAAAAAATTTACTTAAAAATCCACGCCTATACCTCTGATGGTCCTGAAAAAAAAATTTACTTAAAAATCCAAGCCTATACCTCTGATGGTCCTGGAAAAAAAATTTACTTAAAAATCCAAGCCTATACCTCTGATGGTCCTGGAAAAAATTTACTTAAAAATCCAAGCCTATACCTCTGATGGTCCTGGAAAAAATTTACTTAAAAATCCAAGCCTATACCTCTGATGGTCCTGGGAAAAAATTTACTTAAAAATTCTCGCCTATACCTCTGATGGAACTGGACAAAATGTTACTTAAAAATCCACGCCTCTACCTCTGATGGTCCTGGAAAAAAAAATTACTTAAAAATCCACGCCTATACCTCTGATGGTCTTGGAAAAAATTTTACTTAAAAATCCACGCCTATACCTCTGATGGTCCTGGAAAAAAATTTACTTAAAAATCCACAACTATACGTCTGATGGTCTGGGAAAAACTTTACTTAAAAATCCACGCCTATACCTCTGAAGGTCCAAGGAAACAATTTACTTAAAAAATCCACGCCTATACCTCTGATGGTCCTGGAAAAAAATTTACTTAAAAATCCACGCCTATACCTCTGATGGTCCTGGAAAAAAATGTACTTAAAAATCCACGCCTATACCTCTGATGGTCCTGGAAAAAAATTTACTTAAAAATCCACGCCTATACCTCTGATGGTCTTGGAAAAAAATTTACTTAAAAATCCACGCCTATACCTCTGATGGTCCTGGAAAAAAATTACTTAAAAATCCACGCCTATGCCTCTGATGGTCCTGGAAAAAAATTTACTTAAAAATCCACGCCTATACCTCTGATGGTCCTGGAAAAAATTTACTTAAAAATCCACACCTATACCTCTGATGGTCCTGGAAAAAAATTTACTTAAAAATCCACGCCTATACCGCTGATGGTCCTGGAAAAAATTTACTTAAAAATCCAAGCCTATACCTCTGATGGTCCTGGAAAAAAATTTACTTAAAAATTCTCGCCTATACCTCTGATAGAACTGGACAAAATTTTACTTAAAAATCCACGCCTATACCTCTAATGGTTATAGGAAAATTTTACTTAAAATCCACTCCTATACCTCTGATGGAACTGGACAAAATTTTACTTAAAAATCCACGCCTATACCTCTGATGGAACTGGACAAAATTTTACTTAAAAATCCACGCCTATACCTCTGATGGAACTGGACAAAATTTTACTTAATAATCCACGCCTATACCTCTGATGGAACTGGACAAAATTTTACTTAAAAATCCACGCCTATATCTCTGGTGGTCCTAGATAAAATGTTAACTTCAAAAACCACACCTACACCTCTGATGGTCCTAGAAAAAATATTACTTAAAAATCCACACCAATACCTCTGATGGTCCTGGAAAAAAATTTACTTAAAAATCCACACCAATACCTCTGATGGTCCTGGAAAATATATTACTTAAAAATACACGCCTATACCTCTGATGGTCCTGGAAAAAAATTTACTTAAAAATCCACGCCTATACCTCTGATGGTCCTGGAAAAAAATTTACTTAAAAATTTACTTAAAAATCCACGCCTATACCTCTGATGGTCCTGGAAAAAAATTTACTTAAAAATTTACTTAAAAATCCACGACTATATCTCTGATGGTCCTGGAAAAAAATTTACTTAAAAATTTACTTAAAAATTTACTTAAAAATCCACGCCTATACCTCTGATGGTCCTGGAAAAAAATTTACTTAAAATCCACGCCTATACCTCTGATGGTCCTGGAAAAAAATAGTAATTAAAAATTCACGCCTATACCTCTGATGGTCCTGGAAAAAAATTTACTTAAAAATCCACGCCTATACCTCTGATGGTCCTCGAAAAAATTGTACTTAAAAATCCACGCCTATACCTCTGATGGTCCTGGAAAAAATTTACTTAAAAATTCACGCCTATACCTCTGATGGTCCTGGAAAAAATTGCACTTAAAAATCCACGCCTATACCTCTGATGGAACTGGAAAAAATTTACTTAAAAATCCACGCTTATACCTCTGATGGTCCTGGAAAAAAATTTACTTAAAAATCCACGCCTATACCTCTGATGGAACTGGAAAAAAATTTACTTAAAAATCCACGCCTATATCTCTGATGGTCCTGGAAAAAATGTACTTAAAAATGCCCGCCTATACCTCTGATGGTCCTGGAAAAAAATTTACTTAAAAATCCACGCCTATACCTCTGATGGTCCTGGAAAAAAATTTACTTAAAAATCCACGCCTATACCTCTGATGGTCCTGGAAAAAATTTACTTAAAAATCCACGCCTATACCTCTGATGGTCCTGAAAAAAAAATTTACTTAAAAATCCAAGCCTATACCTCTGATGGTCCTGGAAAAAAAATTTACTTAAAAATCCAAGCCTATACCTCTGATGGTCCTGGAAAAAAAATTTACTTAAAAATCCAAGCCTATACCTCTGATGGTCCTGGAAAAAATTTACTTAAAAATCCAAGCCTATACCTCTGATGGTCCTGGGAAAAAATTTACTTAAAAATTCTCGCCTATACCTCTGATGGAACTGGACAAAATGTTACTTAAAAATCCACGCCTCTACCTCTGATGGTCCTGGAAAAAAAAAATTACTTAAAAATCCACGCCTATACCTCTGATGGTCTTGGAAAAAATTTTACTTAAAAATCCACGCCTATACCTCTGATGGTCCTGGAAAAAAATTTACTTAAAAATCCACGCCTATACCTCTGAAGGTCCAAGGAAACAATTTACTTAAAAAATCCACGCCTATACCTCTGATGGTCCTGGAAAAAAATTTACTTAAAAATCCACGCCTATACCTCTGATGGTCCTGGAAAAAAATGTACTTAAAAATCCACGCCTATACCTCTGATGGTCCTGGAAAAAAATGTACTTAAAAATCCACGCCTATACCTCTGATGGTCCTGGAAAAAAATTTACTTAAAAATCCACGCCTATACCTCTGATGGTCTTGGAAAAAAATTTACTTAAAAATCCACGCCTATACCTCTGATGGTCCTGGAAAAAAATTACTTAAAAATCCACGCCTATGCCTCTGATGGTCCTGGAAAAAAATTTACTTAAAAATCCACGCCTATACCTCTGATGGTCCTGGAAAAAATTTACTTAAAAATCCACACCTATACCTCTGATGGTCCTGGAAAAAAATTTACTTAAAAATCCACGCCTATACCGCTGATGGTCCTGGAAAAAATTTACTTAAAAATCCAAGCCTATACCTCTGATGGTCCTGGAAAAAAATTTACTTAAAAATTCTCGCCTATACCTTTGATAGAACTGGACAAAATTTTACTTAAAAATCCACGCCTATACCTCTAATGGTTATAGGAAAATTTTACTTAAAATCCACTCCTATACCTCTGATGGAACTGGACAAAATTTTACTTAAAAATCCACGCCTATACCTCTGATGGAACTGGACAAAATTTTACTTAAAAATCCACGCCTATACCTCTGATGGAACTGGACAAAATTTTACTTAATAATCCACGCCTATACCTCTGATGGAACTGGACAAAATTTTACTTAAAAATCCAAAATTTTACTTAATAATCCACGCCTATACCTCTGATGGAACTGGACAAAATTTTACTTAAAAATCCACGCCTATATCTCTGGTGGTCCTAGATAAAATGTTAACTTCAAAAACCACACCTACACCTCTGATGGTCCTAGAAAAAATATTACTTAAAAATCCACACCAATACCTCTGATGGTCCTGGAAAAAAATTTACTTAAAAATCCACACCAATACCTCTGATGGTCCTGGAAAATATATTACTTAAAAATACACGCCTATACCTCTGATGGTCCTGGAAAAAAATTTACTTAAAAATCCACGCCTATACCTCTGATGGTCCTGGAAAAAAATTTACTTAAAAATTTACTTAAAAATCCACGCCTATACCTCTGATGGTCCTGGAAAAAAATTTACTTAAAAATTTACTTAAAAATCCACGACTATATCTCTGATGGTCCTGGAAAAAAATTTACTTAAAAATTTACTTAAAAATTTACTTAAAAATTTACTTAAAAATTTACTTAAAAATCCACGCCTATACCTCTGATGGTCCTGGAAAAAAATTTACTTAAAATCCACGCCTATACCTCTGATGGTCCTGGAAAAAAATAGTAATTAAAAATTCACGCCTATACCTCTGATGGTCCTGGAAAAAAATTTACTTAAAAATCCACGCCTATACCTCTGATGGTCCTCGAAAAAATTGTACTTAAAAATCCACGCCTATACCTCTGATGGTCCTGGAAAAAATTTACTTAAAAATTCACGCCTATACCTCTGATGGTCCTGGAAAAAATTGCACTTAAAAATCCACGCCTATACCTCTGATGGAACTGGAAAAAATTTACTTAAAAATCCACGCTTATACCTCTGATGGTCCTGGAAAAAAATTTACTTAAAAATCCACGCCTATACCTCTGATGGAACTGGAAAAAAATTTACTTAAAAATCCACGCCTATATCTCTGATGGTCCTGGAAAAAATGTACTTAAAAATGCCCGCCTATACCTCTGATGGTCCTGGAAAAAAATTTACTTAAAAATCCACGCCTATACCTCTGATGGTCCTGGAAAAAAATTTACTTAAAAATCCACGCCTATACCTCTGATGGTGCTGGAAAAAATGTACTTAAAAAAACACGCCTATACCTCTGATGGTCCTGGATCAAAATGTACTTAAAAATCCACGCCTATACCTCTGATGGTCCTGGATCAAAATGTACTTAAAAATCCACGCCTATACCTCTGATGGTCTTGGAAAAAAATTTACTTAAAAATCCACGCCTATACCTCTGATGGTCCTGGAAAAAAATTACTTAAAAATCCACGCCTATGCCTCTGATGGTCCTGGAAAAAAATTTACTTAAAAATCCACGCCTATACCTCTGATGGTCCTGGAAAAAATTTACTTAAAAATCCACACCTATACCTCTGATGGTCCTGGAAAAAAATTTACTTAAAAATCCACGCCTATACCTCTGATGGTCCTGAAAAAAAAATTTACTTAAAAATCCAAGCCTATAACTCTGATGGTCCTGGAAAAAAATTTACTTAAAAATTCTCGCCTATACCTCTGATGGTCCTGGAAAAAATTACTTAAAAATCCTGGACAAAATGTTTACTTAAAAATCCACACCTATACCTCTGATGGTCCTAGATGAAATGTTCACTTAAAAATCCACGCCTATGTTACTTAAAAATCTTCGTCTATACCTCTGATGGTTCTAGAAAAATTTTATTTAAAAATCTACGCCTATACCTCTGAGGGACCTAAAAAAATTACACTTAAAAATCCACGACTATACGCCTGATGGTCTGGGAAAAATTTTACTCAAAAGCCCACGCATATGGCACTGGTGGTCCTAAAAAATTTACTTCAAAATCAACGCCTAAGACCCTAATGACCTTAACATTCAAAGTTATATTTTCTAAACTAAACTTTTATAAAAAATTAAAATTTGTCCTTGGCTGTCGTTATCACCTCCCATGACGATACAACCACGCTCATGACTAAAACTCTTCTATTGATGTTAATATAAATGTAATTTAGCTGTTTGATGGCAAGAATGAATGACTGACGGAGTATGTGAATGTAAAGAAAAAGTCTGCAGCTGTAAATACTCCTACTTGGTAAAGAATGAAATAATGCCAAGGAACGCCAGTAAAAAAAGAGAAAAAAGGTCAGAATCCTTTATTTACTAAAGAATTAGAATTTTCCCAAGAAATTTTGAATGAAAAGAAATTTTCTAAAAAAAAACTCAAAAGCGCAACTAGACGAAAATAAGTTGCATAGTTAATGAAATGAAAAATGGTTTTGAATGCTAGCGTGGGAATAAGAGATATTTTTAAGATGAAACGGGTTGGAAAATTCGATATTTTTTTTTTAAATATTAAATGCACATTTTAACAAAGAACAAGACTTTTTTGTCGAATAATTTGTTTTCAACTCCAACCTAAAGCGTGGACCTGGGACCATAGGAACAATTTTTGATTATTACCGTTATACCCGCTTGTTCAAATAATGCGTTAGCAGGGGGTTTTGTAATGAGTATTTTTGCTGGGTTATATCTGAGGAAGATTACTTTGAAGGGTACAAGATTGTTATTGATGAATAAATAAATACGGTTTTTAATGAGATTAAAACGGTTATTTTTTTATCAGATGTCATATACCCTCCTTATCCTAAAGGATGAGGTTATAAAACCCCTGAGTTTTGCATTTAAAGCCGCCTATTCTTCCATTCTTGATATAACATGTCTTCAGTCAAACCAAAAAGGATTCTTTTGATAGATGCTTTTATCTTCTAACTCTATTCCTTCCAGGGCTTCGGAGTCGAGCCATATTTGGTCAGACTCTGACTCCAGTTCCACTCAAAATGTATTCAATATTTATACCATACACCCCTATGTGGGGAGGGTATTGTAAGTTAGTTTTTGGCCCAAAAGCTTGTAACTCATCAAAATAATGGTCGCAGACCTATACTTATATATACCATAATGAATGTCGCGAAGAGCTGACTATCTGGCTCGATCTGACTATGTGTGTTCGTCTGTCCATCAATTTCGATCGGATCATCACCAAATTTTTTTTTTTTGGTCCCGGAGTGATCCCCCGGATAATATTCAGGGAATGGAATGGGTAAACAGCTTATTTCGAGAAAAAGTCAACGTTTTGTTCCAAAGCAAATATCTCCACTTCTATAAGGGGTATGCAAAAGCAAAACTTGGAAATGAAAGGCACTATGGTCTCATATCCAAATTTTCTGGCCAAAACTATTTCAACATCCATTTTGTATTGCAATTGATTATTATTTATAATATATCAGTAAAAATAGTAATTTTTACTTGTTGTCGCCCAAAATTACTAAAAACGGCCAAAATTGCAATGTCCGAAACATGGACATATGTTAATAATTTTTGGTAAGGATTCTTATCTTCCAAGAAGTCGAAGTGCCAAATTTCAGCCGAAACGATAATAAAATAACGTTATATGGGGGCTATGACAAAAGTAGGACATATTTCGAAAAAAAGTTTATATAATTTTTAAGGAAAAAACACTTGAAAAATGTAGCTATGACCGACCAATTTCAATTTGATACTACATACAGTCATAACAAGTATTTATAAAAAAAATTCTCTATCTTAATATAAACAAGTAAAAAAGTGTCAGTCGGCTTTGCCTCAGCCAATGTGAAGTGAAACTTTCACCTACGGACAGATCGAATGTATTTAAGGTCTCTTCAGAATTTTGTGGCCCTTTTTGGACATTTGAACTTGTAGACAAAAATCTGGATTAGGAATTAACTGCACTAAGACAAAAATGTTGAACTTTTGTGGGTGAGGTACCCTTAGGGAGGACCGATATGGGCCTTTGTAGAAGTTAAACTAAATTTTGACAAAATATAAGGAGATCCAAAGTTTGGACCAAATTGGTTGCCCCATTCAAGTGATATCGTCATAGCATTTTAGTGGCATTTTTTTTGAATATTGGGGAGAAGTACTGGAAGTTGTGGACCGGTATTGCTGCATGAAACTAAGTTTGGTTTTAATATGACAAAGACCAACTCGGTTGAACAGTTCGAGAGTTATCATGCTCTCCGACAGCCAGACAGGCACATATGGTGACATAGGGGGTTTTTAAACCTTTCGGGCTGTTTTCCTAAGAAATATGGACTTGCCCCTGAAAAAAAACTTTTACCGTCGTAATGGAGGTAGGGAATGCAAACCGCTGCACCAGAAATGAAAGTGATTCCAGAGCAGGGGCTGGATTCTTGTTCTATGAAAATTTGAAATGAAAAATATTTTCTTTATAAAATTTTTCATTTGAAATTTATTTCCCTTATAAAAGTTTTTATTTCAAATTTTCATAGAACAAGAATTGAGCCCCAGGTCTTAAAGTGAACTTATCCGAAATTTTGGGTGAGAGGTACCAGAAGGAGTCGACAAATATAGTCCATATTCGAACCTGATCTATATCTGGTAGATATATTAGGATGTGTAAAGTATGGATTACATCGGTTACTCCATTCAAGAGTTATCGTGCGCACAATTATTCCGAACATATTTGAACTTTTGTGGGGGAGGTACCTGAACGGGTGGACTGATATGGCTTATCGTCGAATTTAAACTATGTTTGGACAAAATATTACTAAGGCCAAATTTTGGACCGAATCGGCAGATACGTTGCGCTCCAACCACTACCGACAGTGTCATAGGTGCTTTCTACATCTTTCAGGCTATTTTCTCAGGAAGTATGAATTTGCCTCTGATGAAACTTGTACCGTCGTGTGGGGGGGGCTGTGAATACAAGATGTTGCAACAAAAATTAAAGCGATACGAGAGCAGGTCCTAATCTGAACTTGTCCGAAATTTTGTGTGGGAGGTACCCGAAGTAATGGACCGATTGAGTCCATATTAGAACATCATCTATGTCTAGTAGTAACTTTACGATGTGCAAAGTATCGTGCGCACAAATTTTTCGAACTTTTGTGGGAGAGGTACCGGAAGGAGTGGACCGATATAGCCCATCTTCGAACTTAAACTATGTTTGGGCAAAATATTGGACCGAATCGGTTGATCCATTTGAGAGTTATCGTGCGCTCCAGCCAGCCAGACAGACGGACATTGCTAAATCAACTAAAATTGTGTGAAACGGATTTCGTCCAAAAATACTTGGGGTCTAAAACCATTATTTCGATGAGGCACATTTTGCCCGTACTCGTATGAAAGTGTATATACCCCTCGTTAGCATAAATGCTGAGGGTATAAAAGGAAGACGCATGTCCCGGCGTATTTTCCCATCAACTGCACTTTCTCGGTTATGGGTCCCAAAAGACTTGAAGTCATAATCACAAAAGGGATCATTTTGTCCAAACCGTTAAGATTTTTGATTTACTCTTGGAGACATAGTAGTAACCAGGGACGTACACATGGGGGCCCCTGCATCAACCGAACTTTAAGTTATACCGGCCCACTCCTTTTTTTTCCTACAAGACTACAAAACGCTTCGCTAAAATGGTGCGCACAATAACTCTCGAAGGTCCAAATCGATTTCTTCGAGACATAGATTAGGTTCGGACATGGATTATATCGGTTCACTTCTTCAGGTACCTCCCACACAAAATTTCAATATCCGATTTCACCGAAACTTTGAACATCCTAAAATTACTTCCGGACGCACATTTGATATACAAAGAGGGTCTATATGCGACAACATCTTCGGATACCTCCCTAACAAAATTTCAACATAAGTACAATATAAGGGCTGTTCGAGAATTCATTGGACATTTTGACCAATGCTACTGCTTGCGGTCTTGTTTACAGCGATATTCTGTTTTTCGTGGGTAAGTCCATGCTTCCTGACATAACGGTTCAAAAGCACTAAATCTTACCATGACCAACTAAAATGACGGCTTGACACCATAACTATCAAAAGGAATGGCTTCCAAAATTAGGTCCACTTCCAAAATGGACCATTCTTTTAGGTATCTTCTCCACAGAAGTGCAAAACTTTTGCTCTTATTTCTCTTATTGCAGTCAAATTTATGAGCTCAACATAAGAATTTATTCGCAACGCCCACAATCGCTAAGTTTTATACCCAAATGTTTCGATATTTTTCTTGGAAAGTTTATACGCCCGAAAAAGGCCATGATATTCTGAAACTCCCTGACTACACAATTTTTAGGACAAAGATTTTGGTTATGAAGCCCGTATTCGATCTGTCTACAGATTAAAGTCTCCACTCACACAGGCTGAGGGTATATCTATGTCGGCAAACCCGACAGATACTTTTTAACTAGAAAACAAAATGTATGAATTTTCATAAGTTTGCCTCGGCTGTGCCGACAGAAGTCATAGTCCTTGGAAAGTTTTAAATGTCATCGAGTTCATAAACATCTAATCGTACAATTAAGAAAGAAATAAGGCGGAACAACAACCATTGGGATATCAGTTGATGGAATTTTTCGACATAACCTATTTGGTCAGGACTTAGATAAATTTTTGCCGAGATCTAATGTGGATTTCGTAGTCGCAAACAGTACTGCGAGTAGAATTCGGAGTCTATGAGTCGTAGTTGGTATCGCCCGACTCCTGATAAAAATGTTTTCTATTTTTTTCTAAATGCCTGTTCCAGAACCAGCAAGAATCTACACATTTTTACTACTAAAAATGTGTAGATTCTTGCAGTTCTGGAACAGACCATAAATGTAATTTTCAGAATTTTTAGTTGTCTAGCATGGACTCTATCACTTCTGGTAAAATAGAAAAGTTTTGATGTTTTTATGACATAAAAGAATTTTATTTTCGTACAATAGTTCGGTACAAGTCCAATCTGCATTCGCGGATTCGAGTTATTCTTTCTTGGAGTTAATTACTTCAATTATTTAATGGTATACAAATAACATTAATAAGTTTTTAGATAGATCTTCTATCACAATCAGTCCTCGTGGTAAAAATGTGTTCAATTGAAAACTTAATAAGGCAAAAATAAGACAAAACTTTTTAAATGGGAGTGAAGTTGATGTGTGATATATGGATATGTACTTTAAAGAAGAAATTCTGAAAATCTTTGAAATAGAATCGAAAATGCCAAATAAGAGCTACTGTGGTTAAAAATTCTGGGATACATTAAAACGTAAACCTACATAGGTAATATTCATTTGAAAGATTTGTTAGTTATTGTGTCAATTCTGTTGGAGAATTTGGTTAAAAACTTCAAAATATCGGGCGGAATTTTTGTATGGGACTATACTGAACGTGTACTGATATGGTTCATTTCAATTCTAAACATCCAAAGACTAATTTATTATACTCCGTTCCAAATTTCAAAGTTATATCTAAAATATTGTAAACTCTCTCTATTGAAATTAAATACGTTGTGTCAATATTTCATTTCATTTCATTTCAAAGGAGCATTAGACATTTTTGGTTGGAAATATTCAATACAAGTCCAATATGCACACGTGGTTCGAGTTATTCTGGTATTTATTTTAATTACTTAATTAATGGTATAGAATAACATTAAAAGATTTTTTAAATAGGTCTTGTTATCAGAATCAGTCTTCGTGGTCACCTGAATTTGATTCAAAATTTCAAAATACCGGACGGAACGTGGTCTGTATCTAAATAGTTCACACTTTAAGGGTTTTTTGGGTTTTCACGATTTTGCTTGGAAACCTCAAGTTCTATCGAAACGGGACTAAAGAAAATGTTGTAGCTGTGAAAATTCTCTAGAGGATTGACCTTTATGATATGTTTCTAGGTTTCACCATTTTTGAGTTATAGAAGTTCTGGTCACATGTTTACGCTTTTTTTAGGTTTTCACGAATTTCCTTAAAAACGGCAAGTCTTATCGAAATGGGACTAGAAAATAACTTATTGCTGTGAAAATTCTGTATAAAATTGGCTTTTGTAGGGTTTTCCTAGGTTGTACCATTTTTGAGATATATAAGCTTAAATTGGGATATTTCAGTCATGACATTGTTTTGTAAGGAGGCGCTACAGTCGGTGCATTGTCCCAGCTTGAACTTCTATATCTCAAAAATGGTAAAATATGCGAAAATATCATAAAGCTCAATCATGTAGAAAATTTTCACTGCTACAATAGTTTCTTTAGCCCCATTTCAATAGAACTTGGGGTTACCACGTAAAATCGTCAAAACCTAAAAAACCCTAAAAATGTTAACTTTGACTGCGATTTATGTATTTAAAAAGCGCTCCGGCGATTTGTGTTGTTTTTTGATTATTTTCGTCTATGAAAATTGTAGTTTCAGTATCTGCAAAAACTTCCCAGGTGTAAGCAACTTCCATTTAAAGTTGGTTCAGGCGCATCGTGTCTCTTGATTGAGGTTATTTTATTTTTTTATTTGAAAAGGTAAACCGTAGATCTCGGCGTAAATTTGATTTTTTGAGAAAGAAATGTCCCCGGACATTGAAAAAAAAAAATAAATAAAAAATCATGAAATTTAGCGTTCTTAGGTCGAGTTCCCAATTGAAGCAAATTTCATGATATTACTCTATTCTGGAACTCGATCTAGGTCCCGGTCCACACTAGAGTAATTTCAATGAAATTATTTCAAAAAATTGGGCGTTCTTAGAACGAGTTCTCCACTGCAGCAATTTCATAAAATTACTTTAGTATGGAACTCGATCGATCGAGAACGCATAATTTCATGAACATTTTTAATGAAATCACTCTAGTGTGGACCGGGACTGGGGATGATGTAGATAATTTCATAAAGGTTTTTCTTTGAAATCACTCTATTGTGGACCGGGATTAATTTAACCTTACTGAATATGGTATAATTAAATTGTAAATATTTCAGTGTGTGTGTGTGTCATCATTAACTGTCATCATGAGGAGTTTCAGAGTTTCCGCAAAAAAAAAACAAAGGCCATGCCATCCGGCTCCCTTTTCATAAACTTACACGGTGCTCTTGAATCAAATTTAAATGGAAGGTGCTTACACCTGGGAAGTTTTTGAGGATTCAGAAACTACAATGTTCATAGATGAGAAAAATCAAAAAACAAAAAAATCGCCGGAGCGCTTTTTAAATAAATCGCGATTCAAGTTGACATTTTTAGGGGTTGTTTAGATTTTCACGATTTTGCTTAGAAACCGCAAGTCCTATCAAAATGAGGCTAAAAAAAACGTTGTAGCTATGAAAATTCTCTACAAGATTGACCTTTATGGTAGCTTCGTAGGATTTACCATTTTTGAGATATTGAAGTTCAAATTCGGACAATGCACTGACTGTATCGCCCCCCTTATAAAACAATGTCATGAAGGGTGCGCCTTAACTAACTTTTAATGAAAACCGCTTACACAGGGGAAGTTTTTGTGAATTCTGAAACAGCAATGTTCATAGATGAGAAAAATCCAAAAACAAGAAAAAATCGCTGTAGGGATTTTTAAATAAGTCGCGGTAAAAACTCACATTTTTAGGTGTTTTTTCAGTTTTCACGATTTTGCTTGTAAACCGAGTCCAATCGAAATGGAGCTAAAGAAAATGTTGTAGCTGTGAAAATTCTATACAGGATTGACGTTTATGATTTGTTCTCAGGCTGTACCATTTTTGAGATAATGAAGCTCAGTTTACATTTTTAGATTTTTTTCTTAGGGTTTCACGATTTTGCTTGAATACGGCAAGTCTTATCGGCATGGGACCAGAGCAAATCTTATAGCTGTGAAAATTCTCTACAAGACTGGCTTATGTAAATTTTCCTAGGCTGTACCATTTTTTTAGAAATATAAGTTTAAGTTGGGAAATTGCAGTCATGACATTGTTTTATAAGGAGACGATACAGAACTGAATTGGATTTGAATTGTCCCAATTTCAACTTCTATATCTCAAAAGTTGTAAAACCTACGAAAATATCATTAAGGGCAATTTTGTAGAGAATTTTGATAGCTACAACATTTTCGTTATTCCCATTTTGATAGGACTTACGGTTTCCAAGCAAAATCGCAAAAACCTAAACAACCCCTAAAAAGGTCAACTTGAATCGCGATTTATTTAAAAAGCGCTCCGGCGATTTTTTTATTTTTTGATTTTTCTCATCTATGAACATTGTAGTTTCAAAATCTGCAAAAACTTCCCAGGTGTAAGCACCTTCCATTTAAATTTGATTCAAGAGCACCGTGCTTTATTTTGTATAAATTTTAAATGGAGGCTTTAGTTTTATGCTGACTTTGTAACTTATGGAATTAACAAACCCACTGGATTCTAAACGTCAATTCCATTATGTACACGTCAAATAAATCTTCATAAAGAAGGTTAACCAGGCAAAAAGCTATAATGCGAGTATGAACATAGATCTAGGCCTATTTTGAAAACTCGCTTTATACTCATTTTAACCAAATCGCCTTTTTTTCAAACCCCTAAAATATTCACTCAAAAAACTTTCCCACTTACCTATTGTTTTAGTCCATTGGGCTGTTGGTCGCCAATCTGGATAATGTTTGGGAAACAATTCCCTAGTCCAATAGGTGTGTAGGACGACTTTATAAATCGCCAAACGATCCACTGTACAATCGGTTACGGGTGCTGGTTGTGTTGGGGCCGGAGCACCCAAAACTGGTGTCGATTGGGCAACGGTGGCAGAATTTGTTTCGCGATTATTGTTATTGCTATTCGAAGTGTAATATAAGTTTCGCGTATTTGCAGCCGATTGATAATATGGCAAATCACGCGGTGTTTGATTTACTTGAAGCGGTAATTGATTTTCAATGGTGTAGGAATAAATTGAGGGGCTTGAAACATAACCATTTGAGGTGAAGTAACTGCTGCTCCCGTCAATCGGTGATGGAGCCGGCATTACCCAGCAAGGTAAAAGGGCAATGAGGAACAGAAGTGTGTTGAACATTTTAAGGGCGGGAGGTTTTTTCATGGTATTAAAACTGAAGAAATTAAAATTAAAAATTTGGGGGATTCAATTGAATACTGTTTTAAGATTATTTATTGAAATTAATTTGTTTGAATATTTATTTTTATTTATTTTTATATTCGTTGTCACTTCTTCTTATCTTTATTTATTTTTTACGGTTTACAAGTTTCCACTTTATTTTTTTCTTAAATTTTCCTGTATTCCACTTTTTGTGCTTAAAGTCGTAATTTTTTTCACAACTTCTTTGTTTTTCCGTTTTACATTTTCCTCATGCGTATCTTCTTTCTGCTCGTTTCGTGTGAATTTAAATTTAAATGTCACTCCGGTTTTTTTGTTGCTTCTCTACGTGTTGCCGGCTTATCCGCACACTCACTGTCACTCACTGGCTAATGACAGACATTAACATTTGTTTATTTTTGTTATCCCGATTTTTGGTTCGGATGGCGTTTTGTTGTAAATTTGCTCTTCTTTTTGCTTGATTTTCTGTTCACCTTATCACCTCCAAAGGTGCTTTGTAAACGACAAAGGTTTGTTGTTGTTGTTCCTATTGTCGTTAAGGTGTGATTCGTTTACAAATTTCCTCAAAGATTAAACAAACGCAAATTTTCCGCAATTTTTCTTTTCGTTAGCCTTTAACGGTTTGGTTTAATATTATCTCGAATTTTTAATTTTTTTTAAATTTGTTTGCTTTTCGTTTCCAAATTAATTTCTTTTATTTGAATTTCGTTTTCGTTATTTTTTTCACTTTTAAATTGAATTTCCTTGTATTTTACTTCAATAGAAATTTTTTCGCTTTTAAGAGACCTCAAAACATCCGTTTCCAGACCGTCCGCATCCGTTAAAGTTTCGTTTCATACTGAATAGGAAACATTTTCTTCATTGAGCATTTTCCCTTAGAAAAGTCGGCGACTGCTTGAACATCTTTAACCCGGTGTATAGCTGGCAGATTGTGTGCGAATACCGGAATGTGTGCATGTGTGTGTTAATGGCACCCACAAACACTGGACTGTGCTCCATTGAATGGCACAACAAGCAAAGCCTAATATTTATGTTTCATTTTCATTTTTCGATATCACACTGAGCTCTTTTGTACTCTCATTGCTAACTTTCTCTCGCCATTGAGAATTTTTTACTCTGCCAAACAAATTATTTCCCATCATCCTGCGGAAAAATAGTGGGAAAATTCAATGTTTCTTATTTGAAATACCAAATGGCTTGCTGTTTACATACTCTCTCGCCACTCTCTCTCTCTATCTCCTTCTCTTTCTCTTTATCCCATCTCCCCGGAGAAGCTTTTCCACATTGTCCATGTGTTTCCAACACTAACAGCCTGTTGCCTTGTTGCTCAATGTTGTCATCGTTACAACTGTTGTTGCTTCTGTTCCGGTTTCTGCCGTTTCCTGACTCATCCAAGTCCTTGTTGTCTTGTCTATCTATGTGACTGACTGTCTGTCTGTGTGTGTGTTCGTTTGTTTGTTCATCCTTAGATGTGGAAAAAAGGGTAATTACATTATGAATATTTGAGTTTGTTATTATAAACTGTCATCATTAGAGGTTTCAGAGATTAGATTTCATTCCTCAGTGTCAACACAGGTCATGTTGTCAGGCTTCGTTCGTTCATTCGTTCGCTTCTAATAAGCTCAGGAATTTATTCCACCAACTTTCTCCTCTAGGAATGTTGGGTTTGTTTTTCAAGGAAGGCTTACTGAAGAGTAAAAACAGGTTAGGCATTAATAAGGTCAAAGAATACAATTTAAAAAAGAATTTAAAAGGAGTATTGACAAATAATATAAGAGTTTACTCTTTGTGATAGATGGTCGATTTTAGATCTTTTTATAACAGAAGAAATGGATAAGCGAATACCACTTCGACTTTTAGAGGAAAACATATCGTTATTGTTATTGAAAACAATAAAAAGAACTTCTTAAATGTGATATATACTCCAAAACAACTTAGTCTTTTTTATAGAATGCTATAAGAAGATTACCTATACATCTTATAAAAGACCATCGACTAGGTCTGATGATCGAATCGGTCATATCGAACTTCATAAAGAAGACGAGGGCATCTTCGCATAGAAGACAAGTAAATCTTTTCCTAGAAAACCAGAAATTAGTATCATAGAAGAGCAGCGGTAGGGCCTGTGCCTCATCGAAATAATGGTTTTAGACCCCAAGTATGTTTGTACGATATCCGTTTCAGACAATTCTGAGTAGATCTAGCAATGTCCGTCCGTCTGTCTGTATGTCTGGCTGGTGCGCACGATAACTCTCGAACGGATCAATCGATTCGGTTCAAATTTTGGGTATCGAAATATTTTGTCCAGATTTGATTTAAATTCGAAGATGGGCCATATAGATTCACTACTTCAGGTGCGCACGATAACTCTCGAAGGGAGTAACCGAATTGAACCAAACTTTGCATATGGTAATACTACCTCTAGGCATACATCAAGTTCGAATATGGATTATATCGGTTCACTCTTTCGGGTACCTCCCACACAAAACTTGAAATAAGTGCAGTTTAGTGACACCTCACGAATCGTTATGAAATTTTTTGTAACAGGATGTTCGTACGGCTCCCGTTACATCATTGTAATTTGTTTCGAGGGCAAGTCCATAGTTCCCGAAATAATGGCGCATAACCTCAAAAAAACGCTGCATTATGTCGCGAGTTCAAATAAACGGTGTCCTAATATAAAAGGAGTTGGCATTGGCAGATCAATTTTGATATAAATACTTATAGTTCACTGACAATGTCGAGAGCAAAAAAATGGGAAGGTCGGTCCACGTTTCAGGATAGTCCCCATGCAACGGCACTTCTTAATGTTTCGGTATTTTGAATATTTTAGCTAAACTTATCAACCAAATGTGTTGAATTTTGAGATGCGGGGTTTTTACTTTACAAAAAACTTTTCCGATAAAAATTATGGACATAGGACCACGTTTTGATATAGACCCCATATAACGGTACCTCCCGATTTAGAAATATTGAAGATTTTACATATGTTTCACGTCCAAATACGGCGAAATTTTGCATTGAGGGTTCCCAATGGACCAAAAAACTTTTCTGATAAAAATTATATACATAGGTCCACGTTTTGATATAGCTCCAATTGAACGGTATCGCCCGATTTTCGGTATTTTCCAGGTTTTAGCCACATTAAACAACCAATGTAGCTGATATTTGGTATTTAGTCTTCAGCAGGTCTTGCGAAATATTTTTACAGAGAATTGTTGGTATTGGTTCACGTTTTGATATAACCCCCGTGGAACAGTACCGCCCAATTTTCGGGGTTTTAAGGTTTTAGCCACATTATCCACCCAAAATTACAGAAATTTGGTATTCAGTCTTCATATATTTTTGTGAGTTTATTAAATACATCAAAATTTTGTCTTTAAATAAGAGAATTTTCCTTCAAATTTTTTTGACCGATTAATGGTCAATAAACGGCACATTTTTTGTTAAAAATCGAAATTTTGACTTTGTATTCTTTTTCTTGACGGTGTTTTCTTTTTCGGGGACAAGTCCAAAAAATCTGCCGGCACTAACTAAACTTGGTTGTGCCTAACATAACGCTCGCGTACATACTTGGATTACGTGCAAATATGGAACATACTTGGATTACGTCCAAATATGGAAACTTAGTTAAGGTTCGAAGATGGGCCATGTCGGTCCACTCCTTCTGGTACCTCCCCCACAAAAGTTCAAAATTTGTCTGTAAATTGGTCTTAACGACAACTCTCGAAGTTCAAAGCTTTGCACATCGTATTATTCCTTCCAGATATAGATCTGGTTCGAATATGAACTATATTTGTCTACTCCTTCTGGTACCTCCCACACAAAATTCGGATAAAGTGAAGATTAAGGGCTCCTCTCGGATGGTTTTGCATTTTTTTCAGTAAGTTTTCCTTGCGGATCCCTTTATGACGGTACAATTTTTTTCTTGCGGAAGTCCATACTTCCTGAGATATTGGCTTAAAAGCTCCAAGAAACCTTGACGGCACCAACCAAAATGGCAAATCCGCAAGATAATCCTCGCAGGGAGTTTTTGATTGATGCAGGCTTTGCGCATCGTATTATTTCATCCAGTCATGTATCAGGTTGGAATATGGGTTGTATCGGTCCACTCCTTCGAGTACCTCCCACACAAAATTCGGATCGTTTTGAAATTTGTATCAGTAGGTTTTTCTTTGTGGCTCGCTTTACGACGGTACAATTTTTTGCCGGAGTAAGTCCTGAGATATTGGCCTAAAAGATCCAAGAAACCCTGACGGCACCAACCAGAATGGCAAATCCGCAAGATAATCCTCGCAGGGAGTTTTTGATTGATACAGGCTTTGCGCATCGTATTATTTCATCCAGTCCAGCATGGGATTGAAATATAGACTATATCGGTCCACTCCTTCGGGTACCTCCCACGCAAAATTCGGATAAAGTGAAGTTTAGGAGCTCCGCTCGCATCGTTTTGACTCTTTTTCAGTAGATTGTTGGAGCGTCCTCATTTACAATGGTGCATTTTGTCCCGGAGTAAGTCAATACTTCCTAAGATAATGGCCCAAAAGCTTCAAAACCCTGTCGGATATTGTGCAAGATAACTATAAAATCTTTTCAAAAATTTCTTTCAAACTTATTTGAACATAATTTAATATTTTGAGTCCTTTATGAGGAAGTTTGGTTGCCAAAAATGTTTGATTTTAAAGCAAACTCGTGATGGAAAAAAATTCAATTTTGTCTCGTACAAAAGACCATAAGGACTTACAGAACAAAGTTAGAACTTCTGGTAGAGGTCATGAATGTTTTCTTCTGGAGAATAATATTTTTTCTTATAGAAGATTAGTAGGACTTCTTATTGAGGACCAAATTGTCTGCTTTTAGACGACCAACAGGATTTCTTATAGATAACCAGTAACTCTTGGTAGCGTAGACCACTAGTTTATCTTATTAACATATTTTCAATCAATAGGCCTAAACATAGGGGACCATATCGACGCCTCCAAACAATAGTATGCTAAGTCGACTTAGCATGTTTTCAAGTTCTTTACATTTTTACATTTTACGTCCTTTAACTTAAACTCTGTCAAATTTTGGTAATGATCGGTCAATCCGAACAGAAGTTATAAACAAATGTTTACTCAGAATTGTAGTGAAGGTCAAAGAAAACTGTAAACTTTGAGAGCTTCTCCTGCAAAACTCACTTTTCAGACTTAGCATACTATTATTTGGAGGTGTCGATATTACCTATTTAGAGAAAACCAGGGGGAAATTTATAGAGACCACTAGTTACTCTTATATAAATAAATAAAAACGTATTTTATTTTAAATTTAAATTTAATTTATTTTAAATAAAATAAAAACGTATTTTAGAAAGGACCAGTAGTCATTTTAGAAGATCAGAAGGTCTTCCTATCGAAGATCATTAAATCTCTTATAGTAAATCGCAAGGTTAACTTACACAGGACTACAATATCTCTTTATAGAGGACTACAAAGTCTTTTTATGGAAGACCACAAGGTCTTTTAATAGAAAACTACAAGATTCATATATTAGAACACAAAATCTTCCTACAGAATATTTCTATAAGAGACAAAAAGGCCCCTCACAGAAAACTAAAAAAATTTTCTAAAGAATACAGCAAGGTCTTCTTTTTGAAGTCAACAAGTCTTCTTATAGAAAACAACAAGTCTTCCTATAGAAGACAGAAAAGTCTTCTCATAGACGACAACAAAATGTAATTATATAAATCACGAGGTCTGCTTATAGAAGACCACAAAGTTTTCTTACAGAGGACCACATGGCCTTCTTATAAAAGAACACAAAATCGTCATATAGAAGACAACAAGGTGTTCTTAAAGAAGAACAACAAATCTTCTTATTGAAGACCACAAATTCTACTGATAGAAGACCACAAGGTCTTGTCATGGAAGATCATAACGTCTTCTCATAGAGGACCACCTGGACTTACAGAAGAACACAAAGTCTTCCTGCAGAATACCACAATGTCTTCTTGTAAAAACCACAGAGTCTTCGAATTAAAGAAGTGTTTTTATAGAAGTCCGCAAGGTCCTTTTTGTTGGAGACACGGTGGCATTCCTATAGAAGACTACACGGTGCGCCTTAACTAACTTTAAATGAATGGTGCTTACACTTGGGAAGTTTTTGCGGATTCTGAAACTACAGTGTTCATAGATGAGAAAAATAAAAAAAAAAAACCAAAAATAAAATAGCAGGAGGAATTTTCAAATAAATCGTGGCCACGTTTTTAGGTTCCTTTCGTAATGGGACTAAAGAAAATATTATAGCAGTGAAAATTTCCAAGCAAAATCCTGAAAACCTAAAATAAACCTAAAAATATGAACTTTGACCGCGAGTTTTTTAAAAATCCCTTCATCGATTTTTTCTTGTTTTTCGAATTTTCTCATCTAAGAACATTGCTGTTTCAAAATCCGCAAAAAACTTCCCAGGGGTAAGCGGTTTTCATTTATAAGGAGGCGATACAGTCAGTGCATTGTCCCAATTTGTACTTCTATATCTCAAAAATGGTAAAACCTACGAAAATATCATTAAGGCCAATCTTGTAGAGAATTTTCACTGCTACAACATTTTATTCAGTCTTATTACGATACGAATTGCGGTTTCCAAGAAAACCCGTGAAAACCTAAAAACCCTACCAACGTGAACTTTGACCGCGATTTATTTTTTCTAATCTATGAACATTGTAGTTTCAGAATCCCCAAAATCTTTCCAAGCACCTTTCATTTAAAGTTAGTTAAGGCCCACCGTGCTACAAGGTCTTCTTACATAAGAAGACCACATTTTCGTATTATGTACAAGCGGAGTGTTCTCTTATATAAGACCTCGAGTCACAAAGTCTTTTTACAGAAAACCACAAAATCAGCTGATAGAAGTTCACTAAAACTTATTAGAGAAGATTGCAATGGTTTCTGTATACCCTCCGCCTTTATGTTAGATGAAATCCATTTCAGACAATTTGGCGCCGATTTTTCCATGTTCGTCCATCTGTCGCTCTGTCTGTGACTGACTGGCGTACATGATCACTCCTGATTTGATCCAAGCTTTGCTACTCGTAATATTTTGTCCATACTTAGATCATGTTCGAAAATTTACCAACTAAAATGGCTGATGGGCAATATTACTAACGAATTGAATATCTGGCTTAACCGAAACCAAGTTCCAGGAAGATATATATAGGACAAGACCATTACGAACACCCTCAAAATTTTCTTTAAGTGCTGTTTAAGGGCGGTAGTTCTATTCACAGCGACCTCCTTACAAGTTCATCCTTCCTGACACCAACGCACATAGAAATTAATTTTTAGGGGTGCACACTGCACCGAATATGAGTATTGAATCAAAAGATTGAAAAAATGATGCATTTTTTTGATTCTTATGGTGACCAAAAAACTGGCTGGTAGCAACGTTAACACTCGAACAGAGAGACTGAGATTTTTTCAACCTTTGCACATAGTAATATTTCACTCAAGATAGAACTTAACGCTTTCTTATTTGTTTTTTTTTTACAGCCTTCCGTTGAGGGTACTTATCCATCGGCAAATCCGACTCATTCTTTTTACTTGTTTTAATGAATTTTTAAT